>NW_015090920.1:15261448-15474660 GCF_001431845.1 Calidris pugnax
TCCCTCTGCTGCGGGGTTGTTACCCCCTGCGTTAAATAAAGGAGGGGCTTTTATTCTTTTTTTTTTTTTTTTTTTTTTTTGTTTTTGTTCAAATAGATGTTTGTTTCGAAAGGGGGAATTTAACTGATGAAAGGGATGCCGTGAAAGTTCAGAGTGGTTTTTTTTTTTTTTTTTTTTTTTTTTTTTTGCTTCTCCAAAGAACTCTCCCTTGGCAAACCCCTTCTACACTACTGCTGAGGGGAAGTTTAACTCCGATCTGCTCATCCAACCTATGGCTGCGTCTGCAGCTTGAGGATGTGGCTGATTTCTGAAACGTTTTACATGGAGCACACAGTGGGTGGAAATTCCATGAGGTCAATTATATTTTCTTAAGGCAATTTGGGGTTAAAATCTTGAAAGAACGCCAAGTGACGTGTCTGCAGCCTCACTGCTTTTCTTTATTGAATTTTCTAACCCCCTCTGTATTTTTCCCTGACACTCTGCATCCTTCCCTCCGGAGACGGGGCTATTCCATTACTGCGGGTTAGGGAGTTACGATTCCCTGCCTGAGCCGCATTAGCAGACTTCTACCCTTCTCAAATGGGAAATAAAATTAATAAATTTTACAAGTGCCCTCTTGATCTAACTAATTTACTTCACAATTGCCCGGTGATTGTTAGCTCACCTAATGGCCGACAATTCAATACACCAGATTAACTCCATCACTGGCTGTTGTCTGTCCAAACCCTTCTTCCTGTGACTCACTCAAGACTTAAAGGAAAAAAGCTAAAGTCATCTGAATGTTCCTTTTCCGAACATCAGCAGAATTTACAGCCCTTGATTCAGGAATATTCTTATTTACTGCTTTCTCCTCTTTTTTTTCCCCTCCCTTTTATTTGCATGACACACTCTGAAGGAACACCCCAAATTTTAATGTCTTCTAAAACTAAAAAGCAGTGCAAGGTCCCAGGCCCCGTGAGCTAGACTTCCATGAGGACTCGTTGACACAAGGGCTCACCCTGCATGAGGTTACTAACCCACAGAACAGAGAGTCCATCTCCAATCCTGTTGCCCTCTCAACATTCTACACAAAGGGATTTTCCCCCACATAAAGCTTCTCGACTGCGTGGATATCCTGATACAGGCTTCTCTATTATGAAGGATTTTTCCTACAACATGCTACGAAGTATGGGGAGGAAGCCCACCAAAAGTGACTGAAATTCTGCGATGTGAGCTCAAACTCACAAATCTGCACGGTTTCCCTCCTACCATTCTCTTTGAATAGCGGGCACTGTTTTTAAGGTATCACTGGCCAACATGGACAGAAGCGTGTTCCATACCCCTTGTCCTCAGAAGCACTTGGACGCTGGCAGAGATGTGCGAGACATCTCACAGCTGAGGGCTTCGGCACTGCCAGTCAGCAGCTGGAGTACCGAGAGGTTCTGGCAGCAATATTAACAGCTTTGATCTTTCTTGGTGCTACTTTTCAGTTTTTTGCTCTTGAGCTGTCATTGCAGCGTGAAATGGGCGTGACGTCTCAGCCATTCTCTTAGCAATACATCTTCAGACACTGCTGAGTGTGCTTCTGGCCAAGATTTCTGCCTGGCCCCCAGCACCTCACAAACCAACTATGGCAATGTGGTGTCGCATTATCACAGAGTGCTACCACAAATGACATAATTGTGGCTGTTTGCAACATCTGAGGCCACATCTAACGTGCACCACCCCGGAAGTGAACAGGTAAATCAGTAGTTAGTTAGTCCAGACAAGTAATTAGGTGGGAGGGAAACTGGTGGGCTAGTGAACTGCATGCAAAACAGAGACACATTCAGACAACTGCTAGTCTGTACCATGAACAGCAGCACCTACGCTGCTGCTGTTGCTACGCAAGGCAGGGCCTGATGTACCCTAGATGTGTGTACTGACTTGTGTCCGTATATTTGGTAAAGAACAGACATTGAACCAAAACTGTCCTCTGTTGCCTGCCTGGCACTGTTTGCCAAGGAAACTACTTATCTCATTTGAGACTGTTTCCCCAAACCAACTATATTCCAGGTGAGGGATTCAGGACTCCAGGATGTAGACCAACACTACAGATCACAGAATGGCTGAGATTGGAAGGCACCTCTCGAGGTCACCTGGTCCATCCTCCCTGCTCAAGCAGGCTCACCCACAGCAGGCTGCCCAGGACCACGTCCAGATGGCTTTTGAACATCTCCAGGGATGGAGACTCCACAACCTCTGCCAGTGCTTGGTCATGCTCACAGTACAAAAGTTTCCTGATGTTGAGAGGGAACCTCCTGTGTTTCAGTTTTTGGTCCTGGCACTGGGCACCACTGAAAAGAGCCTGGCTTTGTCCTCTTTGCACCCTCCTTTGCAAGTATTCATACACATTGATGAGAACCTCCTCTGAGTCCTCCCTTCTCTAGGCTGAACGGTCCCATCTTTCTCAGCCTTTCCTCATAGGAGAGATGCTCCAGCCCCTTAATCATCTTAGTGGTCCTTCACTGGACTGTTCCCCCACAGCTCCATGTCTCGTACTGTGGAGCCCAGAATTGGACCCCACACCCCATGTTTGACTTCACCAGTGCTGAGAGGGTGGATCACCTCCATTGATCTGCTGGCAACACTCCTCCTAATGCAGCCCAGGATGCCATTTGCCCTCCCTGCAAGGGCACATTGTTGACTTGTGTTCAACCTGGTGTCCACCAGGACCCCTAGGTCCTTCTCTGCAAAGCTGCTTTCCAGCTGGTTGGCCCCCAGTGTGTCCTGGTGCCTGGGCTTGATCCTTCCAAGGTGCACTTCCCCTTGTTGAATTCCATGAGGTTCCTGTTGGCCCATTTCTCCAGTCTGTCACGGTCCCTCTACTGACATACTACATGCATTTGAATTTGAATTCCCTGATTTCCCAGTAATGGATGCCTTCAGTTTATACGACCACAGGTTACTTCAACATGAATTAACTAAACCTGGGAAAAATAAAATGCTGTGTGCACACAAGCCTTTACTCTCCTACCGAAACGTGTAGCTTAGGCACTGAAATGCCATTCAGTATCTGGCATTGAATCCTTACTTTGAATATCTATCCCGTTTCTGATAAATTGGTTATTTTCAAGCTAATTACTTTGAAAATTGTACCTTAATGAATTCCTATTTATATAAATTACATTGTGTTCTCACAGCACTGCTGACTACTTATACCCTTATACATACACATAACTATGTGTGCACACTTACACACAAGCTGGTAATTCCAATTATGCTCTTTCTCCTGGAATACTACAGTGAAAAAAGATGAAAAAATGAGTTTAAGAACTTCCAGTAACAGTTCCATCTTAGTTCAGCTTGGCTTTTTAGTCATCTCCTATCTGGAGCATGTTTAAGCATTTTTCCTTTCAACAAAGATAGGCTTTAAAAAGAGGTGACCAGCCTTCCCTGGTGATAGCCTCAGGTTTTTGCCTTTCTTACTGCTGGCCTCTATACATGAACACTCTCTTTCTCATTCACATTTTTCTTCAAGTCTTCAAACTTGGGCTTCATCCTTTTGCATAATCAATAATCTTTCTCTCTCTCTCAAGTGAACCGAATCCTACCTCGGCTTGTGGTCTCTTATCTCTTTCAGGCTATTACTGCAAGAAATAGTTCTAACCATTGCATGGTTCAAAGTCTGCAAACGAACTCTTGGTCCTCCCAAGTCCTGATGAAATCTGTGTAAAATTTAGGCATTTTTGTTATGGTGGTTATTACTACAACTCCCACCACAATTTGTATCGATAAGGTAGACAGATTGATTACCTTGGGCATCATTCCCCAAGCCAGGGAAAGGTTATTGGTTGGAGACTTATATGTAATAACAATGGGTTTCAAATAATAAAGAAATACTTTATCTAGTCCTGCCATTTTGCCATTTCAAAGATTAAATATTTCTTTTAACCAAACACTAATTATTATTTGCATTATTTCTGTGAACATTTTCTTGCAGTGAGCCATTACGGTGACCTAGATATTTGAAAACAAGGAGCATCTAGGCAATTGCCTGATATTAATAATTTTGTTGTTACTTTTTTAAAGCTATTACAAGTACTGCTAGCCAAAAGGCAAAGTTACTGTAGGTTCTTTCATAATGCTCTTCAGATTAATCAGAAACTAGATTGTAAAACAAATCTAATGAATACACAATATTAACAATGCTTAATATATTTATATTTCAAATAGTATGCAAATATTGATTAATGAGTCCTTAAAGGGTATTTTTGTTGTGGGTATTGATATTAGTATTGCTTTCCACATAGTTGACATCAAATATTACTCCAAGAAAATGCCAAAGATCAGGGCAATGACTCTGAAGGTCATGATTAGAAGTCAGAGGTTCTCACCTCAGGGCTGAGTTCGGACTATGAGACCATCTCACACTGTACCAGAGCAAACATGGTCTGACACCAGTGAATGCTGTTCCATGGTAAACTGCAAAGACCTAATTTCTCCCCTTAGTTAAATTGGAAAAGGCTCCTTCACAAGTTTCAGCTATAAAATGAAGAGAAAAACGGGGCCTAAGATTTAAGAAACACATGTGGTCAAAAAAGTAATCAACTAAGAGGCTATCTCAGAGAAGAAAAAAACCAAACCCAGCATTGTTCAAGTTTATAATTGTACTACATTTTTTCCATGTTATTACAATACCCTTCATTTGGGAAGTTTTTAAAGATTATTCTGTAGCAAATAATACGGGAAACCAGCCACACTAATGCATATTCTCTAAAAAGTCACTAGCTTTCAGATGGAAAATACATTTATTGTTTCTTTTCAGTAGTTTCTATTTCATTTTAACACCTTATCCTAAAAAATCCTACTATCTGCATACATTGTAGTAATATCTTTCAAACTAGTGGAAGGCAAATTGCTAATTACATGCCGTGGGTGATGACTACTTGGCAGCAGAAAAGCATTTTTATCTCTAGGCTTAGAATAAACTATTGTTATAAATATGTTTTGTTCCATTTTAATCAGGGTATCGAGACAATTGTCATCTTTGTACAATGATCAAATGGCCAGCTTTGGAATTTAAGAAGCTCAAAAAATCATTAGGTATTTCTGTTCTAAGCTGCAAAACCATCATTTACTGCTCAAGTCACATGCCATATGAAGTGTAAAACAGATTCATTAATGAGGAGTATTTTCTGTCACAATTTAGCAGGAAATTTGCTTATGAAAAGAGAGGAAAGACTCTTCCTTCCCATTATATCAGGTTCGTAGGTTTCAAGTTAATAAATATTCAAAAAAATAGCAGTACAGATTCAGAATGTATTAATTTTAGTTAGCTGTTTTGAATGTATGTCAATTTGAGTGAAAGCTCCTTAGTAATATTGAAATTGGTTACAGGAAAGTGATAATGGGGATGGAAGAGAATTAAAAAGAAACCAAGTTGCTATAAGCCCTATCAACACTCTAAAGCATCTTTGTCCTTTTAAAGAAAGTAGTATGTAATTAAAACTTCTGTTAAAAACTGATTTTAGGATATGTAATAAAATAGGGCATACTCTGGGCTAAGAAAAGCCTGCATTATTACCCTAAAATCAACTTCTTTTTTCCCATCAATAACAAGGCAAAAGTTCTAAAAAACCTTGCGATTTGCATAGGGGAAAAAAAATAAATTGCCATACCCAGCTCTTCAGTCCAACAATAATCCAAACTCTTCCCAAAGCAGAACGTCATTTACAGCCAGCTGGAAAAATCATTGTAATTTCATCTTTCCTTTCCTTCAACAAAAGTAACTCCAGGGAACAAGGCTAATTTAGCTAATTTTTTTTAAAGAAAGGAAGCATCCTACAGCACTGCCTTCAGCTTCCTCATGCCCTTCTCATTTTTCCTGTACAAATAAATTATTCCTGCCTTCTCCGCACCTTGAACATGCAACACCTAAAGCATAGCCTGGCTTCCCTGTGCCCTTGGAGGCAGCAGACAAAGAGCAATAAACAGAGGAGTTTGCACAGGGACAAGAAGTTATTCGGAATGCAAGGTAACGCACTGCCGGATCAATGACATGAATGTCTGCTATAAACTGGGAGCTCATCAGCTGGAAATCAGTGAGGTGAGAAAGGACGTGGGTACTAGTCAAAGTCAGAGAATGTCTGTCAGCTGTCAAACTGATGTGTCTAGAAAATACCACAAGCAGCGCTTGCCAAGGAAAAGAAGAGGTGGAAATATTGAAAGTGTTGACGCTATTGCATAAGGCTGCAGTAAGTCCTCACCTGGAACACTGTTTAAAGTTCAGGGAAAGTGATTCGAAGTGGAAGAGGTGGAGATGGAAGAGCTGGTACTGTGATCAGGGCAGGACACAGCCTATCGTACAACAGGCCAGGTGAAGGCTGAGAGGTGATGTAGGTGCTGCACATGAGGGGGAGAGAGAAATACACAACGGTAGCTAACAAGCATTTAAGAAAAAAACAGATTTTTAACATCAAAATACTTGGGTAAAAACTGTGCACATATTTAGGCTGGAAATTAGAAGAAGCTTTTAAATCATGGGCGTGAAGCAGACTCATTGTGTGAACAGAGAGAGCAAAAGGCGTAGCTAACATTAAGACGGAGCTGAGCGACTGCAGGACATTATTCATCGGGGTGCTAGCCTCCACTTGAGGACTTAAGAGGATCTTATCGATCAGTGACCCTATATTTTTTTATTGTGCTGGGATCAACAACAACGAGAACACTGACAATAAATCCTCGTCGTTGACGTTTAAAGTTGCTATCAGCTGATACAGCTGTGGGGTTTTGTTTGTCACATTGATTGTTTCAGGCTGCCTGTGGGCACTCGCAAAGAGCACCTGCATTCTGTTCACGTGAATATGAACATCACCTTCCAAGTAATAATTTTTTAATGAAAGCTTATATTTTGGAACACAAGATGTTAGCCTCCAGGGAAACATATCAGGTTGTCATCTATCCCAGAAGTCAACAGGTAAAGGGAAAAAAAAAGAGGGAAAAATTGGGGTTTTTTCCTCCTAGAATTAATTTGAATACTTTTTTTTTCTGCTTATTAATATTTCAGTTCTCCCCAAACATGAAATGGATTAAAATATCAGATATGCTGGTAGAAGTCTTGTTTTTGTCATGTATTATTTTGATTTAATCATAACGAATTATGCCAATAGGTTGCCCATATGTAATCATGCATCATGCACAGAGATCTTAACTACCCTGTTCATCAAGTAAGGATATTCATGATAGCACATATTATCCAGGGTATTATCCTGTATTGTAATATGTGATGCCACATGAATACCATATGGGAGAGGGATTTAAAAAAGGTTACAGGCTAATAAGAGTATTTTATTCCACTCAGAAAACTCAAGAGAAACAGTTCTTTTCAAAGATCCAGGGACTGTAATTACATGCAAAAAGTTAAGTCATCTTAAAGGTAAATGGTAACCCAGGAAGACTGCAGATTAAAATTAAAAGCTGAAATTTCCTATTGTTATTAGTGTCCCACTGCACTAGATATTGTGCAAATATATGAAAAAGGTGGCTCTCGTCACAAGGAGTTTAATTCTACCTTTCAGCTTGTGTTGTTCTAGAGAAGAAATTGCAGTAGGTTTAAGCAAGCAGCTGGTGGTCATATAATAGCAGTGAATTATAATGCTTTATAATGCCAGGAATTTTATATGTAATTTCCTGTGAAATTTACTAGAAGCTGTGCCTTAAAAATGATGCTTCAGCATAACCTCAAATGTCAGACTTACCATTTCATTTTTTTTACCCACTGTGTGCCACAGCCCTTGCGCATCCGGCCTTCTCCTAGGCCATGAACCCCACAGGACAGGGCACAGAAGGAGCCAGAGAACCAAGCTGATTTGCACAAAATCCACATACAGCTCTCTGTCCATTATTTGTGTAATGAGATTATATAGATACATAAGCAGTAAGGATGCTTCTATCATCCTTCAATTCAGCAGAGGGAGCACAACTGGTATCTCTGCTACATGACAACGCTATTGTGATTCCGTAATACTACGTTGTCTCTTCTAACACAATTTGTAATCATCTGGATCGTATTTAAAGACTTGATCCTGCAAACGAATCAAGTAGACACATGACTGTACACACAGGAGCAGTCTCTCTAGCAGTGAGGCCTAGTAATCTCTGTGTGACTTCAGATTCAGAGACCTGGCCCCAGTTATGATGTCCCCTTGCTTCCCTCTTGCATTGTTTCCTGCACCTGCACCAGGAATCAATGCAATTTGCAATGCTGCAATGAGGATACAAATAATTCTAGTGCTGTAGGAAGGGAATTAATCATGGATTGAATCAGGGGGTGAGTGTCTCTTCCCATGGCTGCAGCTGCTGAAGCACGCCCTGCTTCGGTGTGCGAGTGCAGGCTGGGCTTTGATGTTGCTCTTCATGACCTTCAAGACAGCGAGGTGGAAAGGGCTGTGACTACACAGGAGATAATCTGTCCCTTCCAGAAAAGAAATGAATTGCTATCGAATAAAGAACAAACCCAAGCAAAAATAGCAAGCTACTTACGAATCTCATATTTCCTAAAGTATTCTCCCACCACGGTGAAAGCCCTGATGAATCCTCAGAGCCTCTTCTCTTCAAGAGGCACTTGAGGAGGGCTGGATTGCCAAAGAGGGGCCTGTGCTGCTGCAGCGTGATCCTGAGGAGCACGTACACTCCCCTGTGTGCCAGGCAGAGCCCTTTGCTGCTGCTGTGAGTAGGGGAGAGCTCAGATACCAACCGCATGGGAAGCAGCCACCACGTGCTCCTACCAGTGAAGGGGACAGCAGCAAAGCAGCTACATCCTCGTCTCTCAGAATCTCTCAGCCTCTTTGAGGAATCGTTCCTTCTCCCTTTTATTCCTCTTCTACCAGCACACTGTCCCCATGGTTTGGAGCTAAGAGTTTCCTGTTCAAAGGGGCTGCAAATATGTAACAATATTAAGACAGCAGGGGGAGAATTCCCTTTCCCCCCATTTCTTTCCTTTTCCTGCCTTTCTTTTCACTTTTCTCATCATTACCCCCTCCCTTCTGTTCCCCTGTTCTCCCTTTTTTCTCTTTTTCTTTCCCCAGAGAAGTGAAACGTAAATAAAATGTATGTTTAAAACAAAATCACATACATTATACACAATTACAATAACATTGACTTCAGCAAACCTATTACTAGATGAAAAAAGGACAAAATTTACCCTATAGTAGCAATGCCCTAAAAAAGAGAGTACTGTCAACTTTTACAATCAAATTTACACAAATTGAGCATGGTCGTCCCTACTAAAATATCTAAGCCACCCAACTAGCAACCCTTGGCTTCAGAGGCTGTCAGTGATACCGCACCGAGAGAAATCTCACCGTGGTGACTGACCTTCTCTCCCTCTCTCCTCCCTTTCATTTACTTTCCATATAAATCAGATACAGAAGTTTCATAATTCTAGTGGTATCGATAGAACATCCTCCAACTGAAATGTCTGTAGGCTACCGGATGGAACTTTTACAATATAAGAAATAGATACAGCAGAACACTGGCAGTGTTTGTAATTGTGCATCGCTAGGGTTGTGATAAAATACTCATAGGCAGATGTTAAGGGAATTCATTGTGATATTGGAGGCTGATTACTGATCATCTCTGCTTATTGTTTGGTTCAATGGGTGAGCCAAATTCTCTGTGTCAGTCTTAAAGACACAGTGGTTTGCTGTGGTCAATGAGATGTTGAAAAAGCTTGAAAGTTTCCTGAATGTAACTATTCAGTCTATCGGTCTCTCTCCTGCCTCAGATGAGTAGTACGATTAACATTTACTCTATAAACTTTTTCCCCTGATCTAGTACCCAACTGGAGTACAGGGTCAAAATACCTAACTGGTTTTAAGACAGACCTATCTATTAAATGCCATAAGGCATGTGGGAAAGCTGAGGCATACTGAGTTTAAATAAAAGGCCCAAGTTCACGATGAGTGAGCACCAAAGCCAGTGGAAGAACTGAAGAGCTCTGATTCCAACTAAGGAGCTTCCACATCAGTACGTTTTAGTGTCAGGTATTTTTTACTGAGGGGCACTATCCCCTACCAGGCCCTTTCAAGTGATACAGGGCATTGTTTTTAAACAATTTGGCTAAAAATAACATTTTTGCTTTTCCAGACAGTATTTGCTGTTTGAAGCTTGTTTCTGACTGCAGACTGGTGGAGGTGCATGTTTTGCATGTAGCACAGAAGCATTCTCCCTCTTTCTTTAACACTGCAATATTTCTTCTCTTTGACATAAACAGTGTCCAAAGTACTCTAATCCCATCCACGTACAGTACAAATAGAACAAACAAGGAATGATTTATGCACACTTGACTGTGCTCTAAAACTTATAGATGAAGATAAATTACTGTGCTGGACAGAGACACATTCTTCTAAAAAATCCATCTTTGTAGATTTCTGGTGCTCAATCTTGTGTCTTCTGCAAATGTATTTTTGCATGCTATGGCTATTTTCCACTTGGTGATCTCTGCTGTACCATGCACAAAATACGTGGCAGCAGGCCTACTGAAGCAGGCTCCCTTGCTAGCAGGGGATGCTGCAAGATACAGCTCCCGTTATATCACCTACTCGCAAACGACTCTGCTCTTGTGTTGTATGACAGATGTCATTTCCCAATTTCTGCCAGATGTTGGTGATGTTATTTAAGCAAAAGAATTAATCTTCTCTCTCTTTCCTTCCACCATCATATTGTATACACTATACTCTCTGCCTTCGTAGTCACTTCTGAGAGATAAATTCATCTATTTATATACAGACCAAGAATTTAACTTTGTTGACATTTGACAGAAAGCTAGGGTTTGCTTCTTGTGAGAAGTCATATGCACAGTTAGAATGTATAACTGATGATTTCTTCTAGAGAAAATCTGTATTTGAAAGCATGAATTGTTCACTTGGTATCAGAAAAGTCCCAATACAGTTTGTATTTAGGTCATTGGACAGGTATATTAACTATTGCTCTAACCAACAAAGCAGTAAATTAACAACAGACAAGCTATTTTTTCCCCTTCTCCTTTCATTTTCTTCAGCTTTCAATACGAAATGATCGACCTGAAATTTAATTTGTCTCCTCCCACAGCATCTTACTCTCCACCAATGTAAACGCTGAATAAAACAGATTTTCAAGCCCCTTCTTCCAAAGGTAACGAAGTGATAGCACTCATGTTAGACAAGCTGCATCACAATTTTTAATAAATCAGTCTTAATATAAACATTTCTAGAAGTCTTCTTCTAGAACCGGCAGAGTAATGAATAACCCCTTAGTTCTCAGACCATCATTAAAATACTTTTCAATAGTTTTGAAATTTCTATGAATAGCTTCTAATGAGATTTAGGTTAGTACTGTCATTATTGTGTGAATATACATATCAGTATGAGAAACACGTACTCGGGCATTCTCTATCTACCCAAAAGACCAACATTTAAGAGCCAGACACTGAGGAGAAAAGAAAATGAGAGATTCAGTGACGGTCCAGAAATAAAGCAAAGAGACTGGAAAGCCAGGGGAGGAAGCAGTACTTGTGTTACAGAAAGGTATGCTGGCTTGCAGCCTTTTGTATGTATTGCACTCCCCAAAATGGAGTGACTCATCACACTCAGACCAAAGGAAAGGAACCACCTTGGTCAAGCCCAAGAAGCCAAACCCACCTACATCCACAGCAGCCATGTACATGATAGAAACAGTGCCACAGACAGACAGTGGATCAATGGTGTGACACAAAGCTGTATTTGCAAACAGCATTAGGAAAGGACAAAAGGACACGCTGCAGTCTGGCAAGGCAGGCAGAACCAGCTACCTGCCCGGTGTTTCAAAGTTTCTTTCAAAAAACAGCTGTCTGTGCACAGCAGAACTCCAAGCAGGGAAGTATATGGATATTGAGCATTGTACTGGGTTAGCATTAGTCATTACGAAAGACATTTAAAAGACTGTGTTGGACTGCTAAGCAGTTCAGTGGTGACCAGTGCTTTACGGTTCGTTTGGAGACTGACACATCTGCCTCCCTTTGAAATGGATTGCCTGAGGCTGCCAAAGGATTTCTCTGCACCAAATGGAGAAATGTTTTTGTAGAGCTTTTTAATTACATTCTATGTTCTTATGTTTATTTTTTCATTTTTCTTCTTTTTTTTTTTTTTTTTTTCATTTTTCTTCTTTTTTTTTTTTTTTTTTTCATTTTTCTTCTTTTTTTTTTTTTTAAACGTATACAGTATTTGTGAAGGATAAGATTCTCAACAAATAAATTTTTGCTATTTCTTACTTCTTGCCTGCTGGACAACGGAGAGACAAACCTGTACAGCTTCATTTGCAACAGGCAACACTCTGTGATTTCAGGGTCACAGCTAGTAGTGAGTGGGTAGGTACCCGTTCACTCACTGGGTCCCAGACAGAACTAGCTGTGGTGATGATGGTTACTTTCCTTGCCAAAGGCATCCATTGGGAACTGAACTGAGAACTCTCCACTTCACAAAAGCCACTGAACATCCATTACGAGAGCTTTATAATGAATTCCTTCTGTATACAAAGCTACCACTGACTTAAGAGGATTTTTTGTGTGCCAAGAAACATAGGACTGGGTCTCAGATGGCAGTGATTTCCCACTGATGTGGACACGAGCCAGCTTGAAATATCAGCTCTAGAAGCAAAAATTTCTATAAGCACAATGACACCCTTGAGACACCCAGTTATATGGGTCTTTGCTTTAAATATAATGAATCACATTCTTTTCCCCAACGCTTTAAATCAAAAGAATAATATTTTTCCATACAATCAGGAGGCTGCATTCTCAACATGATTTTGAGTGTGATGACAACTGCCGTATTCTTTGAAGAAGTTATATGACTATTGCACAGAAAATGTCCTCCTATTTTGCAGTAGACATTCCCTAGTGCAACATTTTTTCTTTCAGCCGTAATTGAATTTTGAAGCATTTGCTTGTTCATGTTGTTGTCCGTGTAAGCTTTTCATTTTTCCTTTTTTTTTTTTTTTTTAATTAGATGTGCCATTTACAGCACACCTTCTGCCAGGTGAAAGAATAGCATAGGAGACTAGAAATCCAACTTTACATAACAGCCAGCAATACAGATTTCTAAATCAAGCGAAGAGGTAGTATAATGCAGTGTTAATTTTTGTATGGTAGATAGAATATGAAATATTTTTATGTCCCTAATCATTAACAAACAGAGTACATTAGTTTTATGTTTTGAAATCAGGTAGTTACCAAAAGGTTTGTCTTTAAAACTGCTTTATGAAACCAAGGAAGGGAAAATCCAATACTTATGCAGGAGCTAGGAAATTGTCACCATGTTGAACACTCAGTTACTTCTGCATTAAACTGACAGCTTAGGCAGTATTCTTACAGGAGAACTGGGAGAAGTTAAAACACATTAACCCTCCTGCCACCTCATGCTCAAACGGTTGTGGACAAAATGGATATTTAAATTATAGTGCCTCTTCGGTTTAACTCATTTCTTCAACCACTGACCAAAAGCAGTAGAATTTCAGAAGTGATCTCTCCTCTTCTGCTTTTTCTAATTATACATTTTCTGAACTGCCACTTATAGTTTTGTTGTGTACAAGAGGGAGAAGTGCTCTATTAGCTAGAGTCCTGGGTTTACTAGGACTTTGTGTGAGCTCTCCAGTGGGTGCCCAGTGATTATTCAACACTCAATGTCAATGCAAGAACTCAGCTTTGTTCTATGCCCTCTTCCAACTGACTGGTCTCATATGTGTGGAGATAATGGAAATCGTGAAGTACAAGAAAAGGGACACAAACCAGAAATGTGTCTCTGCTTGCAATGATGAGTTTTTAAAGTCACAGCATCTGATACTATTTCTTCCTTTCCAAACGAAAACTATTATCAAAAGCCTTGAAAACTAACATTGAACTAAGATCAATTTGCACGTACAACCAACCTTATAGTAATCCACATGCACACTTTTATTTCTAACTTTCAGTTATATATTCTGTTATTTGGAATTTACTTCACTGCCTGACTTTAGCTCAAAGCATTTTTTATCCCAAAGCTACCTGAAGCCTGTCACAATGTTGATCTACCTTTACTTCCTCAGAAAAAATGTAATCTAATAAACAGCACAGCTTTTTACCACTAAAAAAGTACTGTATTTCCGAGAGAAATAGCCAGAGCATCCAAAATATGAGACACAAATGACATGGGAATCTGCGGAGAAAGCTTCAGTGTTCTGTTTGTGCAAGAACACCTGTATGGTTTCTAACAGCACCTGGCAGAACCCTTCTGAAATAACCAGCAGGAAAACGACATGGCACTGGCCAGCTCCCCAAATGGTACTCTCTGGGCAAGATATTTCCTTTTAATGCATTAATTGCTTTGAAACTGTCTCATTTTCCCTCTATAACAGACGAAACATAATATTCTCTATTTGGTCTGTGATTCCCAGCAATATCATTCTCCCCAACCACTCTTCGGGCTATGAGCTGAATGCCCTAAGGATCTCAACTGTGAAGTAGCTGGACTTTTCTGTTCTGGGAGACCGGTCTCTCTTTCTGGAAAATTTCCTGAAATCCTTCCTCAACTATTTTCACGCCATGACCCATCAGTTAGCCTCTCATGAATGAGATGAAGGACTTCACACTATCATCACACATGACCTCTTCTTAGGTATTATTACAAGACAGCAGCATTACTGGTATAATCTGCCCTTGTTCAAAAATATCCCTTCTGTTTGCTTCATAGTATGCACTTCTTCAGCATTTATAGTAGTTACTTGCACTTCACTTAATGAAAGCTAATAAAAATATCAGGTGCTTCAGTATCATCTTTTTCACAAAAGTTTCCATTTTTCTGTCACCCACCACTTCCAGACGAAAAGTGAACTCCCCCTACACCTGATTTCCAGAACTTTTCTCATTCTTTTTTAGCTTTTGTACAATATAGTGCACAATAAAAGATTACCTGGTGTTTCAAGTGGCTGAAAAACATCTACTATGCCATATCCAAATACTCCTGCATAATGAAACCTTTCCTGTACTCCACTCAGTCTGTGAGACTGAAGTTCAGTCTTAAAGGCTCATTTACAATATCTCCTCTAGCAGAAGAAATCCAGGAAGAGATTTTTTTTTGAGAATGAGCAGAGCCTACATCCATATTGCTGTTGAATTTCATTTATCTCTATGAGAAAAAACTATTTTCCCTTGTGGGATTTCCAAGTAGTAGGGCATATTACTACATTTTCTATTCCACTTTTACATGGAGGCAATAAGATTCAAAAATATGAAGCTTGGACACAGATGTAAAGGGGTCATAAAGCGATGAGAGTAGGCAAAGTTCAGAATAGCAGAGACCCAGCGATACAGGGTCTGCTCAGTGAAAATGGACTGCAGGGAGGCTGGACCAGGTGACCTCCTGAGATGCCTTCCAACCTCAGCCATTCTCTGATTGTATGAAACCAAAGGATTTTACTCTACACTTGCTACTGCCATGAGACTATTCTGTCACAAATGTCTTAAACTATTTTTGAAGATTCTCAAAAGTCACTGGTGAGGTAACTGTTCAACTTGCTTGACTTCCTTGAGAACAAATTAGTTCTCCTCATATACGCTTTACCTTTTCTTATATTATTACTTTGCTCCTGTAGACCTTATTCAATGAGGCAAAACCTTCACTGATTTTAATGACAATATTGCTGTAATAATTACTGCAGGGCTGAGCCCTAGAAAATCATCAAACTTTTCTCTTCTTTTTTCTAATTGTGTTTTTAGAGGCAAATTACCTATGGTGCTTCCTGCAGTTTATTTATGCTTGAAAGTGCAGGAATACACAACGTTGAAGTCTTTTGCTGCAAAACCATTCACCCTGCTGAAGCTGATATGATTAAAATCCAAAACCTAGTGTTTCTAACTCATAGTTGAATTTAGACTGGTGCTATATGAGCAGCCATACTCTCTGCCCTCAGGTATGACTGGATGGACTTCTCCTGTGCCAACTTGACAGTTCTACCAACCTTGGCAGCTTCTGAGTTTTACGAGTTGCTTTGCTGTGCTAAGGCCCGGATAAGTACAAAATATGTTACCATCAGATATACAAACAAATTCTCTGAGGCACAGTAGATGTTCTTACAAGAATGTTCTGCTCTGCTTGGTTCAGTCTTCTTGGTCTGTAACTTTTAGACTATACTGGAACTGGAAATAATTCAAAAGCTGGGGAAAAAAAAGTCATTTCAGAGAAGCTTGCAGTCATTTTCAAAGAAAACTCAATTAGTTTTCTATCCTTGTGGCCAAAAAGCATGTCTTTTTCTTTTGTCAAACCTGGAAGAATTATGGAACTTAGGCACAAGTATATGTCATGATGCTAATGAAGCTTTTCCTTAGTTTCAATTCATTATACGCAGAAACAATGAGTGAATTACATTCAGAAAAAAACCCAAAACCGAAATACCAAAACCAACCCAAAATCCTATTTGCTCCTACCTCTGAAGAATTTAAGGGCAAAGTTTGATGAATCTATTTTTTTTTATTCCTGTCTTGGTTATTTTTATTTCAATTTTCTGAAAAAAAAAAAAAATTATTATTCTTGTTTTGACCTCCATTATTTGCATAACTTGATCACTGTTTTCTTTTGGTTGATACTTGACCTATACTCAAGAAAAGCAGCCTGAAAAACTGCTGCTCTTTCAAAATTTCAAATCTACATTGAATACCAGAAGAGAACATGTGACCATTCAAATGAAGATGTGTGCAGACACCTTAATCATTTTACCTTACCCCTATTGAATATGACAGCAAACCTTCTTTAAGTAACAAGCTGATGCAGTGGTTGTGTTTAAACTCATAACAAGATTAGAGCTAACAAAAAATCATGGTGTAGAAATATTTGAACATTTTATCCTAATATTTCTTGCCAAAATTATTTCCTGTAAGCCTTTGACATTGAGCCCCTTCACTTTGTTAACTGCGGGACAAATACAGAACAAAACCAACAGTGTCTACTGAAGAATGCAAATATCAGGGAAGAGATGAATACAGACACACCAAGGACACACAAAGAAACCTGTCTGAAGTAATTTTGATGCTACCAAGCAGTGTGAGCAAAATTAAGGAGAAAATAACTGCAGGGATGAAGTAGGAGGATCACAAAAGTTGGAGGAGTCTGGGTTAAGGAAGCTAAGGTGAAGATCCAGTGGAGTTTTGAAGAGCAACGAGAAGCTAGAGAGAATTTATTAATATGGATGGAATCTCAATATCATTTTCCTTCCTCATTAAACCAGTCAAACATTGAAGCATCTCTATTCATGGGATCCTCTCCTCATTCCCATCCCTCCCTCCATGCAGCAATCTGTTACAGACCTTCCCTGCCCCATCCTCTCCTCCCAGCGACAGCTGTATTCTTGCCTCTGTATTGCTTTGCTTGTGGCTGTGACCAGTGGAGAGAGATACAGCTGAAGGAAGCCGGATGGTGATGTGTGACTGTGCAGGGGAAAAGCAGAGTCTGGCTGCTTAGGTACTAGTTGCTGCTCAAACAGGTAAGTCTCCTTTCTCCTCCAGCATTGGCAGAATGGCTCTTTACTGCTGTCAATCGGCTGCTGCGCTGGGACAACTGCTACCTTGCTATACCCAAAGTCAGAATCACGACCACAGAAAAAAAGATGTGTTACATTAATATTTCTAGTGGTTTATAACAGCATGGGGTTCCGTACCGGCTACTATGTAGGTAAACAGTGTACAAAGTAGAGGGGGAAAAGAATGTATATCTTCTACATAAGACCTGGTCTTGCAGTCATCTGGTTTTAGCTCACCATCAGATATAAGAAACACCCTTTCTGAAGCATCAGGATGAAAAGAGTATGTCGTATTTTCATTTACTCTATGTATTATTAGTATTGCATAGTAATCTGAATCCCTTCCAGATATCTTGCAAATAAGACTCTTACCATTGTAAGAATTTCATTTGCAGGAGGCTGTACAACTTATTAGGCCTAACATAAATATATTTGAATAAACAATCATTTACACAGGGTGAAAATATACAACTCAATGGAAGAAGCATTTTCTTGAATCCATTACATCCTAACTCTGACATGCACTGACATTTATCTGTGGTATTTCCTTCAATTGTTCTCATTAAAATTGGACTACAGCTACTTGTAGCCTTGCAATGTGTTAAAATGAAGGGGAAAAAGAGTACTTTTGAGAGCAGTTAATTTGGAATTAAATTAGTTTCTTCACAGATCAAAAGATATGTACAGAGCAGAATCTTACTGAATTATACCAGCACGCTTCACTATGTAAGAAAGAGCAAAGGACAGTGAGACATTACTCCTCACATGAATTGCAAAGCTATACCCCCAATCAAATCCAGTCAAGAAGAGAGGAAAAAGAATATGAAAATAATTCTGTTCTGAAGGATCATTTATCTTTTTTTTTTTTTGAGGCAGGTAAAAATCTTGTGCCAATATTTTAAAACCTCTGTACGGTACACTCTGCAAATATGGTGAATTCATTAGGAGAATGCAGTTTGGTGAAAATCAAATTTCCTTCTGGAGAACAGGATGCCTGAGCTGCAGCTGCAAGTCAAAAAAGGATTATGACATTAAATTGTCTCCCTCAAATACGTGCAGGAGACACAATACCTGGAGTTCAACGTAAGAGGAACTAGCTAAATAGAAAAAAATTGGAAGTAGCACCATCCCTGGAGGTGTTCAAAAGACGGGTTGATGAAGTGCTGGGAGGTGTGGTTTAGTGATGATGCTCCTTGTTTGTTGTGTGGGTGTCTATTTTTGTCAGTTAGGTTGACGGTTGGACAAGATGATCTTTAAGGTCCCTTCCAACCTAGAAGATTCTGTGATTCTGTTCTAAAACAAAAACTGAGGGAGAGAAGGAGGAGGGGACTTGCAGCAAAAGAGGAGTCAGAATAGAATATCAGAACCTATGTGTATGAGAAGTAACTAATTAAACAGTATGAAGAGACGTGATTGGTTTCAGTTTAATTTAATAAAAGCTTAACAGCAATTTTTTTTTTTTTTTTCCCCAAATCCAGTGTAATAAAAATTGACTGTAGGTCTAATAATCTCTTTGGTAAAAAACGTGGGAATAGGCAAAAAAACATTTACTTATATTCTTCTGAGCTAACTCCAAAGAAAATCAATAGCTTAATTTTAATGTACATCCCTACTGGAGAACAGCAAGCAAACACAACATTGTTAGCTAAGGATTCAGCTGGTATAAAAAGCAGACGTGAGTGTGATCTGCATAAAATTCTCTGAGAGATGCTGCTGAGCTAGACCCAGAACAGGTAGATGGAGAACAAGCAGCCAGTTACCAACAAGCACAGAACTTCACACGGACTAACAAGCCGCCTGACAAATGGTATGAACACCCAGCCCTGTGTCACGAGATGAAATGACTCCGTGGCTGCTGAGGCTGGACCAGCTGGTTCAATGTACGGACAGAACTTAAGCAGAACAAGAAATTCTGATTCAAGGTGGGACAAAAGGAGAGAGGTAAATGTATGCATCTGGCTCGACATATGTTTTCACTCAGCTCTGTGGAAGGAAAGAGATATGTAAAGAAATGTCACAAAGAACAAGCGATAAATAATGAATAAAGATTCTGCATTGTTTGTTTATAGAATATCAAGAGCATCCTGGCAGATGCATTTCCCATTATCATTCATTCAGCAAAGACCTACTGTGATTGCTTTAACCTTGATTTTAAGACAGAAGTAACAGTAACATGCAAGTATATTGGTACAGCCTCGGTATCAAGGAAAGAATGGTAAAAAGTGTATTTATAAAGCAATAAAATCACATTAAAACTGCTATGCAATAAAAACTATATTGTAGGCAGCATCTGGGAAAAGGGTATTCACAAACAAATAATATCCTATTAAAACTAACGTGTAATGAAAGTATACCAAAGTAGACTTTGTAACAATTTTCAGACCAGGACCCTGGAAACGGGGTTTTGACCTCTTCAAGTCTTGCAAGCTTCAACTCAGCACTTCAGGTACTGCTCAGGAAATACCTGGGACACAGCTTGGTTTAAGAAATGAGGTTTTTTCCTTATTAATCAAACAAACTCACCAATTATGCAGCAAGTAAACTTATGAAAAAGTACTCCTGAATCTACCTGAACTATCCTGATGCATAAAAGAATGAAAATATGTGTCTGCTTAAAAAACCACAGCCTTCAAGAAGCACATGGTTGTATTCTCAAAAATGTTATACTCCTGCACCCAAACTGCAGTTAGAATAACTGTATCTGAGAATAAATAATGGTTTGTGATATTTTTAGTGGCTACATAAAGAAGCAAACTTGTGAATTGACCCAAAAATGATTCTTTTGGGGTTTTCTTCTCACCAAATCGAATCTGCTATTACACTTTCAATTTTTTATTTTTTTTTAAAGCAACAATGAAATTAATCTCATGATACAATTCTGAAATGAAAAATGTTGTTCACTTTTTGTTTTCAAAGCTTCAGAGGACAGAATTCTTTACATGCCTGATAGATTTGGCATCTGACAAAAGAAATCTAGGTTCAGTGTCCTGCAGACAAAGTGTAAGTCTTTCTGGAGACCTTCCTGAATCCCAGGTAACAAATTATTTTTCTCTGCAACTGAGGAGGTTTTTGCCAGATTTGTTGACTAGAGCAAAACTCACCACCACTAATGAAGTATGTATCATGCTCCTCATACCACCGGTCGTAAGAGCTACTGTGGGCTATTTACCCTAACATAATGTCTTAGCCCAAAATCAAACCCTGGAAATCCACACATATTCAGTACACTATTATAAGATCCTTCTTCACCAGAAACTCATCCCACATACATTATATACATGAATGTGCTGGCCTCATGTTTTAAACATCTGAAAAAGCCAATTAAGCTTTCTGTTTCTTTCTTTTACATTAAGGCTTCTTTACCATTGAGATCCCTATATGGGGCATGTCTCCAACAAAAGTAACATAAAAACAAGAAGCTGAATTTTATTCCTCTTGTATAATGAGCTTTCAGTATGGCATTTACAAAGACTCTGTTCTTATGTAAAATAAGCGAGCAGGATTAAAAGAGCAAGGGCTGTATTTTATGTTCACTTCTCAGCTACGGCTCACAGTTCTTCCATGAACTGTATTAACATTAATTAAAAAAAACCACTGAATATCATGTTGCTCAGTCAGACTATATGGGAAGCTGCTTTTTTCCTTCTGAGAGTGACAGGCATCACAAGGGATGAGTGACAAAAAGCATAAATCCAAAATGGGACAAAGCCAATAGAAAAATATTCTTCCAAATGACTCTGCTTATGCTGGCAGAGATTTAGATCAATGTACTTGTGACCAAAATTTGGTTTGGTGTCTCTTCTTCCCCCAGTGTGAAACAAACAAACAAACAAAAGCATTAACTAGATATGCATACAGGCTCTTTTTCACTGCAGGATAACAACTGCACACAAGCTAGAAATAAGCAAATACAGCCCTCAAAAGTCAGAGCACGGATCCTGAACTTCTTGACGACTAACATCTTTGCAAATCTTAGCAGAACAGGCTCCCTAGTATAATTTGTGCCGTGAGAGCCCCAGGTAGAGAAGCAAGCAAAAATTAAACGTTTATATACTAATTTTTTTCTGTACTTGCAAATTTAAGAAACACTATCATGGATTAAATTTAAATAGCTTTTTACTTCACCTGAAAGAGACTGTCAACGTCTAAGCAATTTTTTTTTTTTCTTGAGGAGAGGAAATGCATTTTTGGGTGTTTGGGGGTAGGAGATTTTTATTTGAGCAGGCTATTGATGTCTGCTTTTATCTGGATGCTTCTTGTGAAGGTTCTTCCCACTGAAGCCACAAGTGGTCACCACAGGAATGAGCCCTGAGCGCAGCAGATTATCACCTCAGAGTCCAACATGGTGCTTAATGTTTAAAGTTAAGCATGTGCCCAAGTGCTTCCCTGAAATAATGCATTTTAACATCCTTTGGCTCAGGATGTATTTCCCAGTTACAAGAAGGGTTGAAAATAAAGTGCTAGGATGACATTTGTGCGTATCTTTAACTCAATTTGTAATCTGATTTTCTTCCATCAGGGACCAGGGAGTTTATTGGTATAAAGGGATCGATCTGGCATTTGTGCATTCAGCCCTTTATCCCGAATCAGTGCATGTCTGCCTTGGTCTTACATGATAATACTGGTGATTGCAATTCCTTACTATTGAAATGATTTCTAGATTAACATGCCAAGTTTTTTTTTTACTAAAAATTGTGAAGTGGGGAGGAAGGAGGAAGTTTTCCATCAGAATACAAAGAGAAATGATTGCTCTGTTCCTGGACTGAAGTACAAACTGAATACATTTAAAAGCAATGTAGTGGTTCAGGCCTCTATTTTTCTTAATTATTTCTCTTACAGAAAAATCACAATGATTTGATGGAAAATAATAACTACAATAGTTGCTGTTGTGTTACACATCATGAGAAATTAATCTCTATTTTCATCAATCAGCAGGAGCAAAACTCATCAGTGCAGTAAACCAGAAGAAAGGTTTCCATGCACCACAGACATCCAATGTCAACTTGCCTCTGACATGAGCCATCTCTAATGTCTAAACCCTGCACTAGTTCCCTGACCAGGAAATGACCACATTTGGAACTGATGTATCCTAAAATTGCATAGTTGTTTATCCATATCATGCTGTTACTACTATCTAATATGTTGACTAGCTCCACCTCAGGGTATCTTTAATCACCACCATTTCCCAATTTTCTCTTGCTCATTGAATGCATGTGCTCAGGATTAATTTCCCCAGGAGGTATCTGTCTGCATTTTTTTCAGGTTGATTCTCATTTTGCATTTCCAGTGCACATACCTTTCTCACTAAGCACTATTTTGTTCTATTATGTCTCTACTCCTGTAGTGTTTATAACACCTCTCACCTCAGTATCACCTACAAATTTTATTACCATTCTTTTTTCCCCTTCTCCAAAGCGCAGCATTTTTCAGTATTTCTTTATGAAGAAGCATCTTCCCCTTTATTGTCCCCAACAGAATGACAAATCTCTTAAAACAATGACTTAAAGAAGTCATTTTGTTTAATTGGAAAAATAACCCATTTATCTCCTTTACAGAGCAGTTTAATCATGTCTGGTTCATAAATTTGAAAAGTATACAAATGAAAAATAGCAGTATAATTCAATAGTGTGAAGTCTGGAAAGCATGAAATGGTCCACGGTTGTACCTGGTGCATAAAATACATTCATTTCTCCCTAGCGAGGCTCAGGCATCCATGTCTTTATGGCAATGTAAAGCCCAAAGCAGATGTATTCTCCTGTTCTAGCTGCATAAAAGCAGGAACTCATGTTATTCATGTTCCTCCCTTTCATGTTGTCATTGCCTTTTGTCAATGGATGCTACTGAAATAGTAGACTATTTTGAACCGCACTTTCCCCTTCTGTGTTATAATCTGTGTTGGGGAGCTATAGCAAAGGCAACCTCCTTTAGGGGATCATCTGTACACTTTTGAAAGGGTTTTTTTTCCTCTGAAAACCATTAAAATGCTACAATTCAGACGCTGGGTTTGCAGCATTTTCCCTTGACTGTCTAACGTACTTTCTCATGGCTGCTATGTAGGTCCTTGCCGTGTAAGCACACACTGCTACTTCCTAATCCATTCCTATTTTTAAGACAGACACACAAGGGTTGCAGGAAAACATATTCACAGTAAGATCAGAAAAAAAAACAACCAATATTTTGCAATCTGACTACTTTTCTCTAACTATGGGTATTAAACAGGCTACATCATAATTATTTATTTTTGTACCCTGCTGACCTTTGCGGCCTACTGATATATTCCCAGTCTTCTCGACACTGCCTGACCCATATGAATGTTTTTCCGTTATGAAATGATTACAAGCAATGTTTTTTCTACAGTCTTACTGAAAATATTCATATCATATAATAGCGCAGAATAATAATTAAAAATTGTGCTAGGAGAATCTAGAGGTTTTATTTTTCTCTTGATTGCAGAAGAAATTTATAGTTTGGCAAGCTGTTCTTTATGTAAATGCTTTCTTTTCTCATCCCAATACAATGTCCTAGTTATTTAAGAGTTTTCTAGTATGCCACAAAAAACCATAGTTTGTTTGTGCTTCAGAGACCGATAAGGATTATTTTTAAATTTATAAACAATGCAGTGGAGCAGCTGCAAAGTAACCACCTAGAAAGGAGGAAGGGAAAAAATAAGGTCTTTAGAGAGGTCCAGCCAGGGCTGTGTGGAGAGCCTCTTCCAGGGGCTGAGGGAAGCTCAGCTCCAGAAGCTGCTCTCTGCCCGTGTGCGTTCCTCTGCAGTTCTGCTGGGCAATGGGCACAACACGGGGATATGGGACAAGGCTGTGAGTCTGCATCTGACCTGCCCTCTGGAAAATCAAATGTAGCATGGTGCATCTATTGTTTGCCATGACCTGTAAGGACAACAGGTATGTTCAGTCCTCGTTCACAGAAAGATGAAAGTAATTGTGAACTCTTGACTACCTTGCACAACCATGGTTTATGACATCTTTAACACAAATGTTATCAATACCATATATTCGAGCTGTATATTGGTTGCCCACTACTGGTGTTCCTGGAGGGCTGACTGTACGGTAGCTTTGTATTTATCAGGAAAGATGAACACATAAACAAAGATGCTATTTATAAACCTAGATGCACATAATATCAACCTCAGCGCTACCCAAACAGCATGCTCCATAATTAGTATAGTGGGGGAAACTTTTCCCTCTGGCTATTTCAAAATAGACAGAAATATCCAGAAGAGTATCACATTTTTGACATTCCAACAGCAACAGGAAACTGGTTACTACAGAAAGGACAGTGGAAAACTGAGAAATATGGGTAGTTTCAAAACAAAGAGAGCTTTTAGGGAGGTGATACACAAAGGTGGCCTTGCAATATAATATTGTCTCTCTGTTACTGGTTTTAAAAATTAATAGGGTAAGTTACAGTCTACCTGACACTTTGTAGGCAGACAGCACCCTACCGTAACCCGCCACATCAGTTTATTCCAAGAAATAAATGTGCCAATAAATGCTACTCCAGAGCTGCATTAGGCAGAGAATCCCCAGTGGAAGCAAAACTAAAGCAGAATTACAGTAATTAAGCTTTGTAGCCATGAAGGCAGATTACTTTTGTAATGTCACTGCAGATAAATACAGAGAATACTTTAGAAATATTGTGCAGCTGTGGAAAAAACATTCTTGTACTCTGTCAGATGCAGTTTCCTACAGACACGGCACAGTCAGAAACCACTATCTTTGCCTGGAAGTACTTTTCAATGTGTTTCCTGGCTAAAAGAAGAGAAAGAAAGCAACAAGAGTCGCAGAACTAATTTCTCCCCTGTATCAAAATTCAGCCCGAGAGAAGCAGAGAATAAACTATCTTTGGGTCTTCAGAAAACATTATTAGTTTTGTCTAGTACATGCTGCTAGCAACCTCAGGAAGTTTCCAGAGGCCTGTGCAGTTGTGTGATGGGCCATGACAATTAAAAGGAGTTAACAGCACCTCACTTCTACATACATGCCCGTGCTACAACAAGCAAAAAGAAAAACTTGCAATAAGTAATTATTAAACTGAAGAGGTCACAAAAGTCAAGACGGGCTCCAAATGCCTTTCCACTGGCTCTGCCCTAACTCACAGGAAAGTCTTGTAATCTGTCTTCACATGACAGACTTTAATTCACATGTAGGACTTTAATCTGTCTTTAACAGACACAAGCTGGGACAGAGGAAGGTCCGTCTGAACACGCAGAAAAAATTCTTTACTTTGAGGGTGACAGAGCACTGGAACAGGCTGCCCAGAGAGGTTGTGGAGTCTCCTTCTCTGGAGATATTCAAAAGCCCAGACGCATTCCTGTCCAGCCTGCTCTAGGCGAACCTGCTTTGGCAGGGGCTTGGACTAGGTGGTCTCCAAAGGTCCCTTCCAACCCCTATAATTCTGTGATTCTGTGTCACGTGTGAAAATCTGAAGTCAGCTTGTAAACTTCTGATGCAATTACTGGGCCGCTTTATTCTGCCTCACATGATACAGAGTAATGTGTCTCCATGTATTGAATTAGAAGTATGACCATAAAGGATAGAGAGGGTATTTCATAGTCTGAAACTTTTTTATTGCAACAGTTCTATTGGTTTCCAACCATGGCTTTATACTCACTATTATTCACTTCTCCTGTCCTCTGCAACTTTATTCCCTGGGAGTATAACAAGGAATCTTAATCTTTCTATTGATAGAGTTAAATGGGAAATCTCTTATCTAATGAAGGTAAGCAGGAACCCAATTATCCATTACTTGTCTCTATGAGTGGGTAACAGGATAACACTAGAGCTGTCTGAATTTTCAGATAACGCTTTTATAGGACTTTCCATACTCAAAGCAGTGTGAAAAGAAGTAATCCTCTTACCATCTCTGTCAGGAAAGGAAGTATCACTACTCTGACTTTACAGAAAGGAAAATTGAGGCCAAGAGGAAACCTTTCCAAAAACAGGTGCCTAAAATTTAGGATTAAATTCAGAATTAGCTGCCCAACAAAGCGATCTAATTATCAAATTTCAACATTTTCTAAATCAGGCTGCTTGTTTAGGTGTCATCATCTGATGTTTTCAGTTTGTATTCTGTCATTTAGTTTTAACCGTCTGTAAACTGGTGTTTTTCCATTACAACTGAATTACCCTCTTGTAAAAATAGTCACATTTCCAAATTCAAAATTGGTTTTTCAGCAATTTAGACAAAGGCTTATATATTATGTTTGCCAATTGTGTGCACATTAGGCTCAGTAAACTCATTCACCACACAGTACAAAGAACAGAAACAAAAGAATGCAAACACAGGAAGAGAGAATTTGTAACCTCAAGTAAGACATCTTTGCAGTGCTAGCCCGTATCTACACCTAATATTGGACTTCAGATAACGTGTTCATGTTTTTAACATCTCACTTTAAACACTTGTCAAAATTTACCTGTATAAAGCTTACTAAAAGTATGAACATTTTCTGCTTTGTGTATTTCTTTATTTCTCTGTTCCTGGCCTCTCCTATGGTCATAAGCTTCAAAGGGGTAACCCAACGTAGCTCTAACAATTTCAGTAGAGCTATGTTGATCTGTTCCTCAGCTTGTAAGCATAACAACAATATTCATTTGAACCTTATAAAGTTTCCTCACTTTGTTAATTGCATTAGCTTGGATTTAAAATATTGGCTTATATTTCAACAATAAATTCATTTCAGTTAAAGCTTCAGAGACAAATTAGAACTAATTCTATTTTATGAAAGGAAATGCTTTAACACCTTTTCAAATCCAGACTTAATTTACTTTTGATATATTAAACAAGTATCTTGTTCACATTTTAATTTGAATTGTGCTAACTTAATGAAATTGTATTAAATGCAATAGGGAAAATGCTCTTCTGAGTGCGAATATTGTAATGGTATTTGCTTTTATTTGTTAAAACAGAAAGAAAAAAAGATTCAATCACAAAACACTACCTCTATAAATTATGGATACCCTGACAATTCAATAGCCTGAATGAATCTCATGGAAATCAAAAAGAGGGCTTTCTTGGCCAAAATTCACCAAAATTCACCAAAATACACCAAAATTCAAAAGCTAATTGCAAGTAGATGAAATGAAAGAATGAACAGTCCCTCTGCCACCAACACTAATTTCCCTCTGCATTTGAGAACTTTGGTTTCTGCATTTGCATACTGCCCCCACACTCTTATTGCATCTTTAAATTTCTAAGAAAATTCTGAGTACTGAAGTGAGTTTCTCATGAAAATGACTGGTTTAAAAGGAAAATGGGGTATCTCAAGTTTTCTGGCAAATGGGGTCTCCAGCTCACCCATCCTCTCTCCTTTCTCTAGCCATAATCCTTTGGACCATGTTTTTCTCTTCTCACTTGTTCTGCACTGAAACTGGTGAAGCCATTCCCAATTCACTGCCACGGAAACCGATTTTTTTTCACTTTTTTCAATCTCCTTTATGGCATGGCCCTAGATAAGACTAAGTGGTTTGTAGGATGCTAATCACCTGGAATATGCTCTTGCTTTTGATAATAGCTGTGGTGTTTCAAAGAAACAATTTAGATCCTCTACCCACTTTTAGGAGTATGTTGATATCTGTGATGTTTATCCTGGACAGAGATTCCAGTTAGGTTATCGTCCTGAATTATGACCTACTGTAAAGCTATATTTTTTAGGAACAATTTATTACTCTCCTTCCTCCTTCACTAGATGATACAAATAAAATGAGAACTTGCTTGTGATTTCTTGCTGCAGCATCCCAGACTACAGCAGAGCACTGGTTCCCAACCAGCGAAGTAAAACTTACTAGTGAGGCACATCAACATCAGATGATGCTCAAGGCACAGAATGGAATCCATGTTAACAGGCTTTGGTGGGCCTTTTAGTTGATGCTGTTAGCCTGTGGCAAGGGCCTGAGCTTGGGAAGATACTTGGCTGCAGGTATTAGGGGAGAAAAGAAAAGATGACGACAGTGAGCCTTATTTCAAATGATTATACAGGACAGCATTCACTCATCCCTGGGCCGCGGAAATGATGCCACAGAACTAATACAGGAATAATAAATTTATTTGTTTGATCTGTGGAGAGTGATGGGACAAGGATACAATTTTCCATCTAGTTCAGACAAGGCAATTGGGTCAATGTCATTTTCACCCATCTGTCTCTTCTTGCCTTACCTCCTGTAGTCCTTCTGCCAAATTTGCCCTGAGTTACAATCTGTGCAATCAACCTAGAAATCAAGATGGAGACTGCAGGCTGCAAATAATCCCAACAGGATGAGGAAGACTGGAAAAATGTTGCTGTCGAGTGGCAGCCACAACACAGCACGGAGGCTGGCAGAACGGCCCGAGAGCTTCTGGTTAGAAAGTCAATGTCCTGCCTTCGGACTAGGAATTACTGCCTAGTAATTACCTGAGTAATTACCTAGTTGATTATCTGCTGGGTATGTCTTTTCCTTCACACTGCTGTAACAGAATGTTAGCTGAGACTGGCAACAAGAATGCTAATTGGGGCTAATATTTTATGTGAGTTGCAGAAAATAGGAATCTTGACATAACATGGATTTCATCCCCCTCATGTGTCTGTGGCTGGCAGTTAGGAAGCAGTGGTCACCCACTTCTACGCCATTAAATGTCTTGTTCCAATGTCTTGGAAGTCTTTCAGGGAGAGTCAAATCCCACATAATGTAACACAAGACTGTCTACTCCAAGTAGCTGAAAAATTACTTTTATCAATCAAAAATTGCAAAATTACTTCCCTGAGGTAATTAAAGCTGTTAGAATTAGAACTTCTAGAACTGTCAGAGATAATAACTGAACCGAGCTCTGATGCCTAACGTTGCAGAGAGGGGGCTTTGCTTATGTCTGCAATACTTTAACAGCAATAATTGCTAATGTCCTGTTGTTGTAACATAAAAGGCCATGGATTTTAGAAAGACAGCAAAGCACAAGATGAAATGCGCAGAAATAAAACAAATGGTCTATGAGAATCATCTGTTGTCTGTGAGTAAATGGTTGGCAGCAATTCAGTTTGCTAACAATCTTGACAAGCATCTCCCTCTTTGACAGAGCAACGAACGTGCCTCAGCTGTAGCTGCAGAAGTAGCCCAAAGTGATTAAATCTCACTCTCTCCTTCAGGAAATTGCCTCTGATGTCTTGTCTCACAACTACATTATGTCTCATTATAAGTTCTGTCTCCTATATAGATTGGACTTCAGTTTAAAAGTCCCACAGAGCATCTGCTGTTTAAGGCTTCCTATCAATATGTTGCAGATGACAGGAATATGTTATATATACATTATTGGAAATTTGAGCATTTTTAATCATGTCTTAGGAACAGTTGCTCTGTAAAGTGAAAGCATCTTTGTTTCTATTTGCATGTTGTTTTTTTTTTACTGGAACCAGAGATGCTGACAGCTCCTTTTTGTAACTTCACTTCTGAAGATGGAGAAATTTTCTTAATTAAGTGAAGGTAAACTCCTCCAACCCAAGAGAGCCACCACAATAACTTGTACAGGCTGAAGAAATCCCCATTATTTTTAAGACAATATTAAAATAAAGGGAAATTCACATTGAAAATGTTAAGTTACTGTGCATCAAATGGTTTAAAGACTATTATGATAAACAGGGGTCCACAACTCTTCAAACAAAAAGCAACTGTTACTTGGGCTGAAATAATGAACTTGTCTCATTTTGACAGTGCACAAAATAATAATAATAAAAAAATTCTTCAGTGAAGCACACCCAAAAATTCTAAAAGTGAATATGCTGACAACTTTCAAGTAGATACCACTTGGAAAGGTATTTTTAAACAGTAGCCATTTAAATTGATTTTCATAATTTCTTACCCTAAATAGTGAATTACTGAGAAAGTGCAACATGCATAGCAGTATGTCCCGAGGCTTTTGCTCTGAAACTGTTCTGCTGCTCTTAGAGAAGAAGCTTTCATTTTTACCAAAGCTTTTTTGCCTGTTTTAATTCTTAAGCTTCTAATCACAAGCTGTCTAAGCTACCTCAGGGTGCTGGGCGGGAAAAGACCCCACCTTTGAAAGAGCCTTCTAGACAAACTGAGAACCTGATTCTGGACCAGACTCTTGTACAGGAGTAAGAATTCCCATCAGACATGGTCTTATTAGCTCACCACCTCCAACAGCCACAACACAGTACAGAAACATGAAGGATGCTGCTGCTGTCATTGAAGGGATTTGGGAATTCAGTCTGAGCCCTGAGCAAGGCCCCTTCTGCCATGTGGCATCAGCAACTTGTAAGGGGGAAAGTAGTTGCCTCCAAGGAATGAAAACCAGCCATTGAAACAACAGCCTTGAAACAGGCTTTACATATGGCAAAGAAACACTTTCTGGATCATATAAAATCAAATATGATGAAGAGGATTAGGGGTTTGGAGTGTCACACTGATTTATTTTATATAGTTTGTTGGAAATTTTTTTAAACAAAGTATCATTGTGAACAACAGACATGACTGACTGTTTCTCCCAAATGTCACCATGTCTGATTGCAAAAATAATTGTTCGAAATCCTATTTTTGACCAGCAAAAGGAACAAGCTCACATGTGAGGAAGGGACTTTAACGCCCTCCATTAGCACTGTGCATTCCTGAACATCCATGGGAATGGTGGCTGTCCCCTCACACCGGTTAAAGGAAGCCATACCTGCTGGGGAGATCTGTGATGCTCTTCTACAATACATTACTCAGAAGTTGCGAGGAATTACTGTAAAACAGTCCTATAGAAATGAGTTTTTAGAGAAGATTCCTATGCTAGTAGGGAACTTTCACTACAGATACCGAAAAGTTTTAGTAATCAGATCTGTACTTCATTATTACAGTATGTTATTAAATGCAAAAATGACTTAGTGTTTTCTGTTTTTTAGGTTATGTAGTACTTTGGACAGTAGACAGAGGAAAGATACAGAAAGTCTTCTCCTTCCCTCAGGAGAGATTAAATCCTAAAGCTTAACATTTCTTTGTAACAGAGCCAACTGTGGAAAATGCCACAGAGCAGCATGTTTTGCAAACCAGTGACTGCTGCATACATTCCCTTCAGCAACACATATTTACCCTTGACAAAATGCAGAATTGACCCAAAATTACCATAACCACTCAGGTGAAGTGTGCTACAGATGTTAATAGGGATGAACCCAATTGGATTTCACTTATGGACAGAGAACTCCTTTAACAGTATATTATGATTTAATTGTAATCAAAATGAAGTAATCAAAAGGAATAAATCAAAAGGAAATCTAGAATCCTGGGAGGAGACTGTAGCATTATTTGTTCTCCTTCCCAGCATGGAAGGTGCTGAACTTCAGTAGAGTCCCCAACTGGCACATTCATTCATACACATCCCCCTTTTGAGCACTGATGATTTGAATTACAGTGGCTCCTACAGATCCCTCATGAAAACTTTATTCCAAGTCCTAGACAAACGTAGGAGAAACAGTCCTGCCCCAGAGCATTAGTAACATGAAGAGATGAATGACAAGGCAGAAAGGTACAAGGCAAACAGCAAAACTTCCCCTGAAACTGCTCATTCCCCAGTCTTACCAGAGTGCCGTGCCCAGGAGCAATTTGTAGTGCACTCTATAGAATATTCAACATTTGCTACTCTATTATACATGTCATCAGAAATAACAAGTAACTGCTAAGTACTCCATCAGGAGTCCCTGCTACTCACGAAAGCCAACTCCTGAGCATTTTTGTTCTCCTCTGAGGTCCAGCCAGAGACAGGATTTGCTTTCTTAGACAAAGTAAAATGAAACAGTCAAAAAACAGAAAAAAAAAAAGAAAAAGGAAAGAAAATAAAATACTTTTTGGAACTTTTCAAAGTTAGTACTTTTCCGAGAATTAAAAAAATCAAGTGAAATAAACAGCGATTGGTGAAAGAGCTGTGCAATATCTTTGCCAATTTCCATTTCGATGAGAGGGATTTACATTCTCATCCGAGTTCATGGCTGGTATCTCCGACACAGAATGGCTGCACTGCAAAGGGGAAAGCTGATGATGCTTCAGAACAGGCATGCTGTAGGTGGACAAGAATAACTACCCTCCTGGTTTGCTGTCAATAATCCTTTCTTTAAGAGACACAAAAGAACAGTGTGCAGAGACATATTTAAAATTTATTGACAGGTATGTACCAAAACACGCTCACAGGCTCAGTGGTATTTTAGATAGGGGGAATCTGGAGTTACATTAGCTACTAGCTATAGCTATAGTAACACAAAAAAATGTCTGTAGGATTCCCTCCCCCCCATCATTTGTCTCTCAGCTATTTTCTGACAAAGCACAGAAATCAATAGCGGCACACTGATAGAACCCAGATTGGTTTGAAGATCCAGTACAAGGTATCTAGTCAGTCAAGTGTGATGGATTTAATTCATGCAGTACTTATTATTCCCAAGCTTTGCCTGTCAACAGGGGAAAAAAAAGTATAGATCTGAAAAGCAATCAGGCAGTTTTCAGGAAGACAAATCTAGCAGTGGTTCCACTCTCCTCCTTTCCCCCATTAGTTTAGATTTCTTTTCTTTGCTCTCATTTCTATACTTTTCATATCTGTAATACTGGCATCACAAGAAGGGCAGCTGTTGCCACATGAAGTCTATTAACTTGTCTGGTAATTTCTACAGCAAATGCACAAATGTTTTAACTATAATATGATGACACCATTCTCTTATGGGAAGAGATGATAAATTGTGAATCCAGTATGATGAAGCACATTCAAAATACCAAAGATCATAGAAGTTAATATGCAGATTCCTATCAGAGAGTTTTGGGCTACATTTTCAGATGGCTTCATTTATTCAGACAGACACCAATATTTTATTTGTTTTTTCATAGTCAGGTAATGGCATAAATCCTTTTGCATTAATAGCTCAGTATCTAAACAGAAATTTTCCATATAAGCAGTAAGGATATTGTGAATGCCAAAGTTTAAATGGGACTTCAGGGGAAACTTGAGAAGTCCATGGAAACCCTCAAGTGTTACTAACCACATAGAAACCACATCCATTTTAGCAAGTTTTGGGATCAGCAACTAGGTTAGGTGTTCGAAAAAAATTTAAGAAATGGTCTTGTCTCTATTCTTCCCCAAGCATCTGCTTATGCCCGCTGGTAGAAAGGGAATACCAAGATGTATGGGCCCTTGTAATAAGACAGTTCCTAAGTTCTTCTAATTAGTATGCTGGTATGACTTAGCCTGCTCACTTCTTACTGCAACTTGGCTTTCTGGAAGTTTCTCTTCAGTCATTAAAAAGGTATTACTTGTCTGCTGTCAAACAGATAATACAACAGGTAACACGGGAAGTTCAAGATCCTGACACTAAGACATTTATAGCATCAAACTGTAATCCTATACCTACAGCTCTAAGGCCTGGCTAGGTGCTGTCAGAGAGCAGGAACAGCCCATTCCACAATTCCCACCTTTGGAAGCACACCTCAGCGAAACCTTACTCTAGATCGGGGCAAGTCACTGGCACCGGGCGCTTGCCATTTGGCAACGGGAGGCGTTACGACAGTGCAGTGTGCTCTAGGCAGCCTGACACGGCCTGAGATGTGATGAGCTGTGCATTCACCTCTTGGATCACACAGAGCTGCTGAACCCAGGCAGCAGCAATGCTAGAACTGTCAAAGCTGTTTACTGCTAACCAGCTAGGTCTGACAGCCCGTCCCCCTTCCACTTTCCCTCCTCCCTAGCTGAGCACAGAGTTGGAATTGCTCCCTCTCCTACGTATTTCTACTTTCTCTCTGAATATTTGTATCTGTTAGCTGGGCAAGGAAGGTGTTTCAGAGATGCCAGGAAAAGGGTTGCAATAATTTTACATACAAGATTTTAAATTACTATGGTGATGCATGCTTGTATAAAATCTTAAAATAAAGTTTTCCCACTAAATTAGTGAAGGTTTCTGAGTTGCTATTAACCTGATTCCTAGGCTTGCTTAAGAGTGGAGGTTTCATGAATCAGGGTGATGAATAAGTTCTGGTTCTAAATAAAAGCTGACAGGCCACTGCAGCTGTTAAGCCAGACTTAACAGCTATTTGAAACAGAGGATCTTCACAGAAACTCAGGCTAGAAGGGCTCCAGTCCTTCCCATTGTGCCATGACAGGACAGTTATATTTAGCACTTTTCTTTAACAATTACACCCAAGACGTTCTTGACATTTTCTCTTATTTTTTTCTTTAGAATTCTGATGATAAAAATCTCACAGCTTCCCTATGCAATCTATCTCAGTGACTAACTAACCTTTACTATCTGAGAGAACTTCTTAATGCTTAATCTTAATTTTCTATTTTTGCAATTTGTGGTCCTTTATTTTTTTCCCATTCTATTTACATCCATGGAAAACACCGAGAACGGATTATTCCCTTTTCTCTTTAAATGCTTGTGCTCAGTTTGTTCATTCGTTCTCCAAAGGATCCCTGAATATTACTACTTCTTTTTCAAGCATTAGAAGAAGGAGCTGACGTTTCTGCTTGTAACCGAGCTTCCAGGGCTGCTTTGAGGGCTTCAACCTGCAGCACCAGTGACCTAGGTAGTTCCCAGCTGAGAGGAAGTGGGACATTTCTGCTCCCTAGCACTCCCAAAGGCTGCTGAGGTTCTTCAAGGTAGAACCCTGTCTTCCTCAAGGTAGGGTTCTTCAGTCACCAAAACCCCACAGCAGGGACTAACCTACCTGGCAAAGCAGGAACACTCAGCGTGCTTCACCATGGCATTGCTCTCAGCCCCTGCAAGCTGGGCCCCTATGAAATTCAAATCAAAGTAACTGGTTACATAATGCTACCACCTCACAGCCATGAGCAAACAAGAATTTTCATGCTCTTCAATAAATGTCACTGATACCACCTCCTAATCTTCCAGATGATTTGTTGTAGGCACTGAACTTTCACACTCCCTCTTGCACAGGAAGATTCCTGATGTATTTGTTTCAAGGGTTAGAAGGTCTTAGGATTCTGTGCGATATGAAACACCTCAGGCTGCATCGAGTGGACTCATGGCTGTCACTGCCTCTGAACAGTGATTTATCTCTTTGTAACACACTCATCCAAACTTCATGACTGTGCATCTTTCTACCATCCAGCACCATTGCTATGTGCACCAAGAACATAGAAATGATTCACTAGAGAGAGTAAGAAATCACGTAATTCAAAATCACTGTGGAAACTTCAGTTTGGATTAAAAATATGCATCTTGAAAATTTGCATCCCATTAGTTCTAATAACAACCCAGTTTTCAAGTCAGTATCAACCTGTCATTACTTATGTGTCAATAATTTGCATGGAAATATGCTCACAGTTTCTTAAAGGCAAGGCAGGATCACAGGAAGGCCGATCAGAAATGGGTTGCAAAACCAAAGCGCTAATTTATCCCATTCTCCACAGCCACAGTGAAGCACACAGCCTGAAAATAAACTCTGAGCCTAAAATCAGAATCCAAATTTGAAAATTTGCTAGCACTACAGTTTTATCTTTGTTCTCCAGAACAAGTTTATTGACCAAAGGGAGGTTACAGACACCCAGTCAATGACAGCATTAAATGCTTCTTAAAAAAATTACTGCTTTCTTTTTGCAGCTCTGGCCTTCATTTATGCAGAAGGCTGTACTCTTCTGGCCCTCCTGAGCCTGCAGCTAGCCAGCCTGAAACAATAGCACCAAAGGAGGTGTGAGCTTCCCACCCACTCTTGAGTTGCTCACTTTATAGCCTGGATGTGTTCATTTACATGCTAACGCTATTAGCAAGTAAGCAAAACACAAATGGATTTTTTTTATTTTTTTTTTAGGCAGCTGGGCTTGTTTTGGGGTTTTGACAGCGAAGACACATAAGGCAAAACAAAACCCAGCATACAAAGCAAAACCAACCCAGATGTCCCGTGCCAGCTTAGAGGAATTAAGGAAAGGAAAAAAAAAAAAGAACAGAAAAGAAAAAAGTGTTTTCTAAACTGCTTCTTCTGAGCTTTTATCTAGATTTAACGGATACATTAATTCAATTGATGTGCAGTTTAGCCAGCCGGCAACACATGAATACCTTCCACAAATGGTAGGATTTGCCTTTTTTTTCCCCCTGCAGAGATGTTACCACAGATGTGAGCTTTTTCCTTCTGCTGTGTTCCTTCCCCCTGTCCCCCTCTGTGTAATATTTTAGCAAATAATGAAATGTACCACATGTCTCCGAACAACCAGGCGCAATAATGCTGAAGGGGAGCTGCTGCTGACTCTACGCTGCTGCTCCTTCCTTAACTGTGTCAGTCTCTTAATGCAATTTTCTTTGCTTTTTTATTCTTTGCTGGACAAATATTAATATGCTAATGACTTTCAAATGAGTATCCGAGAACATATTGTCTTACTTTAAAAAAAATAAACCAGATTTCTTTACCTGGGATTGCCATACTGTCTGAGGATAGGCATAAAAAGAAGCCAAACTGGGTGTTAGGAATAAAAGGATGTGGGTAGAGAAAATCTTACAAAAAGAAAAAAAAAAACAACCAAGAATGGAATGAATGCAAAAATAAAGTGAAAGAAAAGGAAAAGACAGTAGTGGAAGGGAAATCTGACATTTAAACCTAGGCTCCTGGCTGGTGCCCATGGCAACTCCACTGACAAGTTGGTAAAAACTATTCTCTCCTTTGATTGCTTTCAAGGATAATCCTTGCTTCTCTTTCCTGGGAACCATGACAGATTTTCTCTCTTTAGGGACGGTGCAGGAGTTTCTTTTATAATGGCTCTAATAAATAATCGAGTGTTAATGTCCTTTAGGATGACTAGCTGTGAAATTTGATCTGTTTAGGACACATTTTCACACTTACATACAAGTGAGGCATTATGTGGTAAGGAATACAGGTACCTTCAAATGCTTTATATCATGTGTTTATGCTATTTTAAAAATTCCAAATGGAATTCAGCATTAAAAAAAATTCATTTAAGTGAAGCCGACTTGAATTGCTCCATTGAGCTCAGCATGTGGTATTCACGGTTTCTAAATTTAAATAAGGTTTCCATCTGCTCTGTTGTTCAAGAATCTCAGGGAAACCTATTAGAGAGCAGGGGTAAGAGGGAGTGAGCACACACATATTTATGCAAGGTTATGCCTTATACGTGGGATACTTCTGGAGCAAACACAGGTCCCATAGTGTGGTGGTTCTTTATTTGAGACACAGAGCCAAGCATCTCTGCCATGATCCAGCAATTGGGTCTGGACCTGGGAACACCACAACGCCATGCAGCTTCCTTAGGGCCTGCCATCCACTGCACATCCCAGTGCTCCTCTGGGGCTTCCAGGTGTAGCGTCAACTGCAAAGAGCCAGCAAAAGGGTCTCTTCCTCTCCTAACTGAGAAGAGTCTCCCTTCAGCAAAAATCATGCATCTAAGAAGCCAGAGGAATAGTATTAACAGAACATAAATGACTGCTAGTGATACCCCTGAATCACAAACTAAAGAAAACCTGGTCTTCAGTTCTTCCAAATAAAGACAGGACTTGGTTCCGGTGTTTAATTCAAAACTATCTCAGCTACTGAATTTGTTAATGAAATAAGTGGCATTTGCAACACTCACTAAATATTCCAGGGGAGGGGGGAAATAACAATTACAAGAAATTATCAAGACGGTACATAAAACTCCTTCAAATAGTATTTTCTTTGCCTAGCCCCCAAGCCCTTTCCTAAACATGGCACAGTGCATCCTTAGGTATTAAGGGAACCAGGCTCTTTTGGAACAAGAATGGAATCAGCTGCAGGAATGAAGGATCTCTCACAGGACCCTGTTGCTCTTATATCCTTACTGAAATAGAAGCAACAAATTTAGCATTTCCAGTAACTTTTACCACATTAGGTAGAAAGAGAAGGAGTGCCAAAAACTGTATAGCCTTGTACTAATGAGTCAAAGTCAGCATGATAAAATGCACTCAGAAATCCCAAGCAGCACGGACAAGATGTATAGCTCTAGCCCAGAAGAGGAAAAAATATAGTGGAAATAAGTAGTAAACCTTGTTTAAGGTTTTAATGTTTAAGGAGAGTTATATGGTTTTATATTGGCTTTAGACTACAAGTTTTTAATACATAATAGCCATCTGGAAAACAGGCATGACACAAATTTGGTGATCTTATACAATGTGGAAAACAAACCTGTCTATGAGGGCACAGAGGAACCCAAGAAGGCTGAGCAAAAGAGGAGCGTGACAGCAGATGGAACTGGTTGTTAGTAAAAGCAAAGTAACATATAATCAGTAATAGTAACTTAAAACTATTTGCACCTTCTGTGCATTTAAATGTGCTATCCAACCAAGAAAGAGAAGAGAACGCCATTAGGGACAGCTCCATGAAAAGCTGCTGTCTGTAGCACCGCAGTTCTAAAAGGGAATTTCTCACAGTGGGGATGGTACGAGCACACAGGCGTCTCAGGACTCTAAAGCCTTTCCTTTCAAAACCCGCCGAGAATGGTTAAGAAATGGGCTAGGAAAATAGTTCTGCAGTTTTGTTATGTAAATCAGCTGTGCACTTTTTTGAAAAAACATTTTGTTTATTTTTTTGTCACTGGTAACAGACAGACACATGAAGTTTGGGGGGGACGGGACAGGAGACTCTAAAAGGATTGATTTAAATGATTAAAGGAATGCAGACATTTCCATATGAAGGATGATTAACAAGTTATGGGGCTGGTCTCTATGTTGTGTTTGTGCAACGCTCACAGTAATGTAACACAAACGACAATAATAATGAGCAGCGGGAAGAGAAGATCAGTACTGTTCTGATTAAAGAGGACACATCTTAGGGAAGCTGTGATACCAGGCTACAAAGTACTGTGCAGATAAGCCGTGCATTTTTATAGGCCTTATTATAACATAAGATCAAGGAGGATGTTTAAAAACGAAAAATGCAAAACTGATATAATGCCCTGCATAATGAACCCATCGCCACCATCACTGAAGACAAGGACTCAATGAGGTTTGAAGAGATGTTTGTTTTTACAACTATGAAATCCAAATCTTTTTCTAAAATCAATAAAAAAACTTTCCTAAACACAATTATAAAATACTACAGATAGGATGGAGGAGTAGCTCATTCTTCAAGCACCAATTCTAGAAGGTGGTCAAGGATTAGCTTCCTTTTCACTTGTGGATATTTCCACGTAGATCACAATGATAACTCATGCTCAAAATTAGGCAAAAACTTGAGCAGCCTGTACAAGTTGATAATTAACTGATGAGATGGCAAGAAGCACTTTCAGTGCTGACAGTCCATTGCTCACACTGTCACCACAGTGTAACTCTAATTGATAGCAAGGTTTTCTTCCCTCAAAGACATAGGTGTTGCAGCGACAGAACATTTGACAAGATGGAGCCCTGATAAATTTTTCCTGAATGGGTTTAAAAAATAATTTAGTGAATGATAACAGGTTTAAGAAAATGTACTTGCTTTTTAAGCAGAAAGGAGAGAGGCTAGACAAGGATGGAATAAATAGGCTGGAAAAAGCAGATGGTGCGGTGGTTGTGATGGGCCATCAGAAATGTCTTACTGCAGCTGGGATGCAAACTAAGTGTGTCTCAGCATTCCTACCTTTTAAGAGAGGCGCATCCAAAAACTATGCAAAAAATATATGCTCGTTTTTCCTTACAGGCTTTTTTCCTGCAGCATTGCCATAACAAATGTCATGAATTAGTTGAGAAAGTCAAGTAAGATTTAATTTAACAATTATTAGTGTCAGCTGTTAAAAAAGATTAAAAAAAGAATTGAAAGAAAGAATGCAAACACACTGCTCTTCAAAACCAACTAGTAAAACAATCAATGAGCCCCATTTTCAAGCAATTTTTGCAACCATGAGGGCTTGAAACTTTTGTTTCTAAAGGAAGTTGAGACTCCTTATTCAGTTACTAGAGTACAGAAACTGACACTTGAAGAAAAATGTCAAAAACCACAGCAATAGCAAATTAAAATGAAAAAAAGAGCTCTAATCACAGCGATTGTCATCAGTGCACTAGTGTGCTAAAATACGCTTGTATTACAGCCTGTTCTAGTGGCGAGAGCATTTGTCTGAGAACGATGAGATAAGATCTATTTGTAGCTTTCAGTAGGGTGTTTTGGGGCAATTATAAAAACCACCTGTAGAGCCGCTTCCAACATTTATTTAGAGAAACAACACTGAGTTTATGAATCTGTACAATGCTTAGTAAAATTGGTCCCAAATTTCCACTGGGGATGTATGTGTAACTTCACTACAAATAATAGCGAGCAAGATACTCCAATGCCCTACTTTTAATCCTTGTGAGGATAACAAGTCACAGGTAATATCAGCGAAGGTCCCAGCTACAGCAAAGAGAGTAAGGGTTTGGAAATCTCAGCAACAGCTGCATTTTACTAGTGTGTATAAGCAACACCTGTCGATCCTTTTGCACTCCTTCCCTACCTTCCTCTGCTCCTAGGAATTGAATGGAAATTCACATACACACATAAATGCATTCATCATGGCCTAAAGTTTCAGGTTTACCAACTCAGTCCAGGGAATATGATTTCTAGCAGTCTACTCACAGAAAAGACATACTTCAGCAGCACTGGGGTCTGCCCTTCTCCTAGCTTCTCTATCTTATATTTCTTTAACATTTGGGAACAAGAAAAAACTAATTTAAATAGAAATTTTGTCTAAAATGCAGTTCCCAAAATAAATTTTCAAAGATAGATTGAAAGGTCTTTCAGTCTCGGCCAAGTTGTGTGGGAGGGCACAGCAGGACACTAACAAGCTCATGGGAAAGGGTGGGAGATGAATTTCATATGCAAATGTGGAACATGACATGGGTGGGAAGGAGGAAAGAAATTAAGCACAAATATTATCTCTTTTTATCCCCAAAGCTTCATATTACAGATATTATTTATACTGCTTGTTCCATAAGGAAATCTATGGAAAATAAAATGAAGAGTTTCCAGCCTTTCAAAAGATAAACAGCTTGCTAAGTGGAGGAAGCACTAATGGTTTGCATGCATATAACTTTAGCACATGATTCTTTAATGTATCACAGCAAATTCATCTCCATGGCATGCTAACATTGTTCCTTTAGATACTGCTTCATGAAGACAGTATATCTGTCATAACCCTGTGAGAAAAATAAAAATACCCACCCCTCTGCCTACGCCAAGTATTGATTTGACTATTGAAATACATCGGTAATTCAGATCTAGAGGTACCTGAGAGTTATCTATGAGAGAGCTATGGACTGCGCTTGGACTGCACAATAATATGTTGTTTCTTTCTGCTGGTCTTTAAACAGAGTAACAAATCTCTTTAGGGTATACCAATTACAGACTCATAGACAGTGAACTGGCTGATATTTAAACATGCAGATAACCTTCTTTCCTAAACCACTCCCTTGAGAATCATTCAACACGCAGAGATCAGAGTTGTAACCCACACAAAACCAAAGTTGGTGGCAGAGGTGCAGAAGGAGGATCAAATACAGAGACAGAAGGAGCAGACTATGCAGGAAGTGTGGGATCTGAGTTTCAAGGAGAAATAGGGAAAATGGGACTCTTATCTTACTTTTTCTACCTGTAAATATGTATAATTTACCCTTCCTTTTGACCAGTTATTCAAGTACTTGTAATTTACAGATAATCTGAGAGTTATTATCACAAAATTATGAAAATTCAGATGTAGCAGGAAGACAAAACAACTGGGCATTACACCACAAGTTTCTTCCCTTCTGTATTTAGGCAAAAAATTGCATTTACAAAACAAGAACAGTGCTTCACACTTGCTGAAGTTCCATAAATGGAAAACCTCAGAGTACTAAGAGACGGAAGGAAGTACTCAAGTATTTAACCTCACGCCACAAGAAGTCTTGCTCTTTGCAGTAAAGAGAGACCTAAACCTCTGGCCATGAAGAATGCATGAATGTGGCTACTCCTGCTTTTGTGAAGAGTTGAGTCCCAAGCATTGAAACTCAGCTGGCCATGTGGGAGGTCCCAGGAATGGAATTACCATCACTAAGCCTGAGCCCCTACAGGTACTACAGCTGATTAATTTCTTATAACTGCAGGCTCACTGACCCCTGAATAGCATGAAACCCACAAGAACGAGCATGCCCTGGCCTTGCAGCTTCTTTCGCAGTGTGCGGTACTTGTGTGAGCCAGGTGCCCTTACGTCATTTCCATACAGAATGGCTCTGGAAATGACTGCAGGACAGCCACGATTTTTTTCCCTTCCTCTCTGCAAGTGTCCTTTGCCCTCTGAAACAGCAAATGACTCTGTTACGCTTTCAGAAATCTTTGGCAGTACTACATCAAAATTCCCCTAGCAATTCCTTCCTCGCTGCCTGTGGCCCAAGGCAGCTCGCCACTCTGCACTTCTCCCTCCTCGTTTGACTCTTTCTAGAGAGCTCTCATCCACTCCCCTTCCATCACCCTGGCACAGCTCCCCAGCTCCAGCTCCCCTTTCGGGTTACACATCAGCTCCCTTCCACATGCTCTACCAGGACAAAATCACATCTGTGTGTGACAGAGAAGGAAGGGAGTTCTACACTGAGGTACTTAAAATCTACTCCAAACTTCAAAAATATCTGTCAGCAACAGAGGTACACCCAGCCTTTTTATTCTCCAAGTAATCAAGAAGTGGTGAAAGTGTAAAGACATGTAACTTTAGCAAACCTCAAAATATCCCACAGAAAGCAGTACTAGATTTCCAGTTTTGTGCTAGATGCGGCCTTACCAAAATACCGTCTCTCTGGCAGCAAGGTGTGCTTAGTTCAGCTGATCTGACTCTTGTCCTATGGACAAAACTGCAAGAAGTCTACAGGTGCGAGCTAGTCACAGATTGGAAGCAAGTAGCTGGACACTGCTTATGCTATGGTAGTGCAACTGGATGAAAATACAACTCCCTGCATTCTCACTGCCCTCCAGTTGAGTTCCGTGTAGCGTAGGAATAAGCCACGAGTCAGGAACCAGTATACTGCTTTAGCACAGCATAATTAGATACTGTCATTTTGTACATGCCTAATATTCTTGGGGACTATTTTATTTGTTAATATAGGAGCAACTGAGAAAACAATTTTTTTTTTCTAAAATCCCACTCAAAGACAGACAATGGAACATCTGTGTATGGGTCAGCATTACTGCATCTGCCCTTGTTCATAATCAGCAATCACCTCTGGCACTGCCAAAATACAGTTATTTGTAGGAATGTAGACAGCTTGAGCTAAAGGCATTACTCAACAAGTGAGATCAGAAATGAACAAAAAATACTACCTGTTCCCCAGGAAATCTTACAAATAGGCAGAAATTAACTCCACAGTTCAACAAAACTCTTTACGCTTGAATGTTTTGAGGACACTTATAAAAGACAAACCCTGCAGTGGCACAGAACCACCTAGCACTGGTCAGCACTTGTTACAGAGCAAAGCTACTAAAATTGCCAACATCATTTCATGAAACGCCCGCTACATCTCCAATTACTGTCCCAGTCCAAGATGATATTGCTCAAGTAGGGTAGAGCAGGGCACCGAGCAGATTAACAAACTGAAGCCTGTAGAAAGAAATAGAGCAAGAAGTTTTTGCTTTACATCACTAGCAGGAACACCACTCGCAGGGTCTGTGGAACCAGCATCTCAATAAACAAACAAAATCCCAAGTTAATAAGGGAACATGTTAACACGCTTTACTTCTGACATTTCTATACTGTATATAAGTAAATGTTAACTGAAAATATCTTGGTCTTGGCAACACATTATCCTATCAGTGGATGATTTGACATGTTCTTTCCTTAAGAGCCAAACAGGCCGTAGGCAGAATCTATTGAGCTTCTATCAGTTCGAATTTCCCTGCAACTCAGAAGGATACTGAAACTGCTATCCACCATGCATATGGATTTTCTAATAAAATACTCATCACTGCTTCTCATGAGTAGGTTCAATTAATTTGGTAGATTGGCACTTCAGCTCCTTGATGAAATTTAGTAGCACTTAACAATTTTAGAAATCTTCAGAACAAATGAGGGAGAGATCAAATGGTGTTTCTGCCTTTGTCAGCCCATGAAAACGATAACATCCTTCTCAAAACTCTCCAAAGTCTAAGGTTATAGATATAACATTTAATCTTCATCTGCTTTTTGCACATCTGTATTGCTGGTTTATACAGCAGTTCTGTAAATATTCCCTGTAGACTTCAAAAGATTTTTGTTTCAAAACTGATTTATGAGCTGAGTCTCATGTTCAGTGCTTATGGTATTCATAGCCCTAAAAATGAAAAGCCGAGCGTGAGTGATGGATATAATCTGTTAACAGGACTTAAAGACTATTTGTCTGTTTTCCATTTTCATTTCCCTGCACAGTCATAAATTGGTGCAAAATTGATTCAATGACCCAGATATTACTGCCTTCACAACTTGGTCATTTTTATCTCCTGATCAAAATGGCTGCATACAGGAAGAATCTTTATGTCTTTTCCTATCAAGTTGCTATGCCAGTCATTTGCAACGTAAATGCTAAAACAGCCATGTCAAAGCAAAGGCGATATTATTTTTACTGTGAACAGAACAGAATTAGGCATAGCTGCAGACTAAAATCTTTATTCCTCAGCCTTTTTATAAAATTAGCTAACTTTGTCATCTGGTGTCCAATTATCCCTCAGACAGATAAACTGCTCCTTCCACAGAGAAGATAAAAGCTGACTGAACATCTTCAGTTGAACAACGTTTCTCTTTTGGTCCCTCTTGGTAAGATGAAGGTATAAACAGCCGCACACATTCCTCTGTCCTACACAGGAAGCTTCCCATCTGTCTACAAACAAGGGCGCGTTTTTATTGCTTCGGATATATCCTAGGGAACAGAAAGTATCACTGCCAATTTCTGCCCCAGGAAGTATTATGTTTGATTTTAATTATATTTCTAGATCTTTTTAGGACTACAGCATTTCTAATTATTAGTGCAAACTGAAAGTATCAGGAAGGAATGCCCCCCTGACATCCTAACCGCAGCAGAACAGCCAAGCTAATCACGCTGTTCCCCACCTCCACACACACATCTCACGGTATCGATTACTGCCAAAGGAAAGAGAACAGATTTTATAAACCTCTCGTAGGCGCTGGGGCAGCGAGCGGTGAGACTGGGAAAAGGCGCCTGAGGATATGCTTTACTGGAGATCTCATCAGAGCATTCTGCCACAAGAGAGAAACATGTTGTGACTGGGGACACCACTGAGCTTCTGCAGAAACCTGGTAAAAGCCCCCTGGACTACCAGAATCCCACATTTGTGCTGTAAAAGTGTAGAAAATGCCTGAAACATTGGAGAGTGAATGCACTGCTGAGAGAATGTGTTCCTCTTGTAGGCTAATCCTGGATGCACAATGGGTGAGAATGGGGAGAAGCTAGTTCTACAGTTACCTATTGATCCATTGTTCACCTCCCCACTGCTCCACTCCCCTGGCTTAGTGCCTGCAGAGGATCCCAGTTTTGGTGCTCACATACTGAAAGAGCAACAAAGCTTACCAACAAACAAACTGAAACAATATAGCAAACAATTCTTTCTAAGAATAACTCAACTAACAAGAAAGGCTTTTACCTCTTTTCTTATTACAGAGCAAAGAAAAGCTTTCACTCAAAGTAATTAAAATTCACTAAACCTTAGAAAACAATGGATTTTGTTAATATGTGCAAATCTCTTTGGTGCTACACAACTAGTAAGGATACAGAGAAACAAGAGAGGCAGCTTTATGTCAGGAATCAAGAGAAAGAATTTAATCACAAAAGCACAGCAATTCCAGGAACTAACTTTTGAAAATGAAGTTATGGAAAAAATCTCAAAATAGTTCCGGGGGAATATTTAATATCAAAAATGGCCACAAATGGTGTCAAGAAAAGAACTCCAAACACCATCACAAAAGCACATGGAGGAATTAGATGACAAAAAAAATCAGGTATGTGAATTGTCAAAAACTGTCTTGGAAGAGGGAATTAACCACTCTTTGTCCCCACATTTACTCAAAATGCCTGCAGAAGATGGATTAAAACTTTGTTTTAGAGACTGACGAAGGAAATCCGTTGAAAAAATATTAAAATGCAAATAAAACTATAAAATAAAACAGATCTTTCTCTCCCCAGTAGCTTGAACAGCCATAGAAAATGCTGAAATCAGATGGTGTGAAGCCGCCATACCTGCATGCAGGGGGTGGGATAAAGCACATTGAGCTAAAGGCATGCAGGGGCATAATGTATCCTGAGACACAGAGTTTAAAGCACAAAGACATTTGTACAGCTTTTGACTGGTAGCTGGTTTGATGATGGTTTCTCAAGGCGGAGCAGAGGAGCCATCGGTTCCCTGGTTACCTGAAGCGGTGCTGAGTGCACCAGCTCATTTGCTGAGGGGTTTGTGAAAGCTCCCCGCTGAATTCCCCTGCTGCTCCTGCCACTTCATCCCACTGCGCTGAGGGCAGGGGAGAAGCCAAAAGGGTTAACTGCACACCAACGGGCTCTTGTCTCTTGACTTCTCTATGTGATAGTGTAAAGGAAAAATGTTTCCCCTCTTAAATTCTGGACAGCTTACATTGTTTTTCTGAGTAAGTGACAGTAGAACTAAGCTGTACCCAGAAATGAATGGTTTTGTTTAGGTGATACTGCTGACTAGATTTATGCTTTTGAAATCCAGAAAAATACAGTGTTGCAGCTAAACATTTTACAAATGCTAAGACATAGGCAGTACACAAACATTCATTTAAAGTCTAGTGTGTGGATAGGTTCGTGTTTCTAAGTTGACTGGAACCTCACAGAACATTACAAATTATTCTCTTTATGTTTGTTGAATTGTGACACTGTGATAGCGACAGTGCCCGGACAGTCTGTGTGTCCACCTGCGATACTGAGAGGCCAGCGAACAGACTTTAAGCCACCAGAGGCAGGTCAGGAAAAACCATTATTTTTGCATCCACTGCTAATAAGCTATTACTACAGCTTCTCTCATCTTTGAAAAGAAACCTAAACAAAATAACACACCAATGTAATGAAACTTCCTGAGCCTAGTATCTAGTTAAAACAACAAAAAGTCATGGGCATGGTCTGCCAGGTCCCCAACGTCCTTGCAGAGAGAGGGCTCACTAGCCTTTTTGTTTGATAATTACTTTCTCAATGCTACTATTTTCTAATATGTTTAAACATCAGTCTTCCAATACCTTGTTCATGCTCTGGCTATAACCTGCCTTCACTTCAGGGTACATAAGCATTGTCCTTTTCCTGTCTGTTCCCTTTGCCAAGGGAAGACAATTAGGCAAGTCAGCCAGAGAAGACCTCGGCCCAGGTCCCTGGTGAGGACAGATAGGCCCTGAAGACACTCCAGATTCTACTTGTTGACACAGTCATACCTTTTCTCACACAAGTTACCTTGCCCAGAAACCTGTCCATTGCTGGCTCGATTCACCATATTTATTCTACATTTGCTTTCCTCAAATCAGAGAGCAAGCACAGGTGTGATACTTCTGTCTGCACATGGAAGCTGTCAAGCTGACTCTAGAGCCCTGCTGCAATGAAAGAGCCAGTGTTTCTATAGGAGATTAATCACATTATTCTGTAATCAAACAAAGGATCGCTGGAGTTCACAAAGGACTTCTTCCCTAAATAAAGTTTTTTGCTAATTCCCATCAGCTGTCCATTGACCCAACTAATTACCCATAGGAAAGCCAGCGCATTACTATCCTGCTGCTTGAGCACTGGAAATTATCTAGAGAAGATACCGCAATAATAAACAACAGCCCAGAGTTTAAATTTGGCTCACTTGGTTATTTTCTCTGAAATACTGTTCAAGACCAAGATGCTGAAATCTTCCTTAGTGGCTCTTCTAGACTGGGTAATCTTAGAGTGATTTAGCTCTGTGACATGCAAAGGAGGTTCCTGTTACTCCCAATGTTCAGTATCTGTCCAAATTTGACCCTGAAGAATGAAATTGCCTATGCATTAATAATACTTGTAGAATATTTTAATAGCAAGAGAGAATATAAACAAAACCCCACCTCTCTGGGGTTTTGTTCTTTTTTGTTTGCTGTTTTCCAAAGCAGATTTAGAAATCTTATGGAAACAATTTTTTAGTTTACATACTAAGCTAACAGCAACCAAATGTTTTTGTGCTGCCTGTTTCTTTTCATAATCCACTGAGATTCAGGCAGCTGAGAATCTATATCCACCAATGCTCTGTCACTACTTTCAATGTCATAAATACATGTATGAACTAAGACACAGATCCACTTAAAATAACGCAACATAGTGGCAGGTGACACATTAAACTCACAATGAGCTACTCATTATAAAGGGCATTAAAGGGTAGAACTGGCTCAATTCTCTTTCTGAATTTTCAGCTATACTTTCTCCAGCTGTTTTCTGAACTGTACATTTCTGATAGATTTTTATCTCTCATTTATTTAATTTTTGGTCTCATTCCACTTTGTACTCAAGACATTGTATCCCAGATATCAGCCAGCTTGAAAAGGTGTGTCTATGCCCCGGTGAGATTTGCCAACAAGCTTCCACTATGTGAATGTATCTGTGTCCCTTCAGTCCTACTCCCATTTTGCCCAGACACTGGTTTATCACTTCCCCCTCTTAACGGAAGGCTTCAGAAGCTATTTATTCGTAAGCCATACATCTGAATTCACTCAGTATTTATTAGCAAAGCCATATAAATCCAGACATGACCCAAACCAGAATTTGAGGGAACAAAGCCATGGTCCTTCCAATGTGTGACAGAGTTGGAAAGAGGCTGATAACGGATCGTGCAACTTGATCTGCCCCCTCCCCCTGCCTGCATTTGGCTCCCCAGTTGTGTTTTTCACTTCTGGTTCCTATTGCAACCGAGTGCTCATTACTGAATCCAATGACTCCAGTGACATTTTTCAGGCATGACGCAAGTGTCTAATGGGATTGAATTTTAATTCCCCCACAGACCTTTAAAAACAAACAAACCAACCCTCACAATAAGTTGCACACACCCAGCTTTGTGCACATCACATGCATGTTCACCACTGCTCTCTACTGCAGCGGAGACCTGCTCTAGAAGGGAGAGAACCTGTGCGTGTGCACTTAGGTAGCAATTACTGACATTGGACTGCAAAATGTCTTATACCACTATACAAATATGTACATTTCATTAATTCTACTTGGTTAATAATTAATCAGCCCACAACCCAGACAGCAACACTGGGTTAATTCACTTCTGGGAGAACTAAGTTTAATGCTTGAGAAATTAAATTAAAATCATTAAAAACTCTGGTAGCTCACTGTTCAGATATATGTAGTTACAAATACACAAAAACGAAGGGAAACCTGAAGTTCTTACAGCTTTTAACCCATCAACCTGACAGATGAGCGCTATGCTTTTACATCAACACAGAGAATCTAATTTATAGGCAGAAAACTAGAAATACAAGTTACATTTTACCTGTGATTGAGCAGAGTTGTAATTAAGATTGAAAACTTCATTGCTGCACTCCCCATGTTTTGTTGTTTTAACGATACAACCATAAAAAGCATTTTTACTTTGAAAGCACTTACATAAATATGCCATCTACTCAGAAGACCTGTTTTGCTTGAGTATTCTGACATGTCTTTGCAATTTTAATGATTAAAGTAGGTCCTCTGTGCTTTTTATTGCTGATGCCATCAGAAAGTCAGAACATGAGTAGAACAGGTCAATCCTCCTTATCGTTATCCACAGAGTAATTTACTAAATTAAAGTAAGCTTTTCCATCTCAAGCAATTTAATGCAATTAAACAACGCCTCCCCATTTATTTTGCAAAAAATAATTAAATGTTTAGAAATCAGATGTATATTTCTTTGTTAATCAACTGGAATTCCCAAGAAATTGGAGGAAAAAATGGTCTGGGTCAGCAACTGAAATTAAATGAATATCGGCAAGTAGGCAGCTAACGGACATCAGTGCGTGCATCCTCTTGTGCAATGAGGGTTCTGAGTAAAGGAGCACAAGCAAAGATTCCTGGCTTTGCATGGATCAAAACACAAAAGAGCCTGCAAGAGCCCAGATTGCCCAGGGACAGAATGGCCATCTAAGCTTGGGAATTGGTAATTGACAGGGCAATCATTTGGGTAATTAGAGACCTAGCTGTGCAGATCCTTATTCATGTTTTGTCAGATAAATCTCTGCCTTAACAGATGTGTAATCTGGTCTCCCTTGAAGCTGAAAGAATTGAAATCAATTCCAAATCAGAAGTAAACCTCTTCCACTTAAAATCTGATATAAATAGTAAGAAAATACTGGTTTTGCCTTTGGTTTCAGTCTAGGGAGACGGGCTCATGATAGTTAGCTATTGGTTGACACAAATATTTGTAAGAGGCTAACTAGCATGCCAATTATTAGCAGAGTTGACTACAAAACAATTAGTATGTGCCATGAAAAAATACAAAAGATACAAAATTCAATTTTTTGATTTGTGAAAAAGAAAACACTAGTGAATGTTTGTTGAGAACCCGGAATTTTTTACTAGACACTTGGTTCTGCTAGTGACATGAATTTTTTACATCACTTCAACTAAATCTAAACATAAGGGGATTCTGTTTCTCACTTGAGGAGAAGATAATAATCAACAGATCACAGACACATCCCACTGAAGCCAGTGTGTTTCTTCTGGTGGACAGTGTGACAAAGTGAATTGGACATGATCTTGTTATTATGCTAGGAAAGACATGGCCTCCATTCCCTACTACCTCTGAGCTGTCTGTGGCAACTGAAGTTATCTTAAGAAAGGGCCTGACTGTATGTCTCAGCAACACAAGATAATGAGGGCTTGATGAACCAAGTGTCATGAAATAAAGAGAAGCTGCAAGAGTAGTGAGTGAATGAGCACATCCATCACACATGCTTTCTTTCCCTGCAGCTCAGCATAAATTTTAGGGCAGGAAAAGGCTCATGGGTGTGATACAGGGCCCGAGATACTGTTTCAAATACCACATCACAATTGCCATTCCAAAGGGAAAGTGGGTGCAGTCATCCCACCGACAAAAAGTAATTATTTCCACATTACTACTGTGGAAGTTATGTGTATGTTAATGTATGGTCTGTCATGGACATTTGAAGAATCTGCATGGATCTGAATACATAATTGTTCCCCATTTTTTTCTCACAGGACAGAGAATAAACTGGAGGTAGGAGTATGCTCGCTTTCGAATTCAAAGGTATAATATTTTCTTAGAGATACTGAATTGTACCACAGAACCCTCAAAAACCAGTCCAAAAAGAGGAGTGAGACTTGATAACCCTGCCTGTTGGAATCTGAAGCTCTGCAGCTGACAGTGGTTCTACTTCCAGGTCTCCTTGATCCTGTCTCTTCAAAATGTCTGTGGCCCCATGAACCAAGGCTATTTTACATTCCCTTGTTCCAGAAGATGAGAGAATGTTGCTGCTCGTGGACAAGGGGTCTACACCAATTGTGTGAGCGCTCTGGTCGCGTGAACAGAGATTGTAAGCCAATCATATAGCTACCGCTAGCGTGTGCTCTGCTTGCCTGTCTATATATACTTTGTAAAAACATAAATAAAGGGAGAACGATCATACTCATATTGAGGTTACATCGTTACTCCAGGTCCGTCTCCCACTCCCGACACCTTGTGTGGAGCCATGTCAGCACTAACAGTAGTGGGAAACATTCAAACCCTGGTATAGACCCAATTTATAAATACTCCTTGACACTGACAACCTGAGTGAGATACTTAGGCCTCTGTCCAACTGCGGTTGGTTGACCCTGGCCAGCAGCTAAGTACCCACACAGCTGCTTGCTCAGTTTGCCCACAGCAGGACATGGGAGAGAATAGGAAAAGCCTAAGCAAAAGTCAAGGATCAAGATAAAGACAGTTTAATAAGTGAAGGAAAGAGGAGAAAAAACAAGTAATGCAAAGGCAATCACTCACCAACACCTACAAGTCAACCGATGTCTGGGCAGTCTCTGAGACACAGCCACCTTGGAAGACCAAAATCTCCTCACCACCTTCCTCCATCACCCATTTTATTGCTGAGCATGTCATGATATTGTGCGGACTATCCTTTTGGTCAACTTGGGTCAGTTGTCCCCTCCCAGCCTCTTGCCCACCACCAGCCTACTTAATGCTGGTGTCGGGGAGGCAGTGAGACAGAGAGAAAAGCCTCAACGCTGCCCAAGCCCTGTTCAGCCACAGCCAAAGCATTGCTGTGTTATCCACACTGTTTTAGTCACAAATCTGAAACACAGCAGCATATGCACTACTTTGAAGAAAGTTAACTCCATACCAGCCAGATCCAGTGCAAGAATATTCCCTGAATAAAATAAGTCTTTCTAGTAATCCAATGGGCAGTGAATCTGAGCTTGAAAGAGTTATAATCGAGTTTATTTATTTTTTTAATTTTAATGCATCAGAATTGCTGCAGGTTTTGCCTTAAGCTTTGACTGACATTTTGGCAGCCTCTCTCCACAAAATGAATCTACAGAGATCAACAAAACTGTCTGATAAACTTTTTCCTTAGTGAACATAAAATAAACTTATACCATTTATTCTGCTTCCAGATATACTTTTTAAAAGCCTACTACATCTCTTCTGGGGAAAGAGGGAAAAAAGACACAAGAAAAAGAAAGAAGGAAGGGAAAAAAAAAAAAGAAACCTAACAGCCTAGACCCCATTTTTATTTTCAAAGATATCCTTTGTCAGTGAAGTAAAATAAACTACTTCCCCAAATGAATCTTTGTTACTGGAGTTGCATGTAATCTAGTTAGTAGAATTTACAAAAATCAGTTCCAAGAAATACAAGAAGAAAATGGAAAGATAATATCAGTGGTGAAGAAAAGCTTTGAATTGTTCAATTCAATGAAATTAACTAAGGTTGATGGCAGGTGCAAATAGAAGTTTGGTTTTGTCCTAAAATGAAAGGAATCAGCACCCTTTCCACTGCAAAAGGCAGCAAGTGCAAGGCAATTTAGGGCCATGCTCTGACTCGAGCCAGGTACCATGAGAACACAGAGGAAGAGCAGAGGAATTTGGGGCTATTGAAAGAACACCATATTATTTTAAAAAGTTAGGCACAGTAAAATACATGCTAATAAAACCTCACCTGGGTTTTAAATTATTTTATTATACCCAAATTAAATAATCCTTTCAGTCTGTAATAAACCAGCTACTTATTCTGCCTTACTGTGTTTCAAAGCCCTCAGTCTATGTAATGATCATCACAATAAAGCACTTTCAGATTTTTGTGTTTAAATAAATTATATCAGTGAGGACACTTTGACTACCTATTGCTTGTTATTGTCTCATTCCTATTCTTCAGAGGTTGCATGGCTGAGAGTAGACTGGAGGGAAAGGTAAGCTATGCAGAAAAGCTCACATAAAAACCAAGATTGTCATCACCCCAAAATCTCTGCTTCACAGGAAAAAAATAACAAGAAAAAAAATCTTTTCAGCTGCAAGACTGGCAAAAAGGAATACATCTTCTCAGTCCTTATTCAGTCTTTTCCTGCATCCCTTATTTTAGAAACTCAATATTATCTTGTAATAGGCATACATCCTAAAGAGCAAGGGGAAATCATCATACAGAAGACTCTGTGTAGACAAAAGGAAATTCCCTCAAATTTTGACCTGAAGCTTATAAATTGCACTCTTCCCAATGCAAGTTTGACAAAGCTTGAAATCAGACCTGTTCATCAAAGGCCAATTTCTTAGGAAAGGAACACAAAGAGAACAACTTAAAAAACCTCCATGTTGAAGCTTTTCCTTGGCCTTTGGAAGATTTTTTCCCAGAGAGGATGATTTCTTAGAAGACAGACTTCAGACATTTAGTCTCTGCTTTCCTAAAAGCAGCATATCTATCAAAATCATAGAGTTAATGAAATGAAAAAATGTTTACTTATTGTTATTCCTGTAATAGTAACAAAAAGATAAATTTAATCTGTTGACTACGCTGCATCAGTAGACAGGCCATATATAATTATAATTACAGATTCATTCCTAACGTGAATCACTTGTGGCTCACCAAACCTATGCCAGATTTACAACATTTCAAACAGAGCACTAAAAAGCTTTTACAATTATCTTTTTTTCCCTGAGAAAGTACCACACATTTCAAATGATCAGCCATGGTAGCTACAACCCACAGCATAAAACAGTAATGGCAACAGCATAGAACCTATATTCCATTATATAGACCTACATAGTCTGTTAATACCGAAGCCCTTAGGGGCCACCCACACCGACACCTGGGTGGCTACCAGGGACCGCTGTCAGCTCCAAGCACTGCCTGTCTGGGGACTCATCAGGCCTGGAAGCAACTTCCATGATCTGCTCAGAGGATCCTGAGTAATTAAGTGACTAAATCTTCTCCAGCTTCAGGGAAAATGACCACAATCGGGGCCAGCTGAGTTTTTATGGCTTTTTTTTCCACTCATTCTACCTGTCCTTTAATCAGGTTTTTTCTTAAAGTGTTTGCTTTGCCACAGTCAGACAACTCGGATTTTTTAACATCTTAAGAGCTTTAATGGATTCAAACCATTTATTCCTGAGCTTTAAAATACTTCAAAATGAAAATGAATGAGAATGTCATTTATGCATTAATATCTGATGAATAGGAATATCTTTAACTTGTCCCTTTGATCTCATATATACCTTTGGAGTTGCTAGTTGTCTATAAATGGAGAGTAGTTTTGGAAAACTGCACCTTACAGCTATAAACTTCCTGGAGATAGCAGAAAATAGCCTGATGAACAGCAAGGTGCATAAAAGCAGATTTTTAAAATTGTAGATTAAAGACATTGTTAATAATGCTACAGGATCTTTTGTGCAAATATGGGTAGCAAAGATCTTGTGCAAAGCCAATTTTTGCAAAAAAAAAGAACTTAAAAAGATGGAACTTAAGTACTAGAATTACAGTGTGCAGAAAAACATTTACTGACAAATACACATATTTATGCACATTACAGATTCATTCCTAACGTGAATCACTTTTGGAGGGTTTCCTGTAAAAGTGTGTTTTAAGAAGAAACAGAAAATAATGGGTAACCACTTGGTACACAAAACAGAATGTGTTTCACAGCTGAGGACATCATAGAAAGGTAGGTGACAGATACAGCACTTACTGAAAATGTGGGAGGAAAATCACAGAAAATAAAGATGAGATTTTCCACTAAGTCCAAGGAGTTCAAGTTCAGTTAGGAGTGAAAAGAACAAAAGTAAAAGGTTTAGAATTCAGGCATGACTAGCTTGACATAGAAAGAAAGACAGACAGGTTTTCTGTATTTTACTTTCAGCGTATGTGACAAGAGCAGTAAGAGCAGCAAGAAGCCAAAAGCAGCAAAGCACAATAGCTGAGTGTCCAAAAACGCTAGACTGGTGAAACCATTTACAAATGCTTTTGAGCCCTCCCACTAAGCAGAGAGCAACTACTTGCTGTAGCACTACACTCCTAACTGTCGTCATACTTACTAGCACGGGTTTCGCTATTTCCAGTTCATTTAATAGGAATGCTGAAAAGTATATTTTCTTCTTAATCACTTTTGCATATACAAATAGGCTTTACCTTACATACATATCACCAGACATAAAAATACGATTTTCATCAGAAGGGATAAGCCATGTATATATGAAAAAAAGAAAAGATAATGTCTTCAACCACGTTGCTCTCATTCTCTTATACCAACAAATATTAGAATTCTTGTATAAATTTTTGTCCCGATATAGAATAGACTTAATGTGTGTTGTTTTGCACTGACAAGTTAGCAGAAGTGAGAAATCTTGGAAAGGTATTGTGATCTTTGCTAGTAATATTTATTCAGCAGTACTTGTACTTTGAAGGTATAGTAATCTAAACATTTAAGAATATCTGCCACAAAAGCTGCACGTGATCACAGCTTTGTGAGCTGTTTGCTTTAGATGTGCATTAACAGCTCTAAAGTGGGACTGGAACTCAGTATAAACACCAGCTTTGAAGGCATACTGAGATATTAATTTAGTACATTCATAAGATCATACTAACAAGTCAGTTAAGATACCACCAAGGTCATATCCACTATCAGGAAATCCTAAGCCTCTAGATAATATAAGCAAATAAATTATTTCATATTTGAGGCCTGAATAAAGATACTGTGAAGTTCATAAATAGACTGACAGAAAATCAGTATTAGAAGAGACTTCAAGAAGTCATCTAAGCTATCCCCTTGCCCTAACAACTGAATAGTAGCAATGTCATTCCTTAACATACTTGCAAATATCTGCAGGAGGCTACACAACCTTCCCAAGCAACCTATTCCAGTCCCTCATCATCTGGACCACTAGAAAGGTTTTCAATTGTTTATGCTAAATTTTGCTTCCTGCAGCTAAAGGTCATCTGCCTTGTTCTGTTCCCCAAGGATACAATATATACCTTTTGCTTGTAGCAGCCTTTTATGTACCTTTTACAAACTGTTACCAAATCCCTCTCCTCCCACCTCCCCCTCTTCTTTACACCCAGTCTCTAAAGCTAAGCATTCCTAGTTCTTTCAGTGCCTTCTTAGATGTCATCCTCTAAGAGTTATTCAACCTTTGCCTTTCCTATTCCCCTATATAAATGGAAAACTGTGACTCAGAATCAATACAACAGTACACAATCCACCTTTGCAAGTGGTTACTACTAATTAACATAAACTTTCTCTGATATCAGTAGACTGAGATTCTTACGGTATCAGAAGATCTTTTAATACTGGATTTGCATTGTGTAACTAGCATTTGTGATCTATAAATCTTTGTTCTATTTGATCCCCTATGGGGAAGCATATATCTCCTATGTACTTTTATTTATCAAAGCAAGGTCAAATTCTCTAATACGGATAATTAGAGAATAACATAGCCACAGGGCATTCAGGTGTTTCTTTTAACTAAGGTAAAGGCTTATATTAACATAGGTACCCCAATGTTATGGGAACAGCCGGTCCTTTCATGTGACACTTGGCTAATGTCACAAGTATGTATGAAATGTCTCTACTTCAGGAATGACTTCAAGAACTCAAAGATAAAAGGTCAGATAGCTAAACGATGTATGTTTTTATTTTCATTTTGTCTTTGAAGTTTTAATTCAACAGCAAAAATCTGTCACACTGGAGTACAAGATTTCTTATTTTTCCTGGCTCAACTTTTCTATGTATCAAATTTAAGAAAATCAAAGTAAACAGGGAGAGAAAAAGAGGTTGCTTGCAATTTCTTCAAAGTGTAGTTAGTATCCATAGCTCTTTGTGTAATGATTTCTCTTTTTACATTTTGGGCAGGAAGCACTGAAAGGATTTTATGAACATCAGTCCATTTAAATGCAACCCCAGGGAGACAGGGAAGCACTGCCCCTACTCAGCAGATGAAGGTTACTGAAAAAGAGGACAAATGATTTGCCCAAAGATATACAAGTTAGCAGCAGTAGGTGGTACTGAAAGTCTGGGGATATTTAGAAAGCCTGATGTGAAATAAACATAGAAGAGAGAGAGAAAAAAAGAAGTGATCTGCTAATTTCCAGGAAAATATATTTTTGTCAGATTAATGGTATCTCCACAACAAACACAGAAACCACATTAGTTGGAAAACTTCACCAAATCTGGACAAAATGCAACTAATCTAATTTTTCTGATAATATATGTGCAATTTATTTTCTAAAAAGTAATTTCTAACAAATGTGGAATGCTCTTTCGTGTTCTAAAGTGCTTTTCCATCATCTATTATAGAATTAATTTAAGATTTATTCACTGCTAAAATATGCAGAAAGTCCTTAAAAAAAAGAGAAAGCATAGGAGTTCTTCAGAAATAAGCTTATCTTTGTACCAGTATTATCATTACTTTTAAATTGACAAATTATACATATGACAATCTGCAATTCCACACAAACCAACCCAAATCATAAGAGCTTTTGGTGTATTTCTTATGTCCTTTTCACATTTGAAAACACTGGGATGGCACTTCCCTGTTATCCCTTTTAGTTTTGCATTACAGTGACCCATTTTGTTTCAGCCAGATGGAGATGTAGTGACTTGCTGTGACCCAAACACACACCAGAAGCACTTTGACCTTAAGAGGAAAGATTCAGCCAAGCGTTCAGCGAGGGGATCTAGTTATCTCTCCCTTTACCTGGACACAGGAGGTTGTTGCTTCCATTTGTTTCCCCTTTCGTTTAGATCCTGTGAAAACAGCTGGCATTTATTGCTCCCATCCTGAAATTACTTTTGTTGGTGTGGAATGTATATCCTTGTAAGAGAGGTAGTAGATGCCCATGCTGGAAACATTGAAGGCTGGTTTGGACAGCGCTCTAAGCAACCTGATCTACTAGAAGATGCATCTGCTCATTGCAGGGGGGAGACTGGAGTAGACGATCTTCAAAAGTCCCTTCCAACCCAAACCATTCTATGATTCCACGATAAAATGTGATGCCAAAATACTACAGACTTATGAACAAACCAAAGTACAACACAATGAACAAGCATCCGGTTCCTCCTAACATTTCCTGGAGTTTAAGTATCCAAAGGACCAAGGTACTGAAAAGCTACTGCAGAGATGGAGGACAAATGGTCAAGACACACAACATGGTAAACAAGGGTCCCTCTTTTAGGGTTAAACACCTGAACTACATGAACAATGGTATGTCATGCATTTGGGTCTCGATATAATACAACTTCTACACATTGTTGAAACAAAACATCAACAGGCAAGACATCATGGAATCTTGCACATCAAAATAAACAGGTTGTGATGGATTTTTAAATCAGCAGTTATTAGGAAAAAAGGCAAAGAGATAGGAAATGTTTGTTATCTTTCTCTGCATCTCCTAAGGTACTTTTATTCTTTTTTTTTTTTAAATAGCATCAGCAGAGATTTATAGAAAAAGATAGGGCTGTCTACCACCTACCAGCTTCCACTTCGAAATGAGTAAAATAAATCCCACTGCCTAAAAGAAAAGCTTAGCACATTTTGTTTGTGCCACAGCACTGTAAGAGATAGGAATTTATTTTAATTTAAAAAAAAAAAAGAAGCATAACATCTTATTATGATTACTTCTTCCAATTACCTCAAATAGCAAGGACTGAGCTTAAGTTGGAATCCATGAGTGTGAAAGGGAATAATTTACTTCAACTCAGTATTTGTAAAAGCACATCTGGAGGAAGGAAGGGTCATTCCCATTGTGGGAGGAAGTTACGTGCAGTTTCATGCTTGCTGTTCCATTTCAAATACTGGAGGGCTCTTATTTCTGCCAAAGCACACAGTATTCCAAGCCAACAACTGGTAGGAAAACACCATGTGTTGGCAGAGCAAGGCCACTGACTGTGCAACATGGGAATATACTTTCACAAGTGGAAGAGAGTCAAGCTATGGCCTAGAAATACATCTTACGATCATATAGTAATCCATATAAAATAACAAAATATAATTAAAACTGCTATTTGCATCTGCAATGTTTATTAATTTTAGTTTTTCATCAATGTTTTGAATTTTGACAAGAGAGAGGGAAGATCTCATGCTATGTTTAGCAAAATTCTTGTTTATATTGTCTCATGGCTTCTAGGAGAGCTTCAGTTCCTCTTGCATTCCCTGGAACATCTGTTCTGAACATGTAAGCACTGTACAAGAAATACCTAGCTATGTATTCTAGTTGACAAGGAAAATCTTCATCAAGAAGATCTGAACTGCAAAGAGCAATAGAACATTTCTGGAAGCTTCTGGGCCTTTCATATCAATCTGCATCGTGAACCCTTAACAGGTATTTACTTAAGAAATGCCATACACAGGAAGGTTTTGGGGTAAAGATGGTAGGTCGAATGACTAGACTTGATCTTCAAGCTAAGCATTTTATGGCAGTAATGAGTGACATGTTTCTAAGTAATTGCTAACAGTGTATGTTATTCCACGTGGACAAAAATACTGACTTGATATAACATTTCTTGCTTAATGAATGGCCATGATTTAAGTGACTGGCAGTTTAATGTCTCTCTCCTTTCCTTCAGAGAATGTGAAAGAAACGAAATAACGTTTCAGTTTGCAAGGTGAAAAGCTGACACAGAGCTGTCAGACATTTCATTTCAGCTAATCCTCCCTAGGAAGCACAACGTTGTGTGAGCTCTGAATTCCCTGTGAGTTTATCGATCTCACATTTGCCAGATAAACAAGTGACATCAGTCCTGGAGACTCGTCGCCAGAAAGTAAAATGGCAGTTTCTAGTATCCAGATGCAGGTTGGTCGGTTTATTTGTTTAAAGCAAATGAGCACAAGATGCTGAAGGTCCCTCAGCAGATACAGCCGGGATGTAACATCCTACCTTAGTCACTAGGAAGCTGAAGACAATCTCATGGAAGAGCTGTTTATAAATGCCAATTTTTGTACAATGAGTGCAGGTCACTTGATGATGAAGTATCCCACACCATTTGTTTTAACTGCAGTTGACAACACACTGCTTAATTGACTAGAGCTAATCCAGCGTGATATACTTGCACATGAATATGTGGAAGAAACAGCTTCCTGAATATTTAAACGGACAATGTCAAGGCAGTCACAAATACTGTATTACATTAGCATGACTAATACAGTTTGTTATATGGAATTACAGAAAAAAAAAATTTGTTGCTGGGTACAATACTTGCTGTAGCCTATTAGTACTTATTTAGCATCTCCTGTCTGCCCTTATTCTTAGAAATGCAGCTCATTTATCAGCAAAAGGTCTGTGCAGCCCAGATACTCAGTAAGCCAGGCCAGCACAGAGCTGCTCTCATACATCATGGAACTTATTAGCCATGTACATTTCTTTCCCTGGTTTCAAATGAGCCGCACCAATTTGTTACACAACTCACAGGTGGGAGTGAAAGGTATATAGAACAGTGTATTGCCAAATATATTTAGTTCAATTACAACAAGTAGGACATTACAACTACAAAGATATGATGGATAACTAATTGCTGGGAGAACATGCTTTCAGACATGAGCTGTTCTCCCAGTGCAAGAGCAAGGCATAAGCAGATGGACAACAAAATAAACACATAAGCATCTTAGGTGTAAATCCACACTTCCATTTAGGATGGGATGTATTCCTTTGAAAGAAACTGAGTCTAAAACCTTCAGACTCTACTTCATGCTGAAAACAGAATGAAAAAAACTTGTCTGCGTTCTCTTGCTAACTTAAACTTCTTTGAAGAGCAGTCCATGGCATAACTGCCGAAAGACCTCTCTCTCTGTGAACACAACTGCAGAACAGTTTGTTGCTTCTCTTATTTCATTAATTCTAAAGCCTGCTGCAGGAATCTTTTAAAAGGAATTAAGAAAACAGCTCTTTAGACACTGTTCTATTTACATCCTTACATCAGACAAAAAGGGCATTTTCTCTCAAATCATCTTTTTGAACTATGTTCTGCAAGACTTTTTTCACAATGTTTGATTTCATTAGCTACTTTTCTTAGAGAAAAGATTTACCCTTCTACTTCTTGGACATTTTCTGATTGTTTGGCTTCATTATGTTGCAATTTTTGTGAAGTTTGTTTCAAGTCAGTCTCTTAAGTGGGAGTGCTCCAGTTCAATATGGGAAGCATACTGTGTTCAGAGGGGTGACATTCTTTTTGGTGGCTTCATATCCAGTTACTATTATTTTCTGCAAATGCCTTTTGACTTGTACTGTTTGTATTGTTTCCTGGTTTCATCTCCATTTCATTCCTGTTGACTTTTTCAAATATGTTCTTTCATTATGCAGGAGAATTTGCTATGAGCCACTTTTTCCTACTCTTGCTCTCAGTGAGCAGCATTTACTTTCCCAATCAGTCCTCCCTTGTCTGTGGCATTGTCTGTACTGTCCTGCACTAATGGCACTGAGCGTACCCTTATGGCCAAATTCCATGACTTCCTTCACTGTCAGAAGGCCAGGAGCAACAGGCAAGCTTGGAAAAGGTCCTCATGACCCCCTGAACAGACATGGCAGATACCAAAACCTCTAATCCCTGAGGATACTTCCAGAGGGGACAACACCACAGCATCTTGGACTTCTTTACAGCTCATCTTACCACATTCACACTGATAAGCAGACTAGAACTTCCGCTAATCAGGGCTGTCCTCTGGGAGGATCCCATGAGATAGGATTGAGTTGCCTTCCTCAGAGAAGACAATCACACTACCCTACCCATGGTGCCCATGTAGTATTTTACATCACTACCTTCCCTCCCAGAACACCTGGCTGCCAGATCTACACCTGGCACAGAGATGTGAGATAGAATACAGCTCCAGCTCCACAATTGCTCTCCTGCACAAGCCACACAGCACCAAGCTGGGTTCCTGTCCACTTCTGTGGATCCTGGAGGAACAGGCTTCATCATGGGAAAAGGTAGCCCTCCACTTTAAGACAATATTACATTTCAAAAAAGCAAAGCCATTAGCTCTTTGCCTGTCTCCTTCAAATCTCTGCAGTCATTCTAGGGAAACATTTCTGACTCATGCTACACAAATACATACTGGGGTGACTGCATAAGAAAGCTTCATCCAACAGTTGTCTTCATGCAGGTGCCATGCACACAGATCCCCCAAAGTATTCCTAGACACACCTACTCATTTGGACGCTTCCTTGTTCAGATCCACACAAAATACTAGGGTCTGTCTTCTGACAGATGCTCACTAATCTCCGTACTGCTTTTGCCAAGTCACTTTGATTTATGTCAACATCAGAATCTCCATACCTTGAAAATTAACATAAAAATTATGCAGCGATCTCCTACTGATCATTCTACCCACTCATTTTGAGTGAAAAATTTGGGCTGGTTATTTCAAAGAAATATTATGATATGAAGTTTTAGCGAAACTCAACTGGAACTCCTTGAAACTACTCAGAAAAGGCTCAAATCTAAAAGGTACACCTGAAAATAGTGAATTCCTTAAGAAAACTAAATCAGAGCATCATCACCTCTTGTAGATCCATATTTAGCATTCATGTTTTGTACCGGGTGAATACAAGACAAAACTTGCAAAAGAACTGAATATCAGTTGGTCCCTAATAAAGCTCAAGCCAATGCAACTACTAAAGATTTCTTTCCAAATATTTTACTGTACTCTGCTGTCTCAATAATGACATTATTTCCAATGATAATAAACATAATTCCAACTTACAATAAAACATAATTTATAACACAAAATAATGGCAAGTTACAATAAGACAGAATTAAAATTCTTTTTCCCCTGGTAATGGGGAAACAAATGGATTACGGAACATAGACAGCAGAATTTATTCTATTTCCAAGAGGCATAGGAGATACTTCTTTTGTTCCCTACAAAGGAGAAAAGGATGGAATTCTCGTAATTTGCATAAAATTATGAGCCTATACAATAGTAAAAAGAAAAGTGATATGCTGCGATGGAATAAATGCATGTTCTGTCATGCATGAAAGATGCTGGTCTGTTTTTCATGCCCTGGGAATGCAGAGAAGGGTTCAACATCTCTGTGATGATCCCTAGTGTGATTAGAGTTTTAGCTCTTCACCTGCCCTGCAGGGTAGGGAAACTTTGTCAAGAAATATATATTATTGAATGAATTTTGTTCTCTAGGGCCCAAATTTCTCTACTAGACAGATAATGGCGCAGGGTGGTGTAATCAGGGAATGTAATTCTGAGTCTATCAGAGTGAAAATGGAAGTGATGTGTTATTCTTTTGATATAGACTAGAAATAAATAAAAACAAATAGATTTTACTATCATAGGCTCAATGTTGTATTTGGCAATGTTTTTACTCTTGGCAGCAGTGAAGGCCAAGGTGACGGGGTCTGTATATTACCAATGCTTGCATGAAGCTGGCAGGAAGGGCTACCTAGATTACTTAATGATGTGTGCTTTGTAGTTAATGAGCCATTCCTCAATTTTGTCTATTTAATAGACAAAAAAAGAAGTTACTTTGTGAAGTGCATTTATCATGAGGCGTGAGTGCTTTTAATACTTACTATTATAAAAACATAGCATTGGATGTAAATACATACATATGCATTCTAAAATTTTTTTTTCTCTTACTGAGCATAGTATTAATGAGACACAGAGCATTATGTTCATATATTAAACTTTTTTTATAACATATGCTGTCTTTGAAGTTACACAAAGATTATTTTGTGACATAATTCATGCATTTTGCCTTAGGTGTCCTAAAAAATGTATAAATGTGAAGGTAGTACTGATTTCTTCATTATGGTAGTTAAGTTGCATTTACTGTGAAGAACAGAATATCCTTGTAATACTGGATTACAATTCTCAGATGACAGTTTCTTAATGAAATATGCTAGAATTTGCTTTACCTGACTTATCGCTTTGGTAATACCTATTACTGCTTCATCCACAAGCACAATTAAATACATAGCAAGTACATATATGTGTTTATGGTATTTACGATTTCATATATATGTATCTGTTCCCCTCCCCAATATATTATATAACAATATATAGGTGTATAAATTTCCCTGGAAGCCTACTGCTAACAGCTTTTTTTCAGGGTGTTGCAATTTCTCTCTACTATCAAAGAGAAGCTATTAAAAAAAAAAGGCTATTGAATCTCATGGTGGAAGACATGCCAATTTTCAAAAAGAAAAGGTTTTAAGACCAACAAACTACTGAAGTTCCTCCCATAAGGCCTTTTCTCCTATTCTTACAAACAGAATGTTACAAAACTGCTTTCACCTTTGCAGGAAGAGACCAGAATTGGTGTTGAGGATAATAAGCTTGTTGGCCACCACCAACCTATGCAAAATAGTGCCCCAAAGGGAAAAAAATCACCCAGGCTCAAACCTACAGGAATTCAGCCTGTTGTTTCCCAGACAAATCAAAGGCTCAGCTCATTACAGTTAATGTCCACACACATAAAAATGCACATGTGCTCACACACACGCTTTGAATTTCTGTGTGTTTCTTATGCAGTGTCATTGTGAGAGACTAAACAATTTTCCATTTAAAAGATAATAAATACAACCTCCTTACAGGGCTAAGCATCCTACAGACACAAAGACTTCTCCTCAGTTTGAAGTACCCTTACATATAGTTACAGTTCTGTGTAAGTTTTTATGCAGTGTTTAATACAATGTAAATTTTGTATTTTATGAGTCAGGCAAAAGGTGAAAGATGTAGGTAGTGCAGCAAGACATTGCCAATAGGTATTAACTGAAATGTAACTCTAACATACTTAAATACTAAATGTTCTGGTCAGTGTCTCAAAACTTTTTACTTATTTTAGAATAGCTACAACTTAACGAAACGGAAGACAGACTGTTAACAGAGTTATTGCCAGGGTAAGAAACAAGACTGCAAATCAGGAGAGTGGGGTTTAACTCTTGGATGTGCTACCAAGTTGCTAGTGAGGATGGCCAGCTAATTATCCTTGCAATAAGGAATGAGAAGTCCTATAGTCAGGGAAATGCTCAGGTATAGTAACTGCCACTGCTGCAGCAGAAAGGAAAGGAAACCAAAACAAAACCAAACCAACAATAGGAAAAAGATAAGTTGACAGTTTATAATTGTGTAACTGAATTGAGACAAAAAACAGATGGAAGCCCTTAGTTGAACCATAAATTTAATTTCACTACTTGAATTTTCCAGTTCATTAGGACATCAGACCATCCCATCTAACTTCATACTGGATTTCTTGGAAAATTTGCCCTTGTGGTAGAAGAAACCAGGGGAACCCAAAACTCCATTCAACATCTTTACTTTTATGATTTGTGTGATTTTCTGTCAATTTTAATCCTCAGAAATGCTTGAGTAAAGCAGGAATGTGTATTTTGGTATATTGTTCTCAAATAATGCTTGCTAATTGTTTGCTATATCTACAAATATATATTTTTAGTTTTATTTGCTAATATAAATTATTATGATAGCAAGTCTTTTTTCTTATAAGGGAGAAATGAGAACTTGTTCCCAGCTTTTCTCTACCTACTTATTTAAGCAGAAGATTAACAAAATCTCATTCATATGCCAATTAGCATATATTTAGCAGAGGCAATTTTACACAGCTCACAGCTTGTGTCCAAAGATCAATCTTCACTTATTTTGGAAAGAATGCCAACTAGCCTTAGTAATTTAAGTCATCCTTACACTATGCAGATTTTTGCATTTTATTTGGCTCACAGAACATTGATGATGATCTTTATTACTATAATAGTCTTCCAGAAAAAACCCACATTTTTCTCTGGTCTCTGCAGTAATAGCTTCAGGTAGCATTTGTTATCATTATAAAGTGTTTGTGCTTTAGGAGAATTACCACTTCCTATAACAGATCCTGTAGGATTGGATTTATGCAGAATTCACGATGAAAAATAAAACCCAAAGCAAACAAACAACTTTCTGGTCTCAGGTTATACATTTTACCTCACCAAGGTGCAAAATTGAGCAAAACACAGCTACAGTCCCTCAAAGACTACCTGACACATTAGTATTTGTATGAGTGATTATGCAAAGAAACAAAAGCAACTTGACATTTCATCCACATCTAACATAAAATATTAAACAGCACAATCAGGTCTTCCTCCACTTAGCTACGCTACAGCTTTAATCTATTTTTATTTTCCAGTCTGTCACAAAGCAGTACATGTTCCAGAAACCTTGTTCTTCCAATGAACAGTCTGAAGCGCCTATTACCCTAGCAGGATTCCACCCTTTGAGGATGAACACATGAGGGTTTTTTTACCAGGTTCAAGGTAAAGGGTACTTGCAAGGGAGTCAGTAGAACTGGCTCTGTACTTTACTCTCTAATTACAATCTATTTTTTGAGACAGTTTTCCCCTGGCAGGCAGGGAATGACTTTAGCATGGAATTCTTGAAAGAATAAATTGCCTCAGCAAATATACCATGCGCGCATGCGTAAATAAGTTCAAATTTCACTTACCTAACAATCATACTTTGCATCACTGGATTCACCTCTCTTGGGAAGCTCTTCCTGCAAGGCTCCTGATACCTTCTCTCAGTTGGCATGTTGGCAATACTCCTTTCAGTGAAAGGGCACTGGTAAAAAAGAAAAGAAAAAGTAGTATTACATTATTTGTCTTTGCACAACTCTTCAGATAAATCAATTGTTAAACATTATTTTTGTAAAGTCGACAATCTCAAAGCTTCAGGGATGCAGCAGAGATCAAGTTCTGCTTCTGTCTGTCAATATCCTTTGCCTAATACAGTACCTGAAGCCAACTCAGGCTCCACTGAAACTGTTTTTATTGCTCCTTAAATATAGTTTTAATAACCTGCTTTTTAAATTACAATTGCCCACTGGCCTGCCTGCCGGTAGTGAAAATCTTCAATTCATTATTCAGAACAGAATAATGCCAGCATTATTATTAACAAGGGAGAAGTTAGCTAATGACTGGCAGCTTAGTGAATAGTGGAACTGTTAATATTTGAGGCCATCCTCCCTGCTTCTGTCTATCACAAGTACTAGAAACATTTAAATTGAATACTTTATGTGACTAAAACACATTGTGGATGATACAATGAACTACAGCTATTGCTGGTTGAATGTATCTGTAATTTCTAAACTTAGACTTAAGACCACTCTGAATTTTGCCCTGAATTGCACCTGGGTAATTCCACTGCTGTGAAAGGAGGTATATTAGGGGAATATTTCATCCTTGCAAAGTATTTTTGCTAAGCTTTTTGAAAAATCAATTCAATTCCAATAATTTTTTAAAACTTTTTAAAGACAGTCAATTTGTAGAAAAACTATTGTAGAAAGAAGCACTGCTGGTTTAATAAGACAGCTAGACAAAGTAATGTGAAATGGATTATTGTAAAAGATTTTTCCTCAAATACAAAAGATTTAGTTCAAAGGAGATTGAATTATAATGAATCCACCAGAACCAAAGTATTAAAACTCTCTTTTTTCCCCAGAGGGAAAAAAACCTCTGCACTCATAGCATTTCATATTAATAGTCCTAATTTAGTTAGGAAGTGTTGCAGAAATTTCTTCACCTTGAAATGTATATGGTATGTGGATTCAATGTTCAACAGCCATTCCTGGGTTGAACCTACTACATGATTATTCTGGAGTTTTAAGACACACGATATAACACTTCGATTTATTCTTGCCATCCTTTTTTTTTCTCCCCTCTGCTATGAAAAGCCAATCAGAATACCAATATAGAAAACATATTTCAAATTTAACAATGTTGTTAAGTATCCACAAGACTCCCAAATACAACTGTATCCATGTGTGCTTGCTGCCAATACATATTAAGTACAAAATTTATAGAAGACTAGAGTTGACCCATAAAATGTTAGAGCTTGTGATCTTTGTCAATTCAACTGAGTGACTGGCAAAATCATGTAAATAACTGCATCCTCCACCATTAAAAAAGAAGAACATTTCAGGAGAGTTGAAGCAAAGCTTTTTTATTTTCCCATAGATAAAAAAACCCAAAGTTCTCTTTTGTCAACCAAAACTTTGCTTAGTCTGTGGTTTGGTTTTTTTTTTCAAAATTAAAAAAAGTTAAACACTTATTAAAACAAGCTTTGAAATTTATTTCCAGCTATTTTTCAAAGGGAACATTTACCAATCTGATTCAAATTCACATTTTGTTTGGTTGGTTTTTTTCACATGACTCTTTATTTTGGTGAAAACTTCTCAGACAAAATAAAAATTTCCTTGTTTTTCCTTCTAGTTGTCCTCTCAAAGAATATTCTATTTTGAATTACTTTGAATTTAGATTGCAGAATAACACCCACAATACAAGCAGTGGTCTTAATAACTGGTCCAGCCATTGAAATGAAACCTTCAAAAAAAGTTTTTAAGTTACCATGGTTCTGAATTAGCTTGCACCACATGTGGAAATGGATCTTTATGACTTCTTAATAAAGTTTTTAGCACTTCCATGAAAAGGCTGAACATACCCGCTATGTATACAGAGTATCTAGAACATACAATACTCTTTTCAAAAATCTTGTAACAGAAATTCTGGTTTTGAAATAGGACTGTTTCCTTTGCAAACATGCCAAAGACACCAAAAGCATCCAGTCTCTAAGGATATCTTTTACTAGAAGACAGAAATCTCATTTTAGAAGAGAACTTTTCTAATCAGATGCTAGACTTTCTGGGCTCTCTTCTAGACAACAACTTAACACTTCTTAGCTTGAACACTCTCAAGATTGTTCCCTCTGAGTTTCCAGGGAAGTCTTGATCTTACTGTCATTTCAGAAGCCTGATCTTGTGCTTGTTCCTAAATTTCTGCAAGCCCCCTGCTTCAGTCTGCAACTCTGCCACAAGCTCCTTCCTTGCCTGGCCTTTCCTGTATTTCTGGGGATTTTCCCATCTGAATGTGCTCAGCTGCTCTGAGCAACATCTCTCGCTCCCCAGAACTTTCCACCTGCCCTGGTGCACCAGGGTAAGATAATCAGACAACCTCCTTCCCACTGACTAGCTGCTCCTTCCCAGCACCCTCTCATGTATGTCCTGAGCCAACTAATCTAACAGTTTTAAAACTTACCATGCCCTGCAGTATCAGAAGCCTGAACTGATTGTCTCAATTGGAAAGCTTTACTTCTAACCCCCCCATTTATATTATTATACTTGCGGCTGTTCTGTAACACCCACAGTAATCTTTGATCAAAGACAGTATGTGCTGATCTGCCATTTATTACCTGCTAAATTCTCACTTCTCTTTGGTTGCCAGCTGGTAGTGTCATGGAATTGTGCGCAGATTACCTGGCTATGCTTAAGTATCGCAACTTCATCAGCAGAAGGAGCGTTCCTGCAGTTTCCACAGATGTTAGCAGTGGCAGAGAGACTGAAAGATTTTTTCTTTGGCTTCCAGGACAAGCTTAAAATCTGACCTGGAAAGGACTGAATGCCAGAAGTCTATGAAGTTCTTGGTGGCTATTTTTAGACATTTCTATGGAAGAGGCTCCCTTGAAAAAAGTGAAAATGCTCTTCTAGATTGCTTAAAAAAAGCACAAAACCAAAAATCTGTAGGTCCTCCCATTACTATATGAAAAAAGTTGCGAAGTTTTATCTACTATTTGTTAATGGAAACTACACATATTGTTGAACAAGCTGTTGCATTTTCTGAAACGTCTGGAGTACTTTAGGACTGTAGGCTGATTCCAAAAGACAGAATTTTAGGATCAGATAAGTCCAGTTAATAGAAACCAGAAATTCACAACTCTCTTATGAATTGAGAAATATAACATATAGCTTCTAAGAGATATATTTATGAGCCGCAAGTTGACCTTTTATTCCAAATGGCAAGTCTGAAAAATTTAGACCAACGAAGATAATTATTGATCCATCACCTTATGACCCCTGGAAAGACATATATGTGATTTTGGTCTTGTTCAAGCACTTTCAAAGTACACGACCCTGAGAGATGCTGAGTACCCCAGGATTACAAATTGACCATTTGATCTAGCTAATATCCTCAATACAACCCTTTTGATTTCTTCTGGATACTCCATTATTTTTTTTTTAATTGTTCTATTCCAAGCTTGTAACAGGCTTACACTGTCACACACTAAATATATCATTATATATTTTTTATAAGAAAAAGCTTCCTCAAGTGGCTTCTGCTTTGACCTACGGTTATCTCATGTAATTTTTCTGTTCTCCATTAAATTTAATGGAAATCACAGTACTGTAGTTAATCACTCTTTTTATATAAATATGGAAAGCAGCCAGATGCTGGTTTGCTTTCAGCTATTTTATGGGCTGGGTTGTGTCATAGGTGTTCTGACTAATCCCAGGTAATTTTAGTGGCTTATTAATATGACAGTGTTTAGTATTGTCTCTCCCACTCGCCCAGTGTACCTCAGCTTCTTTGCTTCAAATTATCAGATATACTGTAGCTCAATATCCATAACACATGAGCTCAACCTTGACATGATGACAGCGCTGCACAGAGCCCTATAGTGGATAGGATGCTAAGAAGTGGTTTTCTTCTTTCTTCCCATGGGGCACCTTCCCATCTCAGTGTGCAACCAACTGCTGACAAGACGGTTTATATGTACTGACACCAAGCACAGCTAGATACCCAAAAGAAAATTAAATTTCACACTGAGAAAGGACCCACTATCAGTTAAGCTTGCAACAAGCTGTAACCGCGCCAAGTACCATCATTAAGAGCCAATTTTTGTTTTTTATTGTGGTTCAATAAAAGAGATTCCTTCTCTAAGCAATGCGTGCCCCTGAAGAAAAGATTGGGATTACACAACGCAGCTAATAATTTCCAATTTTCTCATGTATAGTCATAAACTTCAGAGCTAAGATATCCAACTGCTTGGGGAGGGAAGAAGCTAAAATGGTGATAAGAATGAAAAAGGCAGTGGTAACCCAGTAAATCAAGCAATTGCTGTTGAATAAGTGCAATCTGAACAACTGAAGAAAATTCGAGGGCTAAATAGGACCTGTGGGCCAGAACACAGCAACAAAGAGGAACACCATCTCACAGGAATGTCTCCGAATATATTTTTATTTTTCAGAATATATTTTTATTCCTTGTTTCTAGAGTCAAACTTCTCAAACGCTTTCATGAAAACAGGTCTTTTCCTGATTGAAACATTAGCCTTTTTAATTCATGAAGGTGTGAAGATGTACCACAGATTGTGCAAGACAAACTTCAAATATCTTTCCATCTCATTCAGAATGATTTGGTAAAAAACCATCTTCTGCTTTGAATCTGATGACAAGCAGAAAATAAACAAGAGAATCCCTCCTCCTGGGCTATTGCCCCAGCTGCACTGAGACAGAGGTTTTGTTATAACAAGTGTATCAGCATATTTAGTTAGAAGTGAAGCTCCTCAAATCAAATCCAATTTAAAGCCTTCCAACTGAAGTGATAATTTTTTGGTTTATTCTCTATTTCCTTTTCCAGATTTTTGAAAGTAAGAAAGAGAGAAGAATTCACAAATTTTACAGAATTACATATTTCAGTGATGTGACACAAAACAGCATTTGCAGTTGACACTTAACAAAAACATTTATTTAATTTCAAAATTCTTTTGAAATGGTGCTATGCCACTTTTTCCTTCTGACATTTCAAAAATGGTGCAGAAATTTTCCAACACAAATTCTAGCATTTGCTGTATGAAAATTCTATAAGGGAAAACTCCTGTTTCATAAAAAATATGCATCTTTTAAGAAGTTTCACATGGAAGGTTTTTTGTGAAGACATTCTGGTTCTACTGCCATCAGCATTGAAACCCCTAGAAAATGCAGCCAGAACCCTGAATTACATCATATTGAACTTGTCTAAACTGTGTTTTAAAATTTATTTCATTATACTGGCGCAAACACTTCTGTGCACCCATTTAAATAATTTTAAATTTGATTTATATTGATTTAGTAGAAGTCAAGTCCTTCTCAACTTAAGGGAAGTCAATACAGGACAGGTTTAATTCACTTGATGGCTCCCTCAACAAGAGTTTAATAAAATCAATTTAGCACCCAAACTTGATTAATCAGTGCAATCTCACAAATAGCCAAGCCATCAGAAGTAGAGGAAGTGGCACTATTTTATCATCTGAAAATATAGGGGTAGAAAAAAGAAAGCTGATAAAAGAGATGAGGCTACTACAAGATGCAATCGCACACAGGAATCCTGTGCTATGACACACCAAAAGCCAACCATTAATTTCTATCATCAGATGTCTACCTGGATCTGCTCTGGGAGTCTAAAGTTATCTACTCACAGGAAAATGCCGTATCTGTAATTAGGCCATGATTAACAAAGCTTTGTATGATTTTTCTAAAAATAAAAGAGTGAATAGAAATTCAAAACTGCGCAAAGGGGTGGTATGAAAGAACCAATGGAAAGACATGGAACTCCAAAATACTGCCACTCTGAATTTAACACTCTTGCTCAGACCCAGGAGTTCCCTGATTATAAACCAAAATCAAATCATCAGGAAAAACGTAATGCAGTCCACAAATATACTTTAAAATGATACAATCAGCAATAATGTTTGATTCAACACAACTGCTGGTAAGTTGATGGTTGAGCCCTTGGCCGTGGTTTTCTCATATAAAACAATGCTGCCAAGAGAAGCGTAACAGATGCTAAATACGCACATGTCTCACACACTGCTTGAATTTGTTCATCACTGACTTCCTTTGGGATAAAAGAGAAATTGTCAAAATGATAATGATGGTGTAAACATTTTGGCTACTTCAAGCATTTTCTGAATGCCAGATAAATTCAGAATAATTTTTAGCAGTAGGCTTGCCAGAACATCAGCTGAAGCCTTCATTATAGCTATTCATATCCCTATAATAAAGGTTGCATCAGCAATTCCATTATAAATGCTCTTTCAGAGTGTTTGATAATTTGGCTGCAAAAAGTATTTTTGGCTGAAACTTGGCATATAAGTTGTCTGAGATATAATTTTTAAAGTTAGTTTTAAACTGTTCAGCTGTTTTCTGCATAAAGATGGAAGAAACAAAGATGGTTTAGCTGGTTTAAATTGCTCTTTTTTTCCCTACATAAAAAAGGACAGAGTTTTTTCTTTTGAAGTAAAAATTATGCTAAAGAAAAGAAAAACCAGGAGCCACATAAACTCTAGTGCATATTTACACTTAGGTATATGTTAATTATATGTATCCTAGTTAACTGTGGTACGATCGGATGTCAAAGATTCAATACTTAGATTTCCCTCTCCGAAATCCCAGAGTTTAGTGTAGTACACTGGCAGGGTCACCTAAATTAGTACAAGAGAGCCAGGTACAGGACAGACCATACTGTGGATAAAAGGTTGCATAGTCAGTCTTTGGAAAAAGATATAATAATGAACACTTCATAGAAAATTTTCCCATGCTGGGTTCATTTTACCAGTCTTCTGACTCCCTCTTACTCTGGCTAGGGAAGAAGGAAATCTCCTAAAAAATTGGATTATTTTCATTTCCTAGGATGATTATTTAGACTGAGTGAACAATTTGGAAATATTTATTTTCCCTCTGTTGTGTAACCTCATACACAGAGGTGGGTCAGGGTTACTAGTCCCTTGATGGTTAGTTATGATACCCAGCTCCCTTGCTAACAATCCTGCATTTCATTGGACTTGTCTGACATCTTTACTGGCAGTTAAATCATCCTTTCTTTCCCAGGATGGCTGATATAACTGCAGCTCCCAGGCAGGGACATATTTCCCCCTGTCACAATTATAATCTCTAGAGATATGCAAGGAGTGGGAGAAGTTCTAGTCTACACAGGGAAAATGAAAATACATGATATGGTAGTGGAAAACGATACCAACTTCGCGCATGATGCATTCAAGTTTGGATATGCTAAGCTTTCAATGAATAGAGTCATCATCAACACAGGCATTACTACTGGAAAACAGGGAGAAGATAACTTTTTCACAAAGTTAAATTAATCTGGGTGAAATTCACTTCTACAAAAAATGTGTGTTAAAGCCTTGCAAGTACTGGAGAACGAGCATCTGTTCACAGGAGACAGTAAATGCTGTAAAGAAATTAAGTTCTTTGCTAGCAAAGATTTGTGTTTAGTGATACATGCAGTTAGTATCACAGGGCAAGGGCTCCGTTTGCACATTTTGGACACATTGGACACGCACAGAGCGCAGACCTTTCCTTATTGTCCTCAAGAAACTGCTGCCTCCCAATTCTGTACAGAAAGTCACCAGGGTAAGAATTACAGGACATAATTTGACCATTCTTTTCTAAGATATATTAAATCACTTTCAATTACCAAAAAAAAAGTAAGCTACTTGACAGATGGCTTCAAAGCACTATCCTTCATGGTTCATTACCAGAATCTTGTAAACAGGAACAGGCTTTTCTTACCTGCCTGTGAAGATGCTGCTGAATGTCTTACTTCTGGAAACACTGACTATAAATATGGTAGTGCTATTTTGTGACACAGAACTTCCAGACACTGTTTAGCTTTTAGCAAATTAGCGAAGGTGAGATCATTTTCAAGTTAGATCTGGGTAGAGAATTTTTATACCATCACATTTCTAAATATAAATCTGCCTTTCCACAGTGCTTAATGCATACCTTGCCACAGCAAAAAAGAAATGTACCACTATGCCACTGGAACCACTCAGGATTTTCTCTAAGCAAATGGCAGAAGAACTTACATTTCCGTACATGACCTGAAGTTCTCACAATTCAGTTATCAGTTCATCTGCAATAACAACAGCTACACTGGGCCTTGGAAACAGCACACTTTTTGCCTAGAGCTTGATGTTGCAATCAAAATGGATGCTAGAATATACTATCTTTTTTTTCTATATTTGTATTAGCAGATTAAATATGCTTACAAGAAAAATTGAAAGTGGAAGTATCCAACATTAACAATACACAACCACTCTTGCCAGTGTTTCCAATGTGTGTTTGCAAAGGCTAAACACTTTATGTTTTAGAGAAATTTTTTTTCTCACAACAGGTCTGAAAAGTAAAAGAAATTTCAAGTCAGATGCTTGACTCCCAAATTTATAGTAGGCTTCTTGGATAAAGTGGATGAGCATGGGGAAAGAAAAGAATCAGTTTGAAGTACCTGATTGACTTTTAGCTACCTGCCTCGGATAAACTGCTGTGTAGGACTGACATTTTGCGCTGAAGAGTACAAAAGTTGCTATGAATCTTCCTCAGATGAGATATTATAAGAACTCTCAACCAGCAGAAACTTTTCCTGAGTAAGTAAGTACAAGACAGGACCATGAAAAGCTAAAACTGCCTATCATCATAATGTTTTGCTATTCATGGGATTTTTATTTTTTTGGTAAACAGAAGTATAAATGCATAAGTATTGTAGGTGGTATTGCAGAAATGAATAATTCAGAATTTTAATTGAAATTATTAATTTCTACATTAAATCTTATTTTTAAACTTAATTCATAGTATGGCACCCAAGTGGTGCACTCCTAAACCTTACATAGAAGCCTAAAATTTGTAAGATTGTGGTTGGAATTCAGAAATGTCAAAGTTTTGAGAAAATAATTTTTTTACAGTATACATATTTCAAATCCTTAAAAAAGAAGGTATCTGTGTAAGAGAGATGCAAAAGTTGAGATTTTTTTTTAAGAGAATTCATATTGGCAGAGTTTTTTTGCTTTCTTAAAATTCAAAAGACTCTGGTTCCTTTAATGCTTTTATCCACGCCAGTATTGTAACCCTTTTACAGGAAAATAGACATCCATTAAATAACATGACATTGCCATGTAATTCTACACCAAAACACACACACAAAGCAACAAAAAGGCAGCATTACAGTGAAAAAACACAAGCAGAGGGTTGGAGGTTTGTTGTTTTGCTTTTTATAATCCACAGGTTTTCCAGGTTAAAAAAATGCACAGGCTGGCAACATACATTCATTATCCACTGGGCAACAGTAACAACCATGGGGAAAGCACTTCTTAGTATTCTGTGATCATCTCTCCTACCAACAGCAAGTGAATTCTCGCAAGGTCCTGTATGTCTCAAGGTCTGTCCTGGCCAAAGTGCACTGGAAGGCAACGGCAGCCCTCAGCCCAGCACAGACCCTACTGTCATCTTCAGAATCTGACCGACACGACTGACATTATCTCAGCTGTGTGCTCTCCTCTGGTGAGGCAAAGCTTCACTTCACTTCAGCAGTCCAAATGAAGGTGCTGCAGCATTTAACACAGAAACGATTAATTGTTGCAATAGCCAACATTATTTATCTGCAACATGATTTAATTTTAGTATTCTCTCTAAATTACTGGTACTTCTCAAAACTAACATATTGGGATTTTATTGATAATGTATGACTGAATTACGGACATCGTCATGATGAATGCTCATTGTTTTAGCAGCTGGTAGACATGGAACAGCTGGGGATTAGGTACTAAAAAAACATGGGGAGCTGCTTGCAGTCTCTGTGTTTGGCTAATTAAATAAATGTTTAAGGTGACAGCAGTGAAAGAGTTAACAAGGGTTTATTTGAGAAAAAATATACTTTTAACTGCAATTAATTCAGTATAGCAAACAGAAATGAAGAGGAGGATGACACTGTATGATCAAAGAATGTTATAGTAGCAGGGAGATGGTAAACACAGTAAAGGGATGGAAAGGAAGGACCTCTTCTCTGGCAAATACATCAGGTTTTACCCTAAGCAGGACAACATGCTGCCATCGTGAAAAAAGAATTACAGCTACATTTTTGATTTCTGTATTTGAGCCTAGCACGTAAAGTCAAAACTCTGCTTCAAAGTTCTGTCCAGTTTTGGGCCCCTCACTACAAGATAGACATTGAAAAATTTTTACACTGAAAGGGTTATTAAACATTGGAACAGGCTGCCCAGGGAAGTGGCTGAGTCACCATCCCTGGCAGTATTTAAGGGATGGGTAAACACAGAGCTTAGAGATATGATTTAGTGATGGGTTTTGTCAGTGTTAGGTTGATGGTTGGACTAGATGATCTGAAAGATCCCTTCCAACCTAGACAATTCTATGATTCTGTGATTCTCCTCTTCCTATGCCCTTCTTCCAGCCACACCTATCCACAGATGCAAAATACTTGGACTAATTATGTAATTCTGCTTTTAATCAAGTTCTTCTTCCAGCTGTGTTGGCTAGTAACACATGGCAGCAGTACATTTTGTTTACTAAATATTGCTGCACACAACTCTGAACAGCCACAGACAGCTTCAGAGGCCTCTCCTAACGTTCAGTTTAAGCATCAGACTGCACGGTCCACTACCAAGGTTTAATTTCCCGGCTTCTGAGCAGGTATCACTATAACCTAGAGGCAGCTCAGCTGACTACCATAGGCTTACTCAAATAGGAAAAGGCTACCAAGCTTCAAGAAGGGTGACAGAACCTAGCCCCTTCTGACTGTGCCAGCATCAGGCAAGTCACTGCAAAGTCCAGAGGAAAAGCTCAAAGGTTGTGACTTTCAAGTTGTTTGCTGTGAAAAACATGCCCTGGGAACAGCACGTGGGCTCGTGTGTGGAAAAAAGATCAGTTTTTCCTGAAAACATGTAGTTTTCTGGTTTACATGAAAGGCTGATTTTTTTAAACTAATATGGGATGATGTAGAAGGTTACAGAAACCCACTTGCATTTCTGGGCCGGGATGTCAAAAGCAAACATTGCTCTGGACTTTGGGAACAGACACCCACGATACTTTTCCTAGACAGAAGGGAGAGAGATTATTTGCAGTGCATTGCCTGAGGTCCAGGCTGGATACAGAGCCTGACCCCCAGAGAACCCCTGCGCAGCGCTATATTGGCCACCTCCATTATAACACTCTGACCACAAATACCTGTGGATTTTTCAGAAAAAATCAAAGCATTTTCTTCATGAAAAGAGGAAATTATTTTCATTGTATAAAATATTTGTAGGCCCAAATCCTTCTTTCTTACATCTTGTACTCCAGAAAAAATTCCTGTGTTCTGTATAATTAAGTCAGTACAATGCCACTTTCCCAAGAAAGCTTTTTGCTTATGCAAGTGAAGTAACACAGTTGCAGCTCCAAAACCCAACTGCCAGTAACACAAGAGCAGTGCTAGGAAAAGCATAGCTGAGTTGTGGGAGTCTTCTCCCATCCTAAGTAACTGTGGAAACTAAAATCTTGTATGAATAAAGACCAAACCTCCCCTGCTATAAACACCTACCCTTTGCAGGGCTGTGTTATTAGAAAATTCAACTGTCACTGTTTAGGCTATTGCTTCACTTACCTTTTCCCGTGACCTGCATTATGATCTGTGTTTGCTTTCATTTGAATGGAGGGCAGCAGAATATATGGGTGAAAATTAAATTGGGAGCTTGCCAAGAATTAAGTATTTTTCATGTTCTTCCCCTTTTTGGGCTATAAAACAGAGTGGTAGGGACAGGACTCATTTTTACATGTGATCTACAGTGTATCTGAACACCTGTCTGCAGAAGGTAGAAAGCCAGTTTATTATTCTGTTGCACCATCTAACCCCTGATGTGATGTCAATGAAAACATCACAAAACCATTCTACTGAAATAGGGATCGTTTTTGTAAAAATAGTATTGCTTGTATCAATGTGTAGAATACTGATGCTTAAAAGACCAAATAAGAACAGGAACTACACAGCTGCTTTTACAGAAAAAATGCATTTTTTTAGGAACTACTTCTTAAAGGAACAATAATCGGGTTGCTTTTCTGGTTGTTTTAAAAAGATCACTTTCTCCTTCCAACCCTTCTATCTACCAGATAAATCCTCTTGGCTCTTTCACAGTGCTGAGCCCAGAGACAGAGGATAATGGGGATCGCACTCAATCACTCACGGCAGGGACTCGCTCATCCCATTTTCTTCAGAGGGATTGGAAGGATGGCCAGTGAATCTCCTGCTAATTTAGAAAGATTAACCACTCCTTAAAAGAAGCAGCACCTAAATCACATATAAAGAAGCAGCCTACACACTTCTGTTCTCAAGTGTGAGCTTTCCTGCTTGCGCTCATCTTCTGGCCCTTGTACTGTATGTAGCAAGGCCTGTACTAAAAGAAGTAACAGCTTTTCTATAGAACTCTACTGACTAAAATTAGGCCAGATATAGCAATAAGAATACTGGAAGTTACCCACTCATTGGTTTTGTGCTAAACTGATACTGCATGGAGGGAAATGTCTTAAAATCTGTATATCATTTAAACCAAAAGCAACTTCAAATTCTAGCTGGAATGACGGAGTGACCACCACAGGAATTTTGCTAACAAATCTCATCCTCAGATTAAAAAAAAAAAAAAAAAAAAAGCTTTAAAACACTGACATATTTAAACAGTGTGAAGAAAGTCAAACATTAGCAGTTAATCTTCAATAGTGAATTGTCCAGAGGCACTGAGCACCACACACAAACAGCGTCAATATGAGGCATGCAGTGCTTGTGTTTACTTTTTAAACACTCTAAGACACTACTAAAGGTAAAATTTGTCTTCACAAAAACACAGCTTCCTCACCCTCCCTCAAAAAGTAGACTGAATCCTTCTAGAAGGATTGCCTTCTAGAAACTTACAATAGGAACAGTTAGGAAAACATCCTGCCAAAGTAATCACTTTGCCACATCACGAATTCGGTTCCCCGTTCTTTGTCCGACAGAGTACCTTTGAGCATCGCTGCTCTGTTTTTTCCAATAATCACCTGGCGCCCAATACAAGCATTTTAAGCAGAGGACTCTTATGCAAGATTTGTGCCATTTAACTTTAAGGGGACTGATTCCTAATTGGTTTCCTTCATACAGAAACACGACACTGATAAATGCAGTTATACTCTTACCATTTACTCCTCAGAGACACAATTTAAGGCCAGGCTCCCATTGCACTAGGTGCTGAACAACACAGGCTAGAAAATCATCAATCCTATTCATTTTCTTAAGTGCTAAATTCAGTGCAGCCAGACTCTGAGTTCACTTTTAATATATTTATTCTGCCTTCATGCCATTAATGCAAATGTGAATCACAGCTTCTTGTATGCTTATAATCTTTAGCTTAATCCTGCTTGTCTCTCAAAAAGAAAATCTGAGAATGTAGATATGGGCTACAAATTTCCTTAAAAACTCTGCACATCCCCCCACCAAGCAAATTCTCCTCAAAGGCTTCTGAGCGGGCCCCCCGCAGAGCAGAGCATGGCATATGTTATTGTGAGAAGTGGGAAGGTGACAGATGTTGAAGACATTTCTGAACAACACAATTGGGTCCATAGATAGATACAACCGTATCTGATTAGGTAGACAGCTCCATTCATCTATTTGTACAACAGCCAGGAGGTCTCTAATTGTTTTGCAGATCACTTAGCAATTAATGATGCTGTTGCCCTTGGACAGATCATGCTACAGATCAATATTTTCTGGCAAAGTCAAAGCACTGATTAGACATCATGATGCTGAAGTTACTCTATTAATAGAGCCCACAAGGAAGGGTTGGGGTGGGAAACTTACTGGACAGGAATTTATTTCAGTCACAAACAAATATTTCTATTGTTTAAGTGAGTATACAAACCTGAATCAGAAATAAAATAAATACCAGAAAAGATACCAACCTTTCCTTGAACTGACAATAACTATTACTGTATGTTATTTCCTGTAAGCACTACCTGAAGTGTATCATACTTTATTTTGCAAGTTCGCATGTCAAATAACCCCAACACTTTACAAGTTCCATTTCACAAAAATAAGCCAACATAAAATTTTGCACCAAATCAGAGGCAAGGTTGGGAAAAGACGAGGCTTCTGAACAGACTAATGAGTGAACAGAAGCAGGAGTCTTAAAACTGGACTGGAATGATCCTACGTGGATCAAAAGCAGAAGGACTACAGAGGGGAAAAGAGCCTGAGTTAAATCACAGAATCTTCATGGTTGGAAGGGACCTTTGAGACCATCGAGTCCAACCATACACACACACACACAAAAAAACCAAACCAAAAAAACTCTCACAAAACCAACAAACACAAAAAAGCCTCACAGAACAAAACATCCAACCCAACAATCTTGGGCACTAGAGCATGCCTGAAGTGCCATGTCTACACGTTTCTTAAATACCTCCAGGGATGGTGACCCCACCACCTCCCTGGGCAGGCTGTTCCAGTGCCTGACCACCCTCTCAGTAAAGTAATTCTTCCTAATATCTAATCTAATCCTCTCCTGACGCAATTTCATACCATTTCCTCTGGTCATGTTGTTATTCCCTTGGGAGAAAAGGCCAACACCCACCTCTCTACAACCTCCTTTCAGGTAGTTGTAGAGGGCAATGAGGTCTCCTCCAAACTAAACATGCCCAGTTCCCTCAGCCTTTCCTCATGTGACTTGTTCTCTAGACCCCTCATCAGCTTGGTGGCTCTCCTCTGGACACACTCCAGCACTTCAATGTCTTTCTTGTAGTGAGGGGCCCAGAACTGAACACAGAATTAAAGTTGAGGCTTCACCAGTGCCAAGTATAGAGGCATGATCACTTCCCTATTCCTGCTATTCCTGATACAAGCCAGGAACAGCGTTTACCTCTTATTTACCCAGCACATGTGTATTTTGGATATTGCTGCTGTGTAACAGCTTTGTTTTGAAAGATAATCCCCATGCTGTAAGCATTAAAGTCCTTCTTTGGAAACACTGGCTTCTCTCATCTCTACGGCCAAAGTAGGTCTGTACAAAATACTCTGGAACTAAAGTGACCAGACTGGTAGTCCACAGTAAGCTCATGAAAGTAAGGTATTTCACATGACCAGGGCTGGTATTGCTCCTCTTGTTGTCTAGTGAAATACGGTTCAGGGCACTGGGTAAGATTTGGTGTCATCAAAAGGCAGTGGTAAAGTTTCAGCTGATTACATCAGAGTGGGGATTTTTATCCATTATTTTGCCTGTATGAAAAACGGCCTCTAATTTCGTGGTTGGAATGCATTTGAAAACCAAAGCAAAATCAATTTTAATCCAATTAAACAAAAGTGTAAAGTTAAATAATTTACAATAAAAAGGAGGTTTTTTTTTTACTGCTCTCATGACTCAAAATGGTTATTGTTTCTAAAAAAAAATCACAGCAAGTGAGGACTTACTTGGATTTCTATTGCAACTTTAAATTAGAGCTTTTGAGTGCCTCAGGATAATTTTAATTGGGAAAGAACTATAGTTTGAAAATCAATTATTTTCAGTAATCATTTTTTTCAGTTCTTCACTAACTGTCCATACAGCTATCTGTGTAAAACAAATCTTATCAGCCTAGTATCAACCACTTGAGAGCATCTCAGTACAAAACCCAGTATCTTACATACCTGGTACTATCTTTTTAACCACAAATTCCCCAGTTGTGTTATTCTGTGAGCCTCAGTGGGATTATGCCAACACACTGTGGCCATGAAAACCCACCTGTGGCAAAGATCGTCCCATCCTTTAGGAAACCTATGGGAGATCAATGCAGAGAAAGGAAAATTCATTTCCAAGGTAACCTGAGGATGTAGGGACAGGCCTGGGAATTCTAATCATGCTCCTCAAATAATCCATGTACATATTTAACCTAGAAATATACTAACATATTTTATAAAAATATAAAAAAGTCTCATCTTTGTAAAATTTTACAGGAACAAATCAAGAGGGGTACTGAATAACTTAAAAAATATTCCAAATTAACTAATTACCTTCCTTCTCTGGATGCTTTTTTATACTGCCATTTCACCCACAGGAAGTCCCCGATAGGAGCTGTATTTGGAATTGGATCCTTTCTAAAAGAGGTCTCACTACAGAAGCAGATGACAAAGTGATAACAGGAGGGACATTAAGAGGCCATGTAAGCCGTCCCTCTGCCCCAGGACATGATCAGCGACAGCTCGAAAATGACTGTCAAACCCATTCTTACTGAACTCCAGTGATGGAGGCTCCCCACACTCCTGACTTTATCAGCACTTATTAGGACTTGCTCATGCAACTCCCTCTATTTTCAGCAAACTTTGCCGAGATTTTTCAGCATTTGACAAAAAATCCTCCCAAACTTGGTCTGCTCTTCTCCTTGGAGACATGATGTGATAGCAGCTTAGAGGCCTTGGCTGCACGCCTGAACAAGGTGCTGAAGGCCAAGAGCAGGGAGCTAGACGAAAAGGTCCAGGTCCTCCTCACCACCCTTTCCACTGCCTGGGCAGTCTCCTGCCTCACAGACCCGTTCCTCTAAAAGCAAGGGGTGAAGGAGGGAAAGTCATGAAAAGGGGGCAGGTGCGGATCCCTCAGTTACAGGCCCCTGTTACTCTGCACAAAAAGTACGGCTGGTCTGCACACCAAAAAGAAGCTGTTTGAGGAAACAGGTCTGCTGTTTCTATACTTTTACTGCTGCTTGTACAATTGTTTATTTTGTTTTTGTTTAAACCCACACTTGTTCCAGTATTAATTAACCTTAGCATTAGGAAGTTTTTACTGATGCTTAAGATAAATCTCAATGCATTTTAAGCTTATTGATTCTTTTCCTATCCATGGACATGGACAATAATTTCTACTTTGCCATGTTTAATCTACCTTTTATGTATCACTCCTTTACTTTCTCTTTTCTACGCAAAAGTCTTTCGCTAGAGGGCTTATTTTGGAGCTCTCCAAATGCTCTTTTTGGTCTCTTCTGGATTCTCTTCAGTTTGCACAGACCTTTTTCTTGTAGCGCGGTGTCCTGACTTTGCACAGGTACTCCAGATGAGATCCTACCCATGCTGAGTAGAGCAAAGGGACTACTGTATGCCGTTTGTGAGCGGTACTGCCTACCACATTAATCCCAATACTACTGCTTCCTTGGTAATAGCCTGCCTTCGTTCTTTGCGAACACTCTGACTCCCAGATCCTTTCCTGAAGAAGTGATTCTTGGAAATTGAGCTCTGTTATCTTCAGAGCAGACTTCATATCTGCTATTGGTAAAATCTTAAGTTACCAATTAGTAACTTAACTAACCATATCATGGGCTGCATCAAAAGAAGTGTGGCCAGCGGGTCAAGGGAGGTGATTCTACCCCTCTACTCCACTCTCATGAGACCCCACCTGCAGTACTGTGTCCAGCTGTGGGGCCTCCAACATAAGAAGGTCATAGACCTGTTGAAGTGAGTCCAGAGCAGGCCACGAAGATCATCAGAGGGCTGGAGCACCTCTCCTATGAAGACAAGCTGAGAGAGTTGGGGGTTGTTCAGCCTGGAGAAGACTCAAGGAGACCTCATTACAGCCTTTCAGTACCTAAATGGCCCTACAGAAATGATGGGGAGGGACTCTTTAGCAGGGATTATGCTGATAGGACAAGGGGGAACGGTTTTAAACTGAAAGAGAGGAGATTTAGATTAGGTATTAAGAAGAAATTCTTTGCTGTAAGGGTGCTGAAGGCAGTGGAACAGGTTGTCCACAGAAGCTGTGGATGCCCCATCCCTGGAGGTGTTCAAGGCCAGATTGGACAGGGCTTTCAACAACCTCGTCTAGTGGGAGGTGTCCCTGCCCATGGTAGTGTGGTTCAACAACTTGCCAAAGCACCAACTGAACCAGAAAGTTCCAGCTCACAAGAACCATATGCTTGACTAAGTCAGTGGACAGTTGGGAACACAGCATGAGTTTCAGGCAAGGGCAGAATAATCTAGCTAGGATTGATGTCCACATACCAAGAGTGGGAATGACAGCATTGCCATTTTCCTCCCTGGTAAGAGAAAGTTTATGAGTGGTAAATCTGTATTGGAGCATAACATTAAAATTGGTAACAGCAAAAAACCCAGAGGCCTATTCCAAATGTTGGAATGAATCCAAGTGAATTTGCAAAGGAAACTTGCAATAACTCTCAAACACTCAGCAACATGTCTTAAGTGTTTGATCAAAAACATTACAGTCATTACTGTTTCTCATTCTGAGAATAAATTGAGAGACCCTGCAAGTAAAGAAGATGGAACTTTACCCTCATATAAAGTAAGTCTGAGGAATTCAGTAAACTTATTTTCTAACAGGGATTTTAGGCAGGAAGATGATTGTATATCTATTTTGTTTCTTTTAATAATCCATGTTTCACTGGTTTATCTGTTGCCTGTACAGGGCATGCTGGGTTGAAAGCTATTCAAAGAGAGTGATTGGCCCTGTGGCTCATAAGGTGAGACAGACTCTTTCATTTTCAGGTCTCTTGTGTACATTTTGATCCAGGTTTCTGGTAAATAAAAAAATCACCTTCCCGTATATATGAGACTAATTCTCATCCGACAAGGATTTATACACAGAAATAAACCCCATCAAAACTGGGTTGGCAAATTTGCTGGCAGCTTCAAATGAAAGCCAAGAATTAATTGGACATAGAGACAAACAGTTTTTCCATTCTGAAGATGAATTCCTGCAAGTCAAGGTTGAGTTACATTTAACATTGCCTAGAGAATTTTCACTTCTGGGAGTGTTTGCCTGGGACTTAAAACAAAAGCTAGGGAGAATATCCTAGAGTTCTATTTGGTGAGATTTTTATATGATGTCCATCGCCATGGTAGTTGGTTGATATATGTGAGCCATGGGGCTCTTCTGGTTCAGACAGCCCATTATCCATAATAACGACTCTCCCAGATTACATGCATAAAGAAGCAAATCTCACCTCCTTCTTATGGGAAAACATCTTTTCCAGAATTTGGCCCAGTCAGAGGACAACAGTTACATCATATATTTCTTTTGCTATGTGGCAGTTCTGTGGAGAGATCTACCTAAATAAAACTAGTAACTTGTCAGGCCTTTTTAAAAGGCCAGAATTAGTGCTTTATTTAGAAAGTAAATTCACCTCAATAGACTGCTGATTTAAAATTTTGTCCTTCCAGATAACTAAGAGCAAAGTTGCACTGAGATAGCTGTTTATTTATTCCAAAAACATGTTAAGAAATTCAAGTTATTTAAGATCCCAAAGCTGATGAACCCTCACAGAACAATCTTTGCAAACAGTACATTCTCCTTTCAACTCCTGGTATATTTTGCAAACCCTCTCTGAATTTGAAGACACATGTAGAAGAAGAAAGTGTTCAGGCATACAGAGTGAGGAGAGGATAAACTGAGGCATGCTCAGCATTCCTTAGTGACATTTATCTCTAGAAATTCAGTATAGAAACATAAAACCATCAAGCGTGGCTTTACCAATCTTTCAAATAAGAGACAGGAGGACTTTCAGCTCTGCCTGCTTTAAACAACCCTTGATAGAGGAAGCTTAAGGAGAAGGTAATCCAGCTGCAAAGGATGGACCATATATAAATAATTGAAGCTCGCCAGACTGTGGCCTCCAGAAGACCTCTCAAGAGATTTGCAAGATAGCTGTATTTATAGAATGCTTATCCAATTTCTAACATTTCTTATTGGTTTAGAAAACCCCCAAAATCCAAAGTCAGTGCAAATTATTATATGTAGTCAAGCAAAAATGAAAAGTGAGTTCTGAAGAGCTCCCTGCTTTATCAAGCTTTCAACTACCACAGCGAGACAGCAGTGTATGCTGTTCCTCTGCTCCCCACACCTGCTAGAAGATGGCAGCTTGCATTTTAAAATGTGCTCCAAAAGTAACACAGAATGTACATGAAAAATGAGAAATAAAGCAGAAACAGACAAGTCACATCTGAACTAAACTCATGAAATTATGGCAATCATCCATATAAAAAAAACCCCACCTTTCATTATTTAATAGGAGTGGAAACTATGGGAAAATCCATGGAGTGCTCTCAAATCTGAAGGGTCTAAGGCTATCACTAGGGTAACAGTTTTAGTAAAATCTATAAATACATAATTACTTGGTGCTCTTTACTTGAATAATTTTGCTTTATAATTTTATATACCACTTAGGTTTTCATTTCTTTTTCTACTGTAGAAATACTTATTCTGCTTCTTCAACTTCACACTGTGTTAAATATTCAAAGATATGCATCTTTTCTCCCAAACCACTGGCTCCCCTTGCATCAAGAATCCCATATAACATGTCCAAATCATCCTAATCTCTTCTGCTTATTGCTTTAACATGCCATTACTGTAATGTCTCATACAATTTCAGTAGTTCTAAAACTGGTGTGCTGTTTTTCCAAAAGATTCTGGTCTTGCTCACCTGTCTTTTGCATCCACCTGTTCTCCTTCGAAAAGTGCTGCCTTAACTGAAAACGAGTGTTTTTATTCTTATTCCCCTGCATCTCCTATCAACCTAAAAGTAATAGACCAGAAATAAAAGTTTCAACTGCCTCTTGAAGGACACAGAAAATCCTCAAAATAGACTGGAAAACTGAAAGCACCCAACACTCTTTGGAATGGCGCAGCATATCATTGCGTCCATACTGGGCAGCAAGTAGGTATTTATAAGCCAGTTCTACTGAAAGAAGATTAGGGCAACAGTAATATTTAACACATTATGCGTGAGACTAAGGCTCAAGTGTGTTACTCCTTTTCTGATTTTAAAGTCTATGATTAACTTCAGATACTGGAAGAAGGAAATAAATTGATACTAATTGAAGAAGGCTCTTTCACCATCATAATGTAGGATGACAGAAGATGTAAAAACAGGAATGAAATTACTAAACAGCTTTACAGAATTCCCCCTAAGAAAAAAAAAAACAGAGCACGGGACACTAAAATGGATACAGCTAAAGAGAAAACATAATCCAAGTTTAAAATAAATGTACCTGTTTCACAATACACCCATCAATACAGCCAGCAGCTTTTATGATCTGATTAGGAGTCTGCAAGCATAATCACTCATGTAGCCTAGGTTAACAGAGACTCCTGAAAAGACCTCCAGGTTTGTAACTTTACATCAACTAATAATTCAAATGATCCACCTACTTTATTAAAGCTGACTCATTGGCAAGGCTGCAGCTTCTGCTAATGAGGATAGAAGGCAAAAAAAGAGAGAAAATTATCTGAAGAGAAATGGGAATCATAGGCCAGGAGGAAGAAGGGAGAAAGGAAAGCAAAATGCTGGTTAGCATACAAGGCAAAAATCTACCATGAAGAGAAATGGAACTCCTGTCTGGGAGAAAAGCAATTTAGCTTTATGAACAGCTGCCTCACAGAGGGTCAGGTGTATGAGCAATTAAAATTAAACAAGTTGATTTTAATATCCCTTAGTAACCATGATTGATCTCACAGAGTTGCTGTTGACTGTACATCAAGAAACAATTTAGGATACAGTTTAAAACAAAGTTTATAATCCTCATTTAATGGATTTTAGTACCTTAGGCAGTACAGTGCTGTAAAAATGATTAAAATGTGCCCTGTCTCTGTGTAATCAATAAAGCTTCCCACCGTAAGATTGGTTCAGTTCCAGGGACTCCTCAGCATGCTTGGCCATGCTGTGTCTGTAGAATTCCAAATAAGTCATCTATCATTATTTCTATACACAGGATTCATTAGACACCTCATCCTTCAGCTTATTAGCACTGAAGTCAGCCAAACAATCAAATCAAAAGGTCACCTTTTAACAAATATGTAGTCAGACCGAAACATACATCAAAACCTTAACAGATATATGTCAAAAATATAGTAGCAGGGATGGATAAAAGACTGATGGAGACCATCAAGACATGAACTGCAAAGTGCCTACAAACGGAAATTGAGTGAATTCATCCTGGTTTACCAGATTAAGGCTAACATAGCACGTTAAGAAACAGGTCACGCATCTTACTAGACAGGAGAAAGAAACCCCACCTCTCTGACCATTATACATATATGCACACATACATCCGTACATTTATACACTCGCACACATACATAACACTCTGTGTCCCACTGACAATATACATATAATTTCTAATGATTTAAATATATACGAGATTAGTAATTCAGTAATAGTTTTGTGTATAATGAAATGCTCTCTAGTGAACATTAGTTACTAGCAAGAGATGCAGGGAATGGCACCTGAGCTTCTAGAAGTTTTTAGCAATTCTGCCAGAAGCACCACTAGAAAGAGGCGTGAAGAGTCTGAACTTGCCTAAAACAGACTTGCGTGAGGCGAAAGATTTGTGAAATGACATTTCAGGATGCTTCAAAAACAAAAGCCACCAGCTAGAACAACTTCACTCTTATTCCCCGAAAAGTCCACAGTTTTAGCAGAGGACTGTAGGCTGAAAGGGACATGAAAGACAGCAAATGAAAAAAATGTGTTTGAAAGTGAGCATTGTCTTATAAGAGACATGACAGCCTAATTTAGGCTGGACTCTCTCACTCTCTGGAGACCTATTCTCTTCTAATACATTGAACTGTCCTCTTGTCCCTCCACATATTCCTTTCTTCATAGTCTTTTCCTTTTTCTCCTCTTTTGCACCTATATGAGTCCTAGGAGACGGAAGTCCTGAACTAAGAATCAAAGATGGATGTCTGAAGTTTGGTAGCTAAGTGCTTGCCCCAGTGCCAAATCTTCCTGAATGACCAAACAGCTGAAAAAGTTTGCTTCGTTTCACAAAGAGCAGTAATGACTTCAATCTATCCTTTATCAGTCTAACTGGAATTGGACTAAGCAGACTTGGTCACGGGAGTCTTAGATCTTCAGACTTCCAAATGGTGACAAAGATGAATTGATTTACTAAGGAAAAAAGTGCCAAGGAAGACTATTCAGGAGAGAAGCATAAAACATTTGTAATATTAGCATTTAATTACAATAACCTTTTTTCCTCATGGAAGCATAGAAACTACTGGATGTCAATAATAATTCCTATGACTTATTCTTGCCTTTAAAATGTTAAACCTCTAAATAGCAAAGAAATGGGTGCATCCAGGTGATGAGAAAAAGATGTAGCCATATTGAAGACAACGGGACTGCCAAGCTTTTACAAGTCAAATTGTAATCAAATTGTTTGGAGGACTGGTGCAAAAGTAAATGTTTTATCGATAAAAGAACTAATAATGCTGCGAGATGAAAAATTTGTTTGTTCTTTCAAAAATCTGCTTTTTGTTTCAAGAATGAAGACAGTCATTTGAAATCAGATTCTGCCACCACGTGATTTACAGTTTTTTATAGGGAAAAAGTAAACACTTAACTATTAAATAGCCTATTTAATAAGATAAAAAGCAAATGAAAGAATGTTACTGACATCAGATTAAAGACAAACATGAAGCATGAATTTTGAAGAAAAATCCCTTCTGACACCATTCTATTAGGACCCAAACAATCAACCAATCAACCAAAAAAATCCCACCTTCAAAGAAAATGTAGCTAATGCCACCAATTGCCTTTGGTGTTTTATTAATTACCATCACTGATACATTTCTGTGGAAAAAATAAATTGGAAAAAAAAATGTTAATAAACTGCGCTTGGTGTTCAACTCAGCAGCTTTTTGCCTGATGTTCCCTCCCCAGAAACATGAAATGACTTTGCTCAGGGCAAGAATCCAGATGCAAGTGTGGTTTTGTTCATCTCCATCTGACTTCACATACATCGAAAATGCACATGAAGAAAAACCACAATTTCTCCTCTATAACACTTATTCTACCACTGCGTCTGTGTTTTTGTTTTTAATTCAGCAAACAAAATAAACCCTTCACGTGTGACTGGAGGCCTGAATACTAGATAAGGAAAAGAAATATCTTCTTGGATAAAAGCTTGTTTTGCTTTTGCATCAATCTAAATGTCCCTTCCATCTCTTTTATATCTCAGACTAAACAGCACCTGCATTTCCTTCCTATTTTGTCTGCTTTGAAAATGGTGTGATTTTTCATTACATGAAGCAAAGTTTCTGATACGAAGATGAAGTATCTTTCAAATGAAGCAATCAAAAAATGAATTATCTCACTATGCACCTTTTGGAACCCAAAACACCCTGATGTTCTTGGGTTTAATCTGATTCTTCATTTCGTCCTGTATTTGTCACAGAGCAAATTATTCTTCTAACTGAGTATGTTGAAAGCTCAGAGATATTATCCTATTTACTGTGCCACAACTTTTGTTTTTCACAGCTGCAGGTTTCACTTTACCGGTCTGAGCTTCTTTATCAGAGCGTTCATCACATATTATTGTCCAAAGAGCTCTGGCTTCTTGTGATAATTTCATAATAATGAAATGGATCCTGCTGAGAAAAAGTTCAGAAGTAGATGTTTTCAAGACCTCATATCTCCAACCTCTAGGAGAGCTGGTTCAATATTTCTCTATAATTACTATAATCTACATAAAATCACACATAAAAAGCAATGATAAGATAGAACATGAATTAAAAAAAGACTTTGATATGAAAAAGTGGCTGGCCTAGATAAGCAACTGTTCTCACACTAGCCCAATTAGGCAGCTTTAACAGAAAATGACATTTTTGAGGGGCAGAAGGAAAAGCTGAAGTTCACAGTAAAGTGTAGAAAAAAATCTAGCTTGAGGCAAGGAATTTATCTTCAATTATTTACTCTTTATTCCTTTACTCAGAGTTTTGGCTGCCATTATTACACAGAACTCCAGGAATAACTGAGATTTCGACAACTCTTTAATGATAATCCTCTGTGAGAAGAGAGAGAGTAATTTCTGACCCTTACCATAATCACTGTCTTCTACAGGCTAGCTTCCTTTCAGCTTCATGAAAGGATAAGAGGTATGTTAGAGGCCACAAAGCTCCTTGAAACTTATTCTAAGGTTAGTATCACCATTTGAAAATTTGCCCTCAAACACATTTTAGCAGTATTTTAAAGGACGGCAAACCTTTAGAGATGATGATTTATGCTTTACGTACTTTTTCTTAAAGCCATGTGAGAAATTCTCTAATCTTCACAATATCCAAAACAGTTACTTCAAGTATGTTTTTTTCCATGAGTCTCTCATATATCTCATTTTGTATTTTTCTCTACTATTTTAATCGCTTGAACTCTGCTTCCATGTACATCTGCCTCCCTAGTTCTTCTAATGGTGTTAATTATATATAAAGAAAAGACATTATAATGGTCTTTTCATGCAAAATCATTCTTATGTTCAAAATTTAAAGGGAATTACATTTGACAATTTCATTTGCTTCAGTATAATCATGGAAATTCAGTCATTAATTTGGTTTTAATAGTTGCTTTCTCCTCATTCTCCTCATCGAAATATTGCTACAAACACCCTAAAAAGAATCCTCATATTTGCTCTAATTTTTTATTGAAGACAAGGTTGGGTATCCTTTACTAATCTTCTTTCTTTTTTATTTCCTTCTCCCAGAGGAAATTAATCTTCAAACACCTGTGCTTTGCAGTTCAGCTACTAAACACTGTGTCTTCATCTATAGCTTCCCTTTTGTGTACTTCATCCACTTCCAATAAACAACACTTTTTTTTTTTTTTTTTTTTTCAGAGACAGGCCTTTCTTTGTTCATATGCTAAAATTTCCCTAATGTATTTTTCAATGGGAAATAAAACAAATATGGTTATTTAACCTGATGTTAAACCCACAACTCACATCAGTATTTTCAAAATTATAAATGGTTAAAATAAACTGTAATCATTTTTTCGTACACGTGACCAATGGACTGCAGGAGTTTTTTAAAACATAACTGGGATTGCATTTTAAATGAGTAAAAAGGCAGTACATACGGAGGACAGTATCGGCAAACATAGAAGTAGTTGAACTGGTTCTTAGGACAGTAGGCAACTGCACATCCAAGCAGGTAGCTGTTGTACCAGATCATCTGTAGAACAAAAAATAAACACAGTATTTCAGAGTCAGGTTTTACTGAATTCTGATCAAAGAGTTCACGAAACATAAGAACCAGAAGACAATTTGGTTTGGTTTTGGTTCTGTGTTTGTTTTTTTTTTTTTTTTTTTTAGCTTATATTACTGCTCTGGAAAAAGAGGGAATGTTACATGCTATTTAGATGAACTGTAACATTGGCCAACCAGTGACTAAAAATAATCAAGTGAAAGGAAAATACCCCAAACCTTAAAGCGTAGAATACTATTTTTGGCCTAAACCTACACTTTCCCCATTGTGTTTAGAAGGAGAAAAAGCCTCCTCTGTAAAAACATGACATGTACTCCAATGAGCACCATTTCCAGCCAATGCTTTCATACATCTCAATTTAGTGAGCTGAACTTTGCAAGTTACTGGCTTAAGGAGCAAAAGAAAAGAAAGAAATCAGTTCAGTAAATATGGAGTTAAAACTGAAAAATCATTGGCAAGATAACGCCTCAACTTATCTACTTGGCAAAAATGCTTTTTTTAAATATAGGCGCTCTCTCACTTGCAAGGATACTTGCAAGAAACTTGCCAACTCTCTTTGGAAAGGCTGTTCATTCTTTCATTATCAGAACTTTGGAGAAGCGCTATTTTAAATTTCTGCAACTCTCAGGAGAATTGCAATGGTATTGGTAATTTACACACTTGCAATGAATCTTTCAGGACTGCAGTACTTTGCTGAAGTAGGAGCTCTTCATTAACTATTGGCAGAGAAAAGAATCTATACTGACAAATTGCAGGGTTGTTTCTTTTAATTAAATATACCTTTTGAAGCAATTAGCCTTGAATGTAGGAAATAGTCATTGCTACTCATGTACTAAAACAACTGGCAATAACAATTTGTATTTCTACAGCACCTTCCAACTGGAAGTGGTTAACTGACTATTTAATTAAAATAATTAATAATGTTTCATATAATCCAAGGGGAGATGGATATATTTTTGTCTACTTCTCATTATACATACAAGATTTCATGCTAGTGTTTTCTATCTACATAAAGTTTTCATCTGTTTTCTTTTCAGAAAAACATTCCCTACATAAAAAACATTTAAATCCTACCCCCAATAAACAACTTTAAACTGAAAAAAAATTAAAACTCTTGGATTTCTGTCATCTTAGTCTGCCTTCTTTAGATACTCCTCTAGCATGCAGGGATTAGCATTTCTAAGAGTATTAAAAACACAAGCTGGCCACTAGCCACTCAAAAAATCAGTTCAAATCAGAGCTCACAGCTATGACAGAAACTTATTTTATTCATTCAAATGCAGATGGTGCTGTGAAGTTCCATGGGGCTATTAAGTCCAACTGCAAAATGGTAATATTACATCTGTTTCAAACCAACCAGTCTCCCCTGAAGGACAGTTTTTACTACAAAGCTGCTAGACTTCCAGGCTTTTGTCTGCAAGCTCCTCTGACATCTCAGTGTGGTTTGCTGCTTAGTGGCACTGGAGTTTTTAGAACACTGTGGGGTTCCAGGTGCTGAGCTCCACCTTCATCCTCCCCCACTGTGCTGTGACAAGCTCTCGTTAAAGGGAGACCCTCACAATGAAGAACATTCCAGTGAGTCCCCTGACCAGGATGTGTATGATGGCTAAGCACAGGACTGACCCAGGTGACAGCAGAGATTTGAGCTCTGGCCAGGAGGTCACCCCTGAGCTGAGGCATTTGACTGAAGGTACTGCCAGCTGCTGGAGGGAGATGTCTGTTCAGAGGCAGTTGGAGGATTAAAGGCAATAAACAAATAAGTTCAAATTAACTTTACAGTGCGGATACATGAATCACAGCAGACAGTAACAAGTAACACAGTAACAGGTACCTTAAGTAATGGAACCAGCTATAGAACTGGTTTTTGGATCTGAAGACCTGTATCTGTGTAAGCCATGGCCAGCAAGCCTGTACCTAAATGGAGGCTGAAAGACTAAGAATGTACAAGTTCCCTTTGATTACTACAGAAGAAGAGAAAAGAAATATTATTTTAGTTCAGCAAACACAGCAGTGTAAATTCCAAAGATGAAGGTATTAGAGAAGTACTATAAAACACGAAAGATGGATTTTCTTATAGGCAATCAACTCCTCTGACAACACCCATTCTTAGCAGATGGACTCTGAGTATCCTCTGGTGCAGCCTCCATGCCTTCTGCTTAAGCCTACAAAAACTTTTAAAGGAATTTTCATGGAAGAAAGCAATTTGAACACTGGATAAAAGTAGAACTTGGTTTCAAGAACAATTCCAGTTTCAAGCTATTTTCATTTATTACTTTTTCATTTTCAGACATCTGTTAGACCTCATGTGTAACACTATCCATAATGGACACCACTGTTGACGCACAATTCCTTCTGAAGTACTAGACAAGGCAGAGCTTTTATGCAGAACACTGTATAAACTCACTGGATATTTTCCTCGCCTATGTCTACCTTAAGAGTTTGTACAACTAAAATGGGTTTTCCAATATGATAAACGCTACCGGTTTGGGAGCAATTCCCTTAACAGACAATAAAGACAATTCTGTGAGGCATTAAAGCAAATAAAAATAAAAAGTGTCTTCAGTTAAATAAGAACTCTTAATCATGCTAATTTTACTTGAAGAAAATAGGTACCAAATAGCATTAAGTTTTTATATGAAAGATATGAAGGACAACTGATAAACATTCAATTAAACTTCAGATTAGAGTAGGCTACTTTATATACCTAGCCTAAATCTATTGAACAATTTAATCAGTTAATTTATAAAGTCACTAACGTAATAAAACCAGTGGCTTATACTGTCACAAAATCAAAACTGTCTACACCATTGTACTCCATGTATATTTCCAGTCTAACAGAAAATTATACACATTACAGAAACAATAAAAAAGACAAACAAGAGCATAACAATGTATTTGTCCAGTCCTAAGCTGACATTTTTAATTTAGCTCATTAATGATTGATTTCTCCACTTAAAGTAGTTATTTCACTGAATTAACATAAAGAATATGGTAGATGCCAATTCATCATTATTTTCTTGCAGAACCTTGGAGCTCATTGACACACTCTGTTGTGTTGAGGCCCCAGGCAGACAACACACTTCTCAAAGGCAGATTTTACAAAATTGTAGCAAGGGAGGAAGGCTGCAGTTGTATGTGTAAGCAATAACCTCCAAAGACAGTGGAGAAATAAAAGATCTTGCAAGTGCTTATTGCAGCAATTCTCAAGCTTTTGTAGCCTGTTTCAGTGCTTCCTCCTCACTTTTTTTCCAGTGGAGGTGCAGAGCTGTGTGTAGCCTAAAGACAACCAGGTCTTCTCATGGCAGAGAAGAGTTTCCTGCACTACAGACCATTAGCACCAGGGACCGTGAACCATACGATTTACCAAAGTAACTCTGGCTCTCTCGGGTTCCTGAGACCAAAGACTGGAAAGCTTTGGCACAGCAGAACCAGCTTCCTCTTAGCTTAATAATTCCAGTTGTATCAGCACATGGTTTTACTTGCATTTCTAGAAATACTGTAACAGCTGCTCTCCAGGGATGAGGCTGGTTAGTGGCAGCATGATCCGAATGCCAGAGATTAAATGCGTTTCCATTGTCACCCTATTCATTTACCAAGGCCAGCCAATAGGCCATGAAAGTGATGTTGAGAGCCCCCACCAGCTTACAGTGGCTTTTTAGCGTTAAAATAAATGAGATAACTTGGGTATTTTATGAATGAGTGTAATCCAAAGAAAGTTTTGTGGATCCTAATTTGTGTAATTAACAGTGTAAAAAAACTCAACTATTCCTCTCTGAGCCTTGCTAGCCCGGTGAGTTAGCAGGAAATTACAAGCCTTGTTGGAGAAGAGGGTTAGATTTTTCTGTGAAGGTTTCTGAGTAGACTGCTGCTAAGGGACACAATAAAAGCTAAAACCTTGGGCTCAAGATTGGAAACAATTTTAAAGAAAGTGGTGCTTGCATGGTTGCTGGGAGCCAAAAAACGATGACGCTGGAAAAGCACTCTGGATATTTGCTGACAGAGGGAACTCTTGCTGATAAATCTGATTTATTACTTAGAGTGAGTTCTGGCTGAATTCTTTTATGTCAAGGGGCAGCAAAAGATTCTCCACCAGCTAAGAAGGGTTGGCATCTGAGCTAACTGCCAAGAGCAGAGAGCAAGGTAAGCTTCCACCTCTGCCTATTAGTCCTGAGAGCAGGCAGGCAGCCTGAACTGTAATGTTCAGGCCCATCTCTAACAATAAAGGGCTTTAGCAGAAACTGAAGAAGTTTGCAACATGATGGAGAAAAACATCTCAAAACGGGGACCACTCAATCATTAGATCAAATTCTTATTCCAAGGCTTAGAGGCTCATTCTAGCAGCTAACAGTTTAAAGCTAAAGCCTTTGTGAATTAACCTTTTCACACATATAGCAGAGACTACTGGACTGTGTGAGTTTCATTTCTCTGCTTATCTGCTGGAGAGTCTAAGAAAATGTATTTTGTGATGATCTGAACAGTGGTAGCATTTTTATCAATGAAAGAATACCAAACTGGGATGAACTGAGATTTTCTCAGAAAAAGATGATACCTGCTTCACACTTTCACAAGTCAAATGTAAATTAATGCACTTAAAATCTGACTATGTGCAGCTTCAAATTACTTGAAAATGTGCACACACATGCACGTACAAACAGCACACAGGACAGGATCCTTTTGTAGACAAAGATACTATTTTTCAAGTCTGAGAGGTAAATAAAAGCATTATCAAATCCTTTTTCCACAGAATGACCGTCACTAACATATTGGTTACAACAGCTAGAAAGAATATTAGTGAACCGAAACACACTACACTGCTGCTTTATAGGAAGAAATATAGCCTGCTGTACTTTGCTGCAAAACCTAAATTCTTTTTCCACCAAGTCCATATCGATTTTTTGGAAGTCTGACTATCAGTAGGTGAAAAAGCCCCACACAGTGGATGATTTACCTTCTCAAGGATGCATCAGTTATCCAAAAGAATTATACTGATTATTCTGCATTATCTGTAGTTCCTAGATTTGTGATAGGGGTAGCAGAGAATTACAGTACTGCTTTAAAGAAATGGATTAAATAACTATTTGTACTACTAACCTGAATGCCCACCCTTGAAGCATCAAGCACTGTAACTGTGGTACCCACAGCAGTTTTCTCAGATGCTAGAAAGAGAGCAGACAGCATACATTGCCCATTGTCCAGTTATTAACCCAGAAATACTTTTTTACTTCCACTAAATAATCAGCTATTTTGCATAATAAGTCCCATGGTTAAAACTGTAAACTGCTTCTAGAAAACTTTCTGTATGGCTCAGCAGTCAAGCAGAAAGTGCTACAAGTGTAGTTATTTCTTTTGTTGAAGAAAACTTCTAATTTGTGATTTTTTTTGTTCAAAACAAATAAAAAAGGTAGACACATTCTGTAGGGTTTGCCTATATGTACTGAAACTGTCCTTGTATCACAGTTACAGCAAGACATCCAGATGTCCTGTAGTTTTCAGGAATATTAAGTTTTACATGGAGTCAAATTCTCCTAATTTCCACTAGGGTTTTGGTTTTCTCTTTGTTGTGGTCATTTATTTTTTTTTTAAATTCTAGCCTGATTAATGTAATAACTGAATCAAGTAGCGATTAAGAAATACTCAACAGATCCCAGTTCTCAGTTTCCACTTCCAATATGCAAGAAGCTTTATTTAGAGAATGAAATAAGCTTGAATCAAACTGATAAAAGCTCCATGAATTTCAAACATCACTCTACAGCACAATGTAGCAGGAACGAAATTACTTTCTGTTGACTATATCATTAGCTCTCATTAAGCAGTTCTACCACACATAAATGGAAAAATCTTCTTTAATCCTTACTAAATAAGACAAAGACACAGAGTAAATTTTAAGTTTAGATCTTCTTATCAGAAGTCTTCATGTTAAAGGCATACAGTGCTTTTGATATTAAAGAAACTGTCTGTGCAGGAACACTTACATATTAAATTAGATTACTTCTTCCTAAGAACTCACCATCACTAGAAATCTTTTAGGAAACTAAATCCCCAGATGTCTAATAAAATATAAAAGCAACTGTGTCTTTAAAGTGATTTTGACCTACTGTTATGGAACTAAACCAGACTGCTATTATCTGACATAACCCAACTTAAAACCAGTTCCACATCTCTGACTGTGCACTGGGTTGGCTGTAGACTGTGAGCAACACTGGATTTTGCATGGGGTTTTTTCATCAGCTGAGTGAGGTATTTCACACTATCACTCAGTTACAGAGGAAACACTTCCAGCCCAGGGTAAATATTTTTTTTTCAGTTCTAGCCAGCTGAAGTGGCCCAGCAAAGTGCAACAGCCGCCAGATCCAGCGCACGGAACGGAATAGGCCTGTGGACTGGGAGCAGAAATGCTCCTTTTAGTAGTAGTGAACAATGCAATTGGCTTGGCCACAACTCGTAATTTTACCCAATGATAAAATATCACAAGTCAGCTTTGTCTGAGCTCACTGGAGCCATGTACATTTATACTAGCTGAAGATTTATCTTCATAAATTCATACTTCTAAGAGCACAAAAAACCCGAGGGCACATACTATGACAGGAAGTGGTGCCTCTTTTATTCCTCACAAAAGTCATGGCCCTTTGCTCAAGAACAGCTTTTGTCAACAGCTACATGCCCTACTCAATATTCAGACAATTTTGAAAAAGTTGTTGAAAAAGAACTCTGCTGCACAGAATGCTGGTAAAGATCTGATTTTTACACATCTATGGTATTTTCCTTTCACCTGAAGCTTGCTACTTTGCCTTTATGAGAAGCAAGGGAACACTGTTGATGCCGTACTAAACATAACTAGCATTTAAATACAGGGAAACACATGGTCTCTTCTGGTCTAAAAAGTGCTAACAGTGGTTTATGTGCTAACTGAAAACCTGGTTTGGAATTGTTCAGGTCAGCAATTCTATAAGGGTAAGTTATTTTAAATATATACATGTGTTCTTAAGTCATTTTATTCCATCGAACCCGACATTAACGTGGAGGAACTCATTCACTGCAACTCTAAACCTGCAAGTTTTGTACAGCCCCCAGTGACTAACAGGGCAGCAGAAGGTACAAATACAGTCTGACACTACACTTAAAACTCCCACCAAGAAAGTACTCCCACTGCCCTCCCTCCTCTGCTATTCTGCCTTCTTTTCTTTTGCTCCTTGACCCTACACTGTATGTTCCTCTCCTGCTCTCTCCTTTCCCTTGCCCCAGCTTGGAGTTTTTCAGATCCCTCGCTGAGTTGGTTCAACTTGCCAAGCCTGCAGGAAAATTACTTCCCCCCGTTACTTTAGCTTCTTGCCAGCTTCATAAGTTGAACAGGCTCACAAAGGGGTGTGCTAAGCGGCAGAGCTTGTGCAATGGAAGTGCCCAGAGCAAGCGACAGTAATTGAGGTGGGCGTCTGTGTGTGTCTGTCTGTGGAGATAGAAAGAAGGCAGTGCTGGGAACGCTCCCTTTGGCAAAACTGGGGTATAAATGGGCTCAGAGCTATAGTCAATCCATACTTTGAGGCAAGCAGAGATTTGTCACCTTGTATGGATCAGTCCACAGCACAGCCATGCATTAATCATTTGGCCTTGGCTACTAAGGTTTGTATTTTAGCCATAGAAATTCTCCTCTGCCTAGCAATTGTATGTGCCACACTTCCCCTTTCCCATGTAATCAAAGGACAAAGACACGTTATGTCCATCTTGAACGAGCAAAAGCAAACGATGAATGGTTCTTGCACTCTCAGCAAAGGGTTCTCTTCAAATAAAAGGCACTAAATGGCATTCACCAGACTTAAGGCCACTGTAATAACTCCAGTAAATATCAAAAGATGATTAAAAAAAACCACAAAAAAACCCCAAAGTTTTATTGGTTTCAGCGAGATATGTTCCAAAATTACTCCTCAAGGATGCACAGAAGGAACACCAGATAAAATAATGTTGTTAAAAAGGAGAAAGCATAGAGACCAATGTATTTCATATTTCTCAAAGCAGTCACAAGCAGGCAGGCTCGGTACAAGGCTTTTTATAACCTTACATGGATACAAAAGCAGTCTGACTCTGCTGCCCCTTGTATTCTGTATCCTGTGTGGCTGCCTCAGCTGCACATTTGTCTCCCTCCAGTTTCCAGGACCTCCTACATGGACAAGCTGATTGAATAGTTCCCTGCAGCTCTGACCTACTATCCTGCCTTGGAATGAACAACTGGATGTAACACGACAAGAACGTATTACAGAGGACTCTTCACAGCCTCAAAGCTTCAAGGGTCTATCCTCACTGCAGTCTAGATCTTAACCCTCTGATGTACTCAAAGTCATGGGGTCAGAAGACAGTGTTCTTCAAGGAAATTCCCCAATATCACTGGAGTTCCCCAACACATCCTGAGCGAGGGCACAGACAGACCATATTCCGACACCGCCTGAAGAACCTCATCGGTTTTGGACAATTGAAAAGTGAAAATTCCAGGTTCTTTTCCAGATTCTTTTTTCTGTTTCTCTTAATTGATTTTTATACATATAGTTATCTGCTATATCCCTCCTGATCGGACATAGGCTTCTGCAATTCTTTTTGTCTATCTACCATCTGTTTGCAAATCAATGAAAGGGAAGCTAAAATGACTAAGTATTCAACTCCTTATGTCTCATTTGTTGGGTTTTTTTTATCATTGAGCATAAAATACAAGGATGGATTTTCTAATAAGTGGAAAGGTACCATTCTTTTTTCTATTTGCAGTTAGATATGCATAAATGATACTTAGATACAATAATCCTCCAGGACAAGATTCTAATTTGCTGAATGTACATGTTGCAAAACAGGTCAGGGACCTCTCTGAGAGCTGGTCATGGCTCCCACAAGTTCTGACCAAACCCTAATAAAGCAGATTGCAAGTGTCTGTCACATGGAGGAGTACAGACAGCATGGCGTAAGCCATTTGATACTCTTCCCTGCTGTTCTCCAAAGGCTGCAACAAGGATAATGAAGAGATGTAGAGAGGTTCGAATACCACTGAAAACTTCTAAGCAGTGTGAATGGGCCAAAGAGTAAAGTTTTAACAGTGATGACAGGTTCTATATTTCAGCTTTCTATGCTATACCAAACAAAGCTAGTATTATCCATATGTAAGTAGCAACCTATACTATCATATATGGTATAAAGAGAAGCAAACTAATTCTCATAAGATATATAATAAATATAGCTGAAAAACAAACATTGCATTCTGTGAGGAAAATTACCCGACCCTCTCCATTTTGGCTCTATTTTCCATCTGCATTAGGCTGAAGCCAAAACGTTTCCAAGCACGACTAATAATCAACCCAGCACACAACCCAGTAGGCACATGCAACCAAAATACACTGAAATTACCAATTTCTTCAAACCATTACAAAGGAGGGGACAAAAAACCAAAAATCGGAAAATCCCAAAAGAAAATCAATGTATGAAGTTCATAGGCAGAGCTATCAGGATATTTATCCCTCGTGTTGGCACCTGGATTTGTTATCCAGCCCTAATTCTGTTAGGTATCTTCTGTGCAAAAGGAGTTCTCTAACATGCTTTTATAGATTTCTCCACATTTTGTCCTGGAGCTAATTATCGAAGGCAGTCTCTGCAGAAAGGCTTACTGAATTATTGAGGCTATGCTGTTGGGAAAAACAACGCACTGATCAGTTGTTTATTCCATCTGTTGTAAGAAACAGAATCAGGTGCATTCAGGTGAAGCGAGCACTTTTAAAATAAATCATGTTACTTACTCCTGTTTTTCCCCAGTGGAACAAGTTGCTAACAAGGCCTAAGGAAAAGCAGTAGAACATGACCCTAAATGATTAACATGAAGTCCAGAAGCTGCTGCCATTGAAAAATACCTGTTGTGTATATGTGTGGTAGATTAAAATTAACATTTTAATATGAAAATGGAGTTGCAATACTTCTGACTGTTTCTGATAAACCTTTATCATTGATGCAGACAGAAAAACCTATGTCTTTTTCTCAGTGTTAACAGATGTCACATGAGATTCTTCTAACTGACCAATCTTTTACAAATTTAAGGATACAAGAAAGTTGTTTTTCTGGCACCAAAATTAAAGAGTTGATTTTGTCTACCATAGCACTAATACAAACTTTTGTGATATTTGTGGGATGACAATTTCCACAGCAGTAGTTCTACCCATGCTGTTAGCAACCTTTCCAGTTTCATGAGAGAGTTTTCACACTCTTAATGTGTTAGCAAAGACTTGGAGTCGTTGCAGCAGGTGAAAGCACAGACAACAAACCTGCTGGACAAAGGTCCTTCTTACTGATGCAGTACAAATCAGGAATACTGTAAAAAATACCTTCTGTTACAAATAATTTTTCCGATACCCTAAGAGCAGAGCTTCAAAAATAACCTTGAAGGCGACCAAGTGTGGGAAAATTGCATCTAATACTACCAGCTTTTTGTACTAGAGTATTTCAAATTAAAGGACAATGAAGTATCTTTTAAAATTTTACAAGGGATCATAACGCTTTAGATTCACATGTAAAATGTGATCAAAGTTAATGCAAGAGCTTAGAAACTTAATCTAATAAAGAAATACACACCTGTGGTATTAAAGGCAGAATTCACCTTGCTTAACATCAGCTGTCTATGAAGTGTGTATCTGAGCTCTCTTCAATTAGCAGAAAGACACTGGCATTTCTTAAGCATGATTCTGCTTTACAGACTGAGACCTGTCTTTAGGATGCTGTTAACTACAGGCTAAAAATGCGTATTTTCTCCATTTACTATAAAGTGAATGCAGATGACAAGCTCAGATATAGATATAACACATGCCTACATTTGGGCAGTCAAATCCTATATTAGTGTTGTAAAAAGCTTTCAAAAGAGGCTGTATAATCAAGATTTTTTGCTTTCGCATTTGTATCACTGAGATTTCATGGTTTGCTTTGATATAAAATCAAAAGTGGCTGTTGGGGAAAAAGCTTTCATATATTCAAAGTAAAATAAGGAATTTTAATTATAAAAAAATAGTTAGCATGGGTTTGGATTAAAAACAGGTTGAGAGCCATAAACAAAGACCATGGCTGAATACCAGGTGGGGAGGAAGATGGGACATGGTATTTGGAGCTGTCAACATATCTAGTCATGGTTTAATTTTGTCACTTGGTAGCTGGAAATAAGAAGCAATACCATTTCAACAGATCTTCTCATAATACTGAGTTTCAATGAAATTGAAATACTAATGTGGATTAAAAAAACATCACCAGGGTAACAAAAATATTGGCAAGACTTCCCCCAGGAAAAGAAGATTCAGACTGGAATAAATGCAAGCTAATAGCTGGGGAATGAAAATCCAAAGTAAGGATATTCAAGAGGGGAAAATTTGGAAATCGGTAATTTTGAAATAAACCTAGGAGTGATAGTGGGAAGCTAATTAGACCTCTATTGGCAACACAATGTGTAAGTCTGAAAGGCTAATGTAATTTTGTGTTGCATAGACATACAGATTATATAAACCACAAAGAACTAATAGCCTCCTCTCTACAGCCTGCATACACCTGACATACTGCCCTGGGTTCTACGCAACTCATTATTATGATTTAGAAGAGTAACTTATGACACTTAATCTCAGTATTTTTTAACAACTAGTTTCAGATGACATTTCTCAAACAATTTTATGAGGAGTTTGTCAACTTTAATAAGCTGTGCACCAGATAAAACAGAATGACTGTATGATCCATAATGACTAACCATGTTTTCCATCTGATTTTAGCCTGTTTTGAAAAAATTCCAGGCCTAACTCAAACTTTTAATTAACATTTCTATAAGGCAAAAAATCCAGACACTGCATCACCTCACCTTCTGAAGACACTGGCTAGGTAGTTGTCAAATCCAAAACCCACTACCTCCCCATACAGTCAGTCTGTCCTTTCCTCCATACATCAAGGAAACTGGTGACTTGTAGGCTCCAATGTTACAAACTTCAAAGGTATTTTTAAAACACGCTGACATTCAACATATTAACATATGGGTTAAGCAAGGTTGACAGAAGGAACCTGACAGTTTGGAAATTATTTTACCTTAAAAATTGCAGTTAAAAGTGAAGATTTTTTTTATAAATAAAGCAACCATCTACTCAAACAGGATGCAAATGACCACCTTTCTCACAGAAATACTCTCTCGTGAATGTTGCTAATATTACTATCATATTTTTTCCAACAAGTGAGGATTAAGAATGCAATAGATCAGTAACCATAGAAAACGAAGCTGAGGGAAAATATATTCTGTTGTTTGAGAGTTCTGTTAAAATTCTTTCAGATTTTAGGTTTTCAAAGTGCAACACAACCAAAAAGACTTATTAATTGCAGGGAAAAGGCTTTTCTTTGCTTTCTCCATGGATGACTGTGGCAACTTCTCTATTCTAGTGTTCTTAATAATAGATACAAACAGAAATCTCTGCTGAAGCTGCTGAGCAGCTTGATCTTAATTGATTTATTTCTGCTTAAGCACTTGACAATAGTTTGGTGTGACTCCCTCTTACAGTGATGATAATACCTATCACAGTCTCTTGAAAAGTTTGCCTTTTTTTTTGTCCCTTCTTCCTGGAAAAGTTCTTCGCCCAGGTTGTTAGCATCAGCTTTCCTTTTTTTTTTCCCCAGTCTCTTTCAAGAAACATATGGCCAAATGGCTAACTGTATTATGATTATTATTATTATTTCCTCATTGCTCTACTTCTGCTAGCAACCCAGCCACTGTAGGCAGTACTTCAAGCCCTTGTTCATATCTCTGAGAATATCTGAAATTGCTATTATCCTGTGGGAACTAAATAGTAAAATTGGAAATTGTCTTTCAAAATAATTTGAAGTGAAACTTGATAAGTTCATAAGCTCAGGGTGCTTGTTTGTCAGAATTTGAATCCCTGGGGATAGGCTTGCTGTAAATTTCAACGTCATTGATTTTCTCTCTACAGAAATGAAGCTTCTGTTTGGATTCTGCAGCCTGCTACCCACACACATTTGAAAAGTAGATGATTGTAATTTTCTAGCTTAAAAGCAGTTCTATAAATACAATCCAACATTCAGTTTTACAGAGGAAAATGTGTCTGGAAGAACTATGTGCACAAGTGTTCTGCTACTGTGAGTAAATCTTGCTGAGAAAATGGCACCAAAACTTGTATTATCTCTAGCTCGCCCATGTGTCATCAGAAGACATTTCAGCAAGGGACAGTGCCATGAAAAATGAATGTGCTACACAATCAAGCTCAAAAGAATTTGTCAGATCAGCAGTTGATTTGCTAGATAAGCCAATGTTGATGTAAAGAAAAACACGCATTCTTTTATCCCTGCTACATTTAATGAAGGAGAGAGATATACATTTACTACTGTAAATGTTCTCGGCTACTTGACTCCAACAGCACTGTACTCACCACATACTGCCTACCTTCTGACCAGCACAAACCATCTCCCCTGCCATCAGATAATGGACACACCTTCCCCCCCCGCAGAGTAGCTCAGCTCCAGTTCATAAGTATTTTTCCAATATTCCTTCACTTAACCTACCAGCTAAAATCTAAACTGCCTTTTAAAAGCGTTAAATGCTATCAGTGATACTAAAAAGTACACCACTGCTGCAAAAAAAACCCCACCAACCCAACAAAACCACTTCCTTAACCAGGAAATACTCTCTCTAATGAGCATGTTGTTCTTAACATTGCATTTATTTGAGGAAACTGAGCTGGCTAATTGCACAAAATGTAAGGGATGATATTTAGTAAAGAAGACTGTGTAACATAAGTGAAGTGAATCCCCTTAATTGAATGTTTACTTTCCCTTCACATTTTGCGGAGAAGAGGTTTTTTTTCCCTTATTACTTTTCTGTCTTTGAAAAACTCTAGTAGAAGCTGAAAAGATGCTTCCTTCAGTATTCAGAAGACATATTTTATCAGCAGACTTCAGATCCTGGATATTTCAAGGTATTTCCTCCACAGAATTCCACAGTCAAGGCTCCTGTTCATCCCCATCATTGTTTAAAAGACTCCTATTTCAAAATTGCTAAAATCTTTCAAATTGATTCTTAATAACATAAACTGAATTAGATGAAAATGAAGTGATGAAACAGAATGGCATAAAGCAGCACCTATACTGGTATTGCTGTAGATGAATACTAGTTAAGAGATGTTTCTCTAGGCTTTTTTAGTGTGCTACCTTGGGTGTCAAGTTTTCCTGGAAGTGAGAGGGAAGATAAAAAAAAACCCCAAGTCTTTCAATCCCAACTAACTGACCTCACAAATTACAGTGCACTAGTCATAAAATTTGTATAAACATGTTTGAAAAGCAGAAAAATGTTTTACAGAACACTAAGGCTTTCTGTTGTTTTCGAGCATGTCAGTTCATTTCATCCAGTTAAAAGAAATACACTTGATCAAGAGACGTTTGGTTATTGCTTCTTGAAAGCAGTTGAAACAAGGAAGAAATCCAAAGCAGGCAATACTTTGAATCCTAATGGAAATAAGAGCAGAATGTCAAATGTTGAAAGAGGGAAGAGCAGGGTAGGGGCTGACATGTTTGAGTGCAAGCAGGTAACTTTGCACAGAGCACGCATCTTTTCGATGCACACTGTAAGTAAAGTGTAACCGTGTGGAAAAGGGCAGAACAAAAGACATGCACGTTGTACTACTGGGAAAGCCATTTCACGAGACTAATTATACCATTTGCAAACTCAAAAAAAATATTGTGAAAATCTGGACTCCCAATATAAAACTTAATTGGTCTGAATTTAAAAAGCTCTGTTTTTTTCAATCAGAAGACATACTCAAAGGTAGATGTATTCCTTTAGTCTGCTAAAGGCTCATTTTCACATATGGTGCTGCAAGCCTTTCTGTAATACGTTAGTTTTAAATCTTTGTTAGTATAATCATTTTCATATGCAGAATATGGAAAGTTAGGCTGCACAAGTCCGTGAGCATTGCACAGTCCCCTGAATGCTGATTACCTTTGCTGCCCAGAGATAGCCAAGCGGAGCCTCATCAGCATGCAGGTGTCAGTCAGGCACGCACACCTCCTCAGTCACTGAATCAGAGACACGTCTGCAGCTGCCAACACCGCTGGGTACCGCCTCAGCTGCAAAGGGCTCAACAGTTGATACCATGAAGTGAATCAACAGTCCCTAATGGTTCTTAAATATTCTGGAGGAGAAATCTTGTCAAGCCAATTATCGACTGAGATATCTTCAGATTGTTTTTGGCATTGGTTTATTAAATGAGTTTGATGTTCTTCTCCAGCAGTATGTTTCCAAGCAAAATTTTGTGTCTAACTGAAAGCAGATGCTTCACAGCACTATTTCAGTAGAAAGCTCTCTTTTTGTTTTTATTTTATGGAAGGAATTTGGTGTTTGTTGATTGGAACTCAGACAGCCTCCTACAAGAGACGTAGGAAAATTAAAACATCCAGATTTGCTAATTCAAAAAGTGACTTTCTACTTAGCATATTCTTCCCCTGACATTGTGGAATAGTCCTTGCTTAGGAGAGCCGGGCAGCAGGCTGCTGTCATGGACTGCCTTTCTGGCTTAGTCCTGTTCAGAACTGCTGAGTTAATCCCACAGCTAACCAGGAATCAACAAAACACACACTTCATTTGTTCCACTATCTGAGCCCTTCACCAAGTTCCTCATGGTTGGGACAATGGTTGGCAAAGCTTTCACTAATGTGGAAATAACATGGACAAAAGCTCAGCTAAACAGGTTATGTCTACCTGAGAGGCATTTTTCCTCTACTATCCTGACTCACGTTGGTGACTTCCATCATCCTGACACTACATGGATGCTATTCCACCTCTCCCTTTCAGTATTTTTACACATTTTGTTCACTTACACGTACTCACAATACACACAGCACAGTGCGAGTAGAGCCAAGGTTCCTCCATTTGATCTCTGATATGAAAAACCCTCAGCCCAAAACAAAAACATATGACAGCATGAGAATTCTCCAGCCTAAGTAATATCTCCTTCCAATTTATTAGCTTGCATTAGCATTGAAAAGTCAGTGTTAAGGCTTCAAAACATAGGCTTTTCTCATTAACATCTGTTGACAGTGAAAGGCAAAAATATCTTCTGCCTGTCTTTTGTTCCTATGGATGGAATCCGGACAGCTCTCTCTTTCCCTGCTGCCTTACATTTGCTCTCATTATCTGCCCTAGCTTCTTTCTCTGTCTCTCCCTCTTAGACTGGCCATATCTCCTCTCCCATTGAAAAAAATTGAAATCTCTCTTTGGATTCTCTCACTGGTTCGACGTATAACTGGATGTCATATGCATTACCTCATGTCCAGACAACTAGTAACACCTATGCCACTTTCTGCCAGTTCAAGGGATATCGTTATGTTCCTATTCACCATCAAATATAAAAGGGTAACTAACAGGCTGATGCACCTTTTTTCACCGCAGTTTAGAGAATGAACTGTTCCTTCAACCTTACCTCTTTGTATGATTTACACTTTCTGTCACTTGCTTTGCCGTGAAACAAAAGCTACAGTCTGTAGCAGGAAGTTACATATTCCCAGGAGGCATTTCAGCCACTGAAGCCAATTAGCATGGAAGAGCTTGTGTTCATTTAATTAAATAGTACCAACACGTGGGAGGCTACATCCAAAGAGGCAAAAGCTACTGATGCATGCCCAAACCATGCGTGGAAATTGTTTGGGAGGGTGTTAGTCAGCCCAGGCCTAAACCAGGCTGAGAGGGGTCTTTTGTCAATTCAACAGCAGAGATGAGTAAGATGCAGTCTTTAGGAACATTTCCTGTCACAAACCATTTGCATAACCAGAAAGTCCAGCAAACCAAATACATTCAGGGAAATAACACTAACCCACCAGTTCACTTACATCTCACATCCTTACATTCTTCACAGCGGGCCACCAGACACAGAGACCCAAATATGGGCCCTAATTCCACTCATTTAGCATCCAAAGGTAAACTTCAAATGACTGAAACTAAAGTCTAGGTCAGGCACCCCTCCTCCTCCCAACTCCTAAGTCTCATTTCATCTCTTCTAAGTCTTCATTCTTCAACCAGCACCCTGACTCACAAAGCCCTGCTGCATAAGACTGGCTTCAGTTTGTAGATCCTTTCCACATTAGCCTAAACATTTCTTACATATTGCTAGTAGCTTTCTCCTGCCTCATCTCTCAGAGGAAAAGGTGAAGTCTCTTCTCCTCCTCTCCCATTCAAAGTCTCCTTCCTACTTTTTTCCTCCATTGCTTCTCCAACCTGACCTACCTCATCCTCAAATGTATCAGGTGAGATGGATATAAATCCAGCTTTATGGTCAGTGTTGGCTTTTAGACCTCATCATAGCTGTGCAGGGTTGCTTAGTAAATATACACAAACTTACACATCCTAGGTGGTCTTCGATCTAAGAGCGCTTGTCCTCAAGGCACTAGGAACTGGATATACAAAGGACTATTCACTAAGGGAGCTTCTCTGTGTACAGCAGAAAACCAGTGAGTGGAACTGACTGACAAATGCAGCAAGAGGGTTCAATCTCTGAGTGATTTTAGAAATGAGTGACATAAAAAGGATGAAGTAATTACATAAAAGAGAAGAGGGGAGTACAAATAAGAGAATGACAAATGGACACACACAACATATAAGGACTATGCTATCTTTCAGCCTCCAAGATGTTCCACATAATCATTTACTATTAGCTCTAATTGACTTCAATGCAACAAAAGCACAATGAGACTTTTCCAGACAAGTAAAATACACATGCACTGCTGGGTATCAGCACAAAAGAAGAGTAATTACTTCAGGAAAGTTATGGCTTGGCAGCTGATGAAAAGGAAGAAAAGAGGAAAGAGTTATTCTTTGCATACTTTTCTTAAGCCTCTATAGTTCAAATACCTTACACAAACAATGCCACCTATCTTAAGTGACCACCCTAGGGATAAGGTAATTTAGTTACCTTCTAGAGATTGGTTCTTAATTAAAGGTCAAACTAAATTGTACTTGGAAATCTTAGCAATATTTTTCAAGCTGGTTCCTGTGCCAGAAAGTTGCTATTGCATGTGGCTCCCATTGTGGGCTTTACTACTTTTCACAATAATCACCTGCTGCTGACCATTTAATCATCATATTTCTCAGCCAAATTCTACATTGATTGATACACCTTCTTACACTGTCATATTTCAATAACGCAAATCAAATATCAAATTTTTATTATTAGCCTAGCAATATAATAGAAAATGAGAATAGAAAAATACACCTACACTTCTTGAAAAACAGAGCTTGGTTTGTAAGTTTGCTCATAATATGTACATTGATCACTGTACCATACAAGCACTTACTACCACAGTTATTCTCATACTAAATTATGTTGGTTTTGCTGACATGTAAGTACGATTTAGCATTCACATTACATTTGGCTAAATACTGTACAGACAAATAACATTCTTTGCACTACAGCCTAAAGATATATATGTCGCTACAAAAACAAAAACCTCAAAAATTAAGCCTACAAATAAACCTTGTATCACCATGAACTCTGTATGTTCTGAAATATGAATGCTGGGTATTGATGTTAAAGGTAGCAAAAGTAGCAAAGAAGTTTATCAGTAACACACAGGAATGTTAATTACAAATCACTGAAGCTTATAGTCAAGCCCAAATACTTGTGGTAATTTTAAAGGTCCCAGCATATATTTTGGAATCACAGCATTTCAACGTTCAAAAGGAAACCTTTATTTATCCTTTCTGTTTTTCTACCCCACTTTTACATTTTACCTGCCTGTATTTAAATAATTCCAAGCATATAAATACATTAATTCTCCTAAAGAAGAAAACCGTGACAATAGCAACATCTTAAAGTTGAATCATAAATACTTATTGACAGTTAAGAATACCTCATTGGCTCCATGTTAAGTTTTAACCGGTGCACAAATGCCCTTTACGTGAACTCGCTTGGAAGTCTCAGAGGATATAATCTGTAGTACAGAGTTGCAACTGAATTGTCAGCAGCAGGACAAGTAACCAGATAACAAAATTTGATCACAGAGAACTTCCTGAAAGACAACACTTTCTGTCCCAGCATTCTCTTGATAAATGCTTTTGGTTGTTCCTTCCTCAGCCCTGTGCGTTCTCTCTGTCAAGTTGGTGACCACAGCATGGCTGCTGCAGCCACGCGTGGCACACCTTGGCAGGGTACCTGAGGAATATGAAGGTTTAGCATTCTTCCAAATGGGGAGATGAACTTCCTGCAGCTAGAGAAGGACAAAGGCTCGCATGCATTTTCCTATTCTAACAGCACAGTCAGATGGGCTGCAAGCACCATATACTATGTCACTTTCTCCTGTTGAATAGAACCTGCTGTTATACACAGAGTAACATCCAGGCTCTTTGAATGCTAAACAGGATAGAAGAGAGACCAAAGGGATCTGTAAATGCCAGTTTTATACTGCTTTTGTATTACTTCTGACTTGAATTCTCTTTGTTTTGGAAATGCCTGATGTCATCAACTCACTGTGCCTTAGCAGAGAAAAGGCATAAGACATCCTTAGACAAATAACATACTGATCTCAGCGTCATAGTCAAACAGATTGATATATAATGCAATCCTCAAAACCAAAAATCGATACGCTTTGACTGCACCAGTGTCCAGGTTAATGAATATTTATCATTCCCTACTGATGCTTCTAATTTTAGCCTATTTTAAACAAACAGGAAACCTGCTTGTTTAGAAGTCTTTGGTAATTTAGATACAGTGCTTTTCAAACAGCTATAGAAAAGCTCTGCACCTGCAGTCACGCAGTGTATTCGCATGTACTTGTCCATCAAAACAGAAAATCATAAGAAATTATTGCAGTTACAGTCAGTTATGAGAATAACTTGGTTGTAGGTGGATTGCTATCTGTAATTGAAATCTAACAATTTGAGATATGGCATACGATGGCATCATGATAGAAAATTAAATAATGACAAATCTTAAAAAATGCTTTTAAAAATTATTTTGCCTTGTTAAAGTGTTATTTCAGGGCTCATTTGGGGAACATTGAGGGGAGAGCTGGCTTTTATTTATTTCACCAGTCTCTCTAAATAATAATATAGATTAATTGTTAACAAAGTATAGAAAAAATAATTTAAAAAATTATACACAAACCAGTCTGGTGGCTCGGGGAGGTATGCCAGCACCCTGTGTTGCAGTTCCTTTTGCTGCACTGCCCCATGGCATACATTTCAATACAGCATTTCACATCTTTCAAGCAGAGCTTACATGAGTTTTAAAATTATCTATCAATATCACTGCCACTAAGAGGCCTCTCTGGAAAGTAACTCGGTTATCCATAGTGCTGAACAATTCCAGTGAGCATCCTGAGGAAGACAGGGGAATCAGAATACCCAGGCCTTCAAATGACCAGGCCAAGGACCTTCTACTCCAGCACTTACTGCAATTATTAGAAGTCTTTCCACTGATTTCAGTGAGCTTTCGGGTCACACACAATTAGTGTAATTCCAGATGTTTTCACTCCCTTTGATATAAGTGTGGTCACTGTTCAAATGTCGTGTAGACTGACACTGCCGAGACAGAACCTCATCATGGACTATGGGATTGAAAAACTTTTGTGTTTGCACTAGAAACAAATATAATCTTCACATTGGTTTCCAATACTGAAGATTTTATTCCCTGAGAAAAACTGTACTACTTTGGACACACATCAGTACCAATAATCTTCAATTCAACACAAACGTATTTTTTTTGGAGGCGAAACTACTACTACTCCTGCAGTAGCACAGTAATCACTTCATTACCTTTGAACAAGGACATGAGGAAATGCTATAGCCCAGACTAGCTTTTCAGCTGTTTATATTATGCTTTTATAACAACAGATATGAAGCTGGAAGCTGAGATTTTTTTGTAGTCTGCAAAATTTGTAAAAAGTTTAACATTACTGTAGACGGGCCCACTTTCAGCTGTTTTCTCTTCAGGCAGAGCTTTCAATTTATCCCAAGACTGAGTTAATTTGAATGCCATCTTCTTGTCTTGGCGAGATCCTCAGCCAGTGATCAGTGTATTATAATGCAAGACAGATTCTAACTGTGATTATATAACCATGTCCTACACTTGGGACAAAGATAATAATGAGAACAGAAAATGTATCTACTGTATTCTCCTGACTGTGCCAGTTTTCTCCTAATGGTCAGTTATGCAAGTGTTCCATGGGAATCTCTCATAGTAATTTTGCCACAATGAACCCACTCAGCTCAAAAGATTTTTTTTTTTTTCCCAAGGAATCATAAAAATGAGAGATGACAGAGTTGTAGGTCACCTTACCCTTTCCTTCTCCTATATTCTACACTTAAGAGTACTTTCTATGCAGTTTTATTTACTACTGGTCTGGCTCTGAGAGAATTTCAGGGATGTAGACCACTCAAATTTCAGGGATGAAATCCTATGGGAGGGAAGTGCAAAACTATTTAATTCAGATAATGATCTAGTTTATTCTCTTTGATGAAACAAAACAGTCACATAAATATATAGGGCTGTAATTTTGCATGGCATTCTGAAATCAGTATGACACAGGATGTAGTTTTCACAGAATCACAGAATCTTAGTGGTTGGAAGGGACCTCTGAGATCATTGAGTCCAACCACAAAAAAAAAAAAAAAACCAAACAAAAAAACCACAACAAAAAACCCCCACACCAAACAAATACAAAACACACCACACCAAACGCCCACCAAAAACACCGCACCCACCAACTAAACCCCACACTCAACACCTCACCATAAACCAATAACCTTGGGCACTAGAGAATGCCCTGAAGAGCCATGTCTATACATTTCTTAAATACCTCCAGGGATGGTGACTCCACCACCTCCCTGGGCAGGCTGTTCCAGTGCCTGACCACTCTCTCAGTAAAGCAGCTCTTTCTAATATCTAATCTAAATCTCCCTTGCCCCAACTTCAGACCATTTCCTCTGGTCTTGTCGTTCGTCCTTTGGGAGAAGAGGCCAACACCTGCCTCTCTACAACCTCCTTTCAGGTAGTTGTAGAGGGTAGTTTTGAACTTCCTTACACCAGTACAATTCACAATTGTCTTGGATTTATCAACAGTAAGCAGTAATAATATTATTAAAATTTCATTCATATTATTCCTGTTAATATTAACAGAATTGGAACATTAATACACGTGCTGAACTAAGAGTACAAACAAAACAGATTAAAAAAATAGACTATTAGTGCCAAACACCAAGTGTATTTGAATGGTTAAATACATGGGTTGTATTAACTCATCCAAAAGGCATCTTGAGATGAAAAAATCTCTTTCATTATGGCGAGGGAGGGCTTTACACTCAAATATCCTTAAGAAATGTCAGAATGTGGCCCAATGGCGGTTTCAGATGACAGCCTGGGTCGGAGAGCCTCTGTGCTGAGCTCAGGGTGTTGCCTCTATGCTGTGTATGCACACACTCAGGCATACTCAGGCTACTCTGCATAATACACATGAACTTCAGAGAATATAAATTATGGTAACCTGAAGAGACTGTTCTGCAACTGTACATGCTTTATATACATAGCAATTCTGGCATGAGGCTTGAATGTCTGCAGGCAGATTACAGATTGCATACACGTAATCTGTCTGGTTTGTATTGAGACTCCCTACACGTGCTGAGAGAGTGTGTGAGCTGATCTTTGCTTCTGCAGCAGCCACTGGTCTAGGAATGCTGGAGAGTTTCAATAAGGTAGTTTGGTGCATTACCAAACAGAGGAGGGAGCAGGTTAGTACACAGGAAAAGAAACCCACATGCAAGGAAAGTAAGGAAGGGGAACATCCTAGTATCTTTCTGATGGATTATTTACATAAAATGCTTAAAAAGATACTGTGACAAAGCAAGTTACCAAGACTAATTAAAAAACAAGCCAGAGACTTATACAAATTTTAAAAATTAACCACTCAGCTTTGTCATTTAGGTAAAGAGTTTACTACCCACTGCATACAAATTCAAAAGAGAATAACATCTAGAGCCTCCAGCAGCATGTCCATCAAAAAGTATGTTTGCATTTCATCATCACAATTAAGTGGTGTTCATTCTTAAACGACCCTTGGAGAAGTTTCAGAAAAGACTCGATCTATACACAAACTGAAAATACCTGAAACATCACTAAGAAAGAAAAAGGAACAAAGAGGTAAGGTTATCAAAGGATTACAATGACTTAGATACACACAAAGAGGACTGAAAAACAAGTTGTATTAGATCAGGCACTTGCTGGTCCTAAGGTTACAATAGATTTTGCTTTCAGTTGACTGGCACCTCACGTCAACATTTTGCCAAAATGTATAGTACTGCCTACATTCTTTCAGTCTTACATTTCTGATGGATTAATGTTTCTGTTGTGACGAAGTCAAACCTTTCATTATATTGCAGGCTGCTCTGAGTTACAACCTTTTCAGGGCACAAACTTCTTGCTAAAAAGCTAAAACTCCCCCATAACAGTAAAACTGTGTTTTCTCTAATTACAATTTTCAATTTTGCACAAGCAGTTGCAAGTATTTCTCACACAGACACTGATTTTCTTCACTTTTCTGCTGTTTCTAGAAGCCTATTTCTAATTTTCATACCTTTTTACAAACTGATTTGCACCCTTCGCCCAAGCTTCCCCAGATAGAAGTAAAAGCTCAGAACACATTGTTAGCATGCTTATTGGTTATAAACACACACTGACATCTTTAAAGAAAAAGATTTAGAAGCCACAACTATAATGATAAGCTCGATACTGCTATTGAAATTGGGTTTTCCTGACTGTGGGGACATTTTCAGTAATTATGGGGTTGTAAGTAGGAACAAATTTGGCCCCTGAGAGGCTGAGCACGACTGGTATAATAGAAATAAAGTTGCTTGCCATTTAAATAGCCATTTAAATAGAAAAAAGCCAGGGCTTTTTTGGACCTGAGTAAAAAGCATTAAACTTTTATGTTATGCATGTGATATTAATTTGTTGGATTGCATGTGATGTGGAACATGCAGATTATTTAATAGTGTGTGTGGAGAATACTTTGTTAGGATTTATGAAAGATTAGGTTGCTTTGGTGCTCGAAGCATTGATAGATCTGTAAAGTCATGTTAATGATATGATAAATATATACATGATGCATATGTATACAGTGATGTTTAACCAGTGGAATAAGGTGCAACAAATATACTCTGTGAGACAAGAAAACGGACATATAAATTCAAGAGTTTCAGTTAGAGAAAATGATGGTTTATTAAGTGGTTCTTTGGCACTGTCCACATTCTGATGGGTTTTAGATCTGTTGGTTGTCTGTCTTTTTTTATTTTAAATGATGCCCAGGAGATAATAGGTATGAAAAAAAAAAAGACTTGATAGCAAGGTTTTGCTTTTAAAAAATGTTCCTTTGATTTTTAGTAACAGAGGTTGGTAACTCCAGTTCTTGATTTCTAAGTCTTTGTGTAATAGATGGTAGCGTGCCTCCTCGGAGTTGAAACAAGAACTAATTAAGCCTCATATAATCTTGGTGTGATCTGTCAGTCAGCAGTATCCTGCTGGGGAGGTGAGAAACTACATAACATCTCGAAGCTTCTCCTCTTGGGACAAACCTAAACCAACACTTTGCTGCACAGCAAGATTACAGCTTTTAGTCTTCCTGTTCAGCTACAGCACACTCCTGAAGTGCAAGGTTCATGAGATTACCTGTGCCTGGCACCCCCTGGGACACAGCCTGAACTCTGGCTGTAGGTACAGAAGTCCCAAATGTGCAACTGCCACACTGGGAGGAACTGGTTTAGGAATGTAGGGTTGATGGTTGGACTCGATGATCCCAAGGGTCTTTTCCAACCAGAATGATTCTATTCTATGATTCTGTGGTGCTTTCTTTGACTCAAAAATCTCTGCATAAAAATCTCCTCTAGTCTGGAGCAGGAAACCTAAACCATTGTATTTGAAAAAGCTAAAGTAAGCGTTCCAGAAGCTGACGTTTTATTTTATCAGCCCACTTCCAACACATCAGCTAAGTACTCCTTGATATATATTGTTTAAAACAATGAACTTTTCCATGATTAATTTTACATAGTATCACACAGACCAAGCAAAGCACATACGAATCCTACTAAATACAAAGAGTAGAGAAAAAAAAAGAAGAACGGTAAAGGGCTTTAAGGAAGACAATGATGCAATGTTTAATTGAGAAGCTAGTACTTCACACCTGCACATCTTATAATACTCAGGTTAACACCTTAAAGCAGCACATTCCTTCAGTCTCTAAACAACAAGTGTGCTATTGGAGTACAAGCTGATTGTGGTCATGAGAGAATTAACCATTAAAACAGAAAAATTTGCTTTCCTTCTCCTGTGCTGTGAAGTTTGATAACATGTTTGTAAATATTTCTAAGATGCAGGGGATGAAAACTGCCATATACCTAAAACAACAACAAAAAGAAGTATTTTCTTAAGTTGGTAGGCATAAAAGCTGAGGTTGCAACATTACTATTTTTATGACAGTAACTGCCATTAGTGATATAAGAGCTACTTCACTGAAGAACCTGAAAAATCTGTTTGGCTTATTGTAATTATAACTCCATACAAAGCCGCATGTTTTAGCCCTGAGATCTGCAAATTACAGGAAGCAAGAGTAGTTCAGGTATTTGGTAGTAGTTATTTACTTGCAACTGCGCTAGCCCTGACCAGCACCAGTCAGAATCAGTGTCTCCAAAGCACTGTGCAAACTACACGGGAAGAGCTTACAGTCCACTCTGAAAGAGGGAATGCTAACGGGAAGAAAGGAAGAGGGAAAGGACTGGCAACAGAAGTGGAGTATATACATAAGCGAGTATTCCCCAAAAATTTAAATGTTTCTTTTCTGAAGAGCAGAACCTTGCTGTAACAAATGTGCTCAATCCAGACAGCTTATGTCATAGCACAGTGAATCTTTGGGAAAAATCTGAAGAATATACAGAAATTCTAATATTTTTCCCCAGCAGGATATGAATTCTTTTTTTTTTTTCTCCCATTTAAAAAAAATTCCTCTAAATCTCTGTCTGAAACAACTGTTACACATTCTGTGTGATACCTCTTAATTTGATATTCAGCACAAGCAACTTTGCTTCCAAATGTCAGTTGGCTGCAGATGTTGTATTGTAAATTCTCACTGTGCTATTAGAGCTGTCAGGGGTCGCGCTGGATGTTTTGGCAGCTAGTTGGAAACAGCTGGAATTTCTGGCATATTCAGAGAATTCTCTTTGTGAATAATATGGTATTGACATCTATTGATTCAAGATTTGAAAGGATCTCAGAAGATCCATAACCATCCATGGCAATTCCCTAGATAAGCTAGTCCTCTAAATCCCCGCCTTGTCCTTGGTTTGGTCCCTCGTAGTCCACCTATAGTATCAAATATTCAACTGCCTGATGATGCTGGCAGGGTGGGCATCTGCCCACTGAGACCTAGAGCTCCGCTGTTCACTATGTATTCCTCAAAATAGAAATCATTTTATGTAAAAAGCATCAGGGTGTCAGAAACAGAAGCAACATTTTGGACCATATGAAAGATCACACTGTCTCAATGACGGCATTTAGACACTGGTGTGCTTCAGTGACTTACAGGAAGTTGTCAAGATCATGACGTTGAGTCACCTCTGTATCTTTCTTAATACATTTTTTAATTAATGTGATTTAATCCTGCTCTGGCACAAGCATTATTTAAAGGTCAACTGGACTCTTTTTGAGTTCAAATATTGAATATGGATTTGGCTTTGTAGTGAAATTAAAACTGGCAGATTCTCATGCCTGAATGCAGTAATGTTCAAAAGAACCAAATATCTGATCCAGGAAAAGCACTAGAGAAGATTTGTATCGACTCAAGCTGTCTTGTCCTAAAACCTGAGATCTTCCACCTCTTTTCATTTTAAAGAGATTGGTAACAAAATAAAGAGAAAAATTAAATATGAATAATTTAAAATATTGCAATGGAAGTGTGTTGCACAAACTGCCCAGTAGAGCTCAGGAACAGTAGGGAGTAAAAGGACTTTTCCTTGATGAAAACTCAATAAGCAGAATGCCGAATTAGTAACAGCATCTGCACATCAGATTGTACTGATGTTCAAGAAGTCAGTGTACTTCCCTGTACTCCACAAAACTTTGCAAGTATGGATTTTTTTCTGAGTCTCTGCAAATAAATATAATTTCTAGTCCCTATCCATAACTTCACTATTCTGTTAAATTAACAGTCACCTGGAGCTCTGAGCACACTAATCAACATTGTTTCCATAATTGCAATATGGGTAAAAACATCCACAGTTTTACAAAACTAAACAACAATACTATAATCGCTCACTGATTTGCATTCAAAGTCACCTTATGTTTTTCAAGTCTGTCACTCCTGGCTATTTTATACTCATTTTTAGGACATATCAATAGTTGACGAAAATACCTGTGTCCAGAGACCCACATAGACGCCATTAAGCCACCTTTCTACCCAGGTGCTCCAGGGCTGGTAACGCAGCACCAGGGAAGACTTCATGCCTGCTGCCCTTCCCCGCATCCAGGGCTTCCGCAGAGGGATCCCTGCAGCTTTTAAATGTTATTCTTTCTTGTAGCTTTCATGTAAGCTACTCCCTGAGACTTCATTTCCTGACATACCTCAAACCCTTTCAAGCACAGATGAGAAGTGCAATCATCTTTTCTTTAACTGTATATATCCATAAAACGTCTCACCTCTCCATACCCAATTAAGACCTCATAAAACTGTTGCACACTCAAAAAATTACATTTAAGCTCTACCCCCAAAGGTCATCAGCATTCCCAAAGGCCATACATACAGAGAAGATACAATTATCAGTTTGATACTTTGGGAAAGTTTCTGAAAATAAAACTATTGTATTAACCCATAAAAGCAAACTCACTTAAGCAGGAATAACAGAAGACATGCTCAGAAGAGAAGGATATGTGGAGAGCTTTACAATACAAGAAGCTGAGGCTAGCTGACTGCCATCCTGTAATGCCATGATATGTTAGCTTTTACATGCATTAGTTCTGCTAACTGGTGCCCAGGGATTTTCACAGCCATTTCAACACCTCCAAGGTGACATCTAAGGGGAATTATGTTTCGAATCAATAACTAAGTGTAAAGGCACTTAAAAACATATGCGGAATATGTGCTAAAACGCTATCACAGAATTCTTTAAAAATCTTTAAATTTGGCCCTTGCTATTCATCCACATAGGACACTAATAATTTGTGTCTTTTAAAATAAGTTTTTCATTCCATACATGAGAAAGGCTTCATCAGCATGGAAATAACTTGGTCCTTCATACATAATTTCCTACTTTGTTCTTGCAATGATTTCACTCTTGCTATGGAGTATGTAGCTTTTTAAAAGTCTGGGTTATAACCCGGTTCTTCAAGACAGTTACTTTTGGATTTCCCATTGACAGATTATGTCAGTTCTATGAATCTGATCAGGCCTTTTCCAGATTCTTTGCTACTTTTCTTTCCTTTTCTGTCTTTTCTACCTTTCACTTCTTGTATTGCTGCGATGAGGTGACCTACTTGCAGTACAGAAAGGAAGTAGCCTTTGGAGACCAGATGTCAGCACGTCCGATGAGAGCAATGGGAGGGCTGGTGGAAACAGAATGGGTTCCTGCCAACATTCTGGAGAAACTCTTCAACTAATTAAAATCTCTGACTTAACACTGGGCAGTTGGCTTAAAAATATTTATTAGAATTAATGTATAATGTCCTAATAGATTTTCAACATATTTTGCATCATATTAATGCATCGTGATTTATTTTAACAATTGGAGTATAACAAATTGAAGCTACTGAGCTGCATAATGTTTATAAGCAGTATCATTTATAGTCGGTTTTCTCTGGCAAGCTTTTCTTAAATCCCATTATCAATTGGTTAACATTTTGCAGGCTTTAAACAGCTTGGGCTGCAGTCCACAGGAAAAACTGGTTTAGAAAGTTTAAAAAAAAAAAAAAAAGGCTCAGCTTTTTCCAAGAAATACGTAAGTTTATAGAACTTATGTATTACAAAACTTAGAGTTTATAAGTCACAGAAGATACATAAGTTTAACAATTAAAAACAGGCAAACTTCTAAGTGATTAGCTGATGAGCTTTAGAGTTTACATACTTTTGAAATGTGCACTGGATTACCGATTACTGCTGGATTGCTGGCAAAGGTGACATTTGGGAATTAGGGAAGTGCCTGTTGATGTCCACAAAATATCTGCCCAATTTTGACTGAACTGCAGTGTCTGAAACTGCCATTTGCAAATATTCAGTGGAAAATAATTAAAGATTGCAAGGAAATTCTCAGAGGAGTCTATAATGATACCACCACTCAGAGTGAGTTGTGAAGATAAACCCGTTAACATTTGTGAAACACTCAGATGCTACAATAATGAACTCCATGAAAAGCCCATGAGAATAGTAATAAATCTGTAATTAAGTGTGATATTAGGATGTTGTCTAGTAAATAGAACTGTGTAGCTGACACTGAACATTTAAAAATTATTGAATTGTCACTCAGTCACCGGTAGCTGTCTACTCTGTGGACTGCCTAAAAGAAGGACCGTCAAGAGAAAATGTGTATAGATTGATATAGGGAGGTATAAATAAAGGTTTGGTAAATTTTACACACAGAAGTGCCAGATTCATTTCAGAAGTTCAAAACTGTGATTCTGTACTTTGACTTTTGAGGGTTTGACTTTTCCAACTTAATCCCTGAGCGTTATTAAACTGTTGTTTATTTTTTCTCTATGCGACCAAGCAGTGTCATTATGTCAGCTGAGCAGACTAGAAGAGTGGCCTGCTAATAAAGTGTGTCAACTGGTTGAACACAGTCTATTTTCTTTTTTTCCGTACAGGTGGAAGCAGACAGGAATTAATCTAATCTAATCTAACAGCCTATGCTCTGATAGAAATCACAATTTATTAAAATGTCATCTTCAAGGAAAAGTTGGATCCACTATTGCATTTTACAGCTGTAGCTGTACTCCCTGCATGTTTGTACAGATTTATGAACTGCACATTCTGTTCCCAACCAGATCCTTGACCTATCGTACACTACAGATTTATTTTCCCTGGCAGCAAAATGAGAATGATTAATCCAGGTGAACTGAGTACATTCATATATTCATGTATAAAAAATAGCTCAAATACTTTTAGCTTAGATGCCTTGCAATGTTTGTATTCATACCTCTATCTATGTTGGCTCACTTCATTTTTATTTTGTGCTGAGGGAAAATACTACAAGTCAAGCCAAACAGAAGATATTCTATTACAAGGGCTTTGATTGAACTCCTTGAACAGTAGAAGTGGATATGAGTCAGTATTTCTCTGAACTTAAGTCTCTTTCTCTATATAAACATCCGCTTGATATGACTACAAACCTCTAAAGCAGCTTTTCTAGCTATCAACCAGAAATGCAAACACTAGTGAATAAACCTCATTTCTTTTTGTGGAAGATCATCATAGCACACACGTACACAAAAACCACTTCTTGAGCTCCACCATGCAACACTTCACTAGCTTCTTTACCTGGAAGAGCAGTGTAAGATTAAGCTCCTTCATGGGAAAAAGCTGCAAATGGAGTGGAAGAACACGTTCTCTGAGCAGGAAAAGAGAAGGGTGACTCTCAGCATCTTCAATATAGTAATGGTAACAGAACCTGAGAGATTCATAGTGGAGAAAGCAAGGCTCTCAGGTACACAGCAGCACCGTGGCTGTTCAAAGAAAGCACTTCATTCCCCTCCCTGTGCATGAAACATTGTAGGATACACTGTCTATTTTAACCTTAAAACCATTCCTTTTAGAGGACTCTGGAAAAAAAGAGCAATATTTTATCTACCTTCATAAGAGAGCTGGAAGAAGTGCTTGCTAAGCCACTTTCCATCATTTATTAGTCCTGGCTAACTGGGGAGGTCCCTGTTGACTGGAGGTTAGCAAATGTGATGCCCACCCACAAGAGGGCTGGAAGGAGGATCAGGGGAACTACAGATTTTTAAAAGCTGTGTAGATGTGGTGCTTAGGGACATGGTTTAGTGGTGGACTTGGCAGTGTTAGGTTAATGGTTGGACTCCATGTTCTTAAAGGTCTTTTCCAACCTAAATGATTCTATGATTTTACAATTTTGTTACAATTTCCTGCATTACTAGCCTTTTTGATTCTCTTATTAGGGGCAATGACAGAAGGAAGGGCTTTTAAAGTTTTTTATTATGAGAAACTTAGGTTATTGATAGAAATAATTCACTGACTGTATCCCACAGAAGAAAAGCCAGTCAACAAAGGACACAATGTTTTTAGTTTACTGTCTGGAACAATAACATAAACAACACTAACAGAGATCAGCTGGGACTCACACCTGCTGTCAGATCTCATTCCACCAGGGGGAACATTCCTTTGAAGACACAATTCTGATCAGCCTCCCCTCTTCACCTAATGAGCTAGCGTAAACAGAACAGGACTGTCCCAAATGAAAACACTGCTAAAAAAGTAACAAAGCAGCACCAGAACTAACAAAGCACGTAGCAGCTGTTCACTGTTCTCATTGAGCTACTGATTGATCTTTATAATTTGTATTCTTGTGCATTTTCTCAGCTACTTGTAATTTCATCTTCCATCCTAGTTTTTGGTTCTAGGAACTCGGAATTGTAACAGATCTCCAGGTCCAGCATGGCTGGTACTACCCCAGAGCTCAGTAGCAGAGATGACACTATCACTTCATCTTCTTCAAACTCTTTAACACCATTCATGGTGTGGTACCTAGACTGTTCTCTGGCTTCTTTCCTCATAGCATCATCTCTGCTGTGACAGTAACCCACTTTCCCCACCATTCCTTTTTCACAAATTCTCAGCTGTCATCAACCCCCTCTGCATTTCTCATCCCTCTCTCCTTTTCTTTCAAATGATAAAAATAAAAATGAACACATTTGAAAAGAAATGCAACTATCACAACCCTGATTGCCTTGATGAAATCATATAACTCCTCTCTACTATTAATTCAACTCAGCCTGGCAACACAAAATTTATACGTTACTTAATGCACTGGGTTCCCAGGCCTATATAGAGCCTACTGCTGTGGCCACAATATAAGCAATAAAATAAGGATGAAACTAGTTCTTGTCTCATTGTTTTCTCTGAACAGTCACTCTATTTTGCCCACAATAACCAGAAGGGATGCACTGAAGACGACAGTATTGCCATGATTCTTTTAGCAGATGGTATTTCATTTGTTATAGTCAGAAACCTCCAAAATACTAATAGCTCGCTGGTGAGAGGGAATTCCATGGAAGAGCAATCAGGCAAGTTTTTGCACATTATCCCATATTTCAGAAATATATTTGATTATAGGTCCACAAAACCTGCAATTGAGTTACTATTTGACCTCTCCCAGATCTTTCAAACGACACGTTTCTATTTTTGAATTGTGAAGCATGTGTGTTAAAAGTCAGGAGGTTAGTAAGAAAAGCCAACTGCAAATTACTGATTAATTTAACAGGATCTACCTACTGAACTATCAACTGAAACAGCCCAAATATCACTTACCTTTGAAAGAAAATAGTTTTAGAGCAACTTCATATTTTATAACCATTATTAAATTCTTGGAATACGGCTTTTCACAACAATATAAAGTAAGAAAATTGAGTTTAAGTGGCTTGAACTATTACATTAGCATTACTTCCTCATTAGTAAGAGCTCAGCACAATTTTGTTTCTTTCTAGAAAATTTCTTCTAAGGCCCTTTACGCTTTGGGATAATTTTGTTTAGCCTTCCAATAACATTTTTACACTATTAGTTTCCTGTGCATTCATCCTCTGAACTGTGAAAAGCGTGGAGAGAAAACCCACTTAGTTCATTCCCAGTACCGCTACCAGCTTCCACGTGCCTCCAGAGAGCTAGCCATTCCCTGTGAAAGCATGTGTGGAGCCTCAGCACACCACAGAGACATCTCCCAGCAATGCCAGTCTAACGGTGGGGACAGACAGATCTTTGACGCTGCTGCGGCAGTGGATTTGTAGTCTGACGTGATAATGAACCTTCCTGCAAATTCAGCTAACACCTTCATAGGTGGCGAATCACCATTGCTGCTGGGAATTTGACTGCCTTAGAGTCTTGCTTATTCCGCGAAGTCTATGCTCGAGCAGTAGGATTTTTTAAAGCACAAAACATTGGATTAACTCTTCCATCTTCGCTTCAGGTAGGGGTTTTAGTAACTTCAATGTGTCAGATCAATACTGAAGGCTTTTAAAAATTCCACAGCATGTTTACCATGTTCTCTTTCTCCCTTTCTTTAGCACTGGCCTTTTAAGAAAGAGAAAATAAAACACAGAAAAAGAAAGCTGATTTACTTCCCAGTCCAGAGTTCCTCACTCAGTCACCCTGCCAATACCTACTTACTAATGCCAGCACTGGTGTGTGAAACAAGCTGCTCCTTCTGCTGCATTCAGGATTTCTGCCACAGCTTCTGTGCCCTCTGTACCCTCAAAAGAACTTTGAAAAAAGACCAATCTGCTATGAAACGCTTAGTTCAAAAAAGGCTTTGAATAAACACAAAAGCCACAGTCCCTCACCATTTTTCTACTTCCAGCATTTCCATGTTCCACGTGGGTAAGTGGGACAGTGTTGCTGTGCAAGGTAATCCCTGAGAAGGTGGTACTGAAATCACCATTTCATTTTTGGTTAGTTAATAAAACCAAAAAGTATTGCTGGGTTGGTGGTAATGTTATCCAGTACGGCAAAAGACCAAAGAAATTAAAGTAAAAAATATAGTAAAATGAAACATTGCCCTTCCTAAAGTGTAAAAGCTGGCCCTCTAAGAATCAATTAACAGAGCTACCTTATAATTCTCCTTCTTCAGTTGTCTACTCAGTGCATAAGATGCGGATGTCAGAAGCAGTGATGAAGGAGATTAAATAGGTTTACAGTGACTTTGTGGAACAAATGTAATGGATCCCAAAGATTGCTGCTTAGGGCCTTGCTAGCTGGATCCGCTGCATACCAAACAGCACACTGGGAACAACTGCACTTTCTGTTTCCCAAGCTTTGCTTTCCAGAAGGAGAGGATGGTCTCCTGCTCTTCACAAGCACAGCGTTCAGAATTTGGTCCTATCATTTATTTTCTTTCTGTATATTTCTAGTTTCTGTACACAGACAAAAATCAAAAAGGCTCTCATCTTCATATGTGGTGTCCCCCTCCTTTGCCCATTCTCACACCCTCCCATCATGAACACATGAACCACTTATTTCCCCTGCTAAATAAGAGAGGACTCTAATTTACAGTTAAGGGCAAGAGTTTAAGGCACTCTCGTTCACTAAAAAGGTAGTATTTAGTGGATTCAGTCAACATTAATATTACCAGGATTGAATTCTCTATATAGGTTTGATTCAGCTTCTAAGTCACTGACAGAACTCACATTTGCTTTGTTGATGCAGCATCAAACACAAGATGAAAGAAACATTCAGCTGTTAAAAACACCAAGCTTGGAAAACTGTTCAGAGAACAACCACCTGAGCCTGTTTAGATGCATCATGCATGTAAATTGTGTGTTATCAGGCACTATCAGTAGGCACAACGTATCCACCGCTAACAGTTGACTGAACTCAAATGTAAGCATCCATCACCCTAGACGCATTAACAAGCTCAGTTCGCTAGGCACGCTACCAGCAAAACTAACACACTTGCACTGGCATTCAGGGCAGAAAGACAACAGGAGGCAAACAAGCTCATCTTTGACATACCAATCTCCCAGCTAGAGCAGTCAGAGCTACCTACTGGTAGGTGGGAATGTCCTAGAATTGCATCAGTACTTCCCAAACTATGAGGGCTGTGTGAGGATTACATACAGAATACGCACGCTCTGTTTTCTACTTAAATGGGCTACGAGATTAGCACTGTTTTACTAGTAGTTCTGTATGCAACCAAATATTAAAGCTAGGGAAATTGGGAATATTTTATCATTTTTGGATTACACAATAACGCATAATGTTATAAAAAGTACAGCCTTGCGTTTGCTGTCCGTATGCACAGGGATGCCCACCAATGCTACATTTAATACACCTGGAGCAACCAGAACAGAATCCACAAAAATATAGACAGTAAACTCCAGCTCAGCGTACAAATCATCAAATCTCTAAGAAAATGCTGAAAAACATCCTCCTTCAATGTGTAACTTGCATTTGCATTAATTTGCATGAATGGGGGTTACAAGAGAAGACAAGATATGACCTTTCATGTGGAAGGTATCTACTTAATATATTTGCCTTGTGGAGCCTGGCCTCCTTTTTGAGCATAATACTGCCACCAGAGAGTCTATGGCTGTTGTGTGGTAGTTTCCTTCAACTAGAAATGTAATTTCAATTTTCTGTCTACAGAGGAAATACATCTTTATCCTGGGACACTTAGCCCAACAGGAACCAAAGTTCATTTTGAAAAAGTACAGAGAGAGAAGGAGAGAGATGTATACAGAAATAATATTACTGGATTGTTAGTATCCATTTAAATCCAGTAGCCTGTCAATAACATTTATAAAAAGAGGTGTCAGAAAAAGATTAATTTCCTTCATCTGCCCCATTTTCCATAATCTTTGACGCTACCTTACAAGCTTTATCTACCTTTTAGGATTAGCCTCAGATATCTAGATTCCCTTATTTGTAATTAAAAAAACACCACAAACTCAGAGTAGCAAAAATATCTTCCTCTCCCTCCACCCCCGGACTGTTGGCAATTTTTAGTAGTTCACAAAACCAGCGTTTTCAACCCTAAACTTCCAGTAACCAGTCAACAGGTCTGTAACTCCAAATAACAACATGCTTAAGAAAGTTTAGTGACAGTGTTAATGACATAATTACTTGCATTCTCTTTTGAGAAAAGAATTCATCTATTCGTCTGTGTTTGGGCAATTCATATGGTCCCAGCTGCAAGGCAGGAAACTTCCATTTATTTCTTTTTTGGTTTTGTTTTGTTATTTTCCTTAAAAAAAAAGGGGGGGCTCATCCATCAAATTCCTAATCACTTCTTCTGAGTGCTTCATGTGCTTTGTGAGCACCAAAGCTCTGAAATAAGCAGCAAAGGTTTCTTTTTACTTGATTATTTCCAGTGAGTTCACAGAAAGTCACCAGCCTTAAAAAAAAAAAAAAAGAAAAAGGAAAAAAAAAAGGAAATAAAGCTCAGCCAAAAAACCCCCCAAAACCCCAAACAAAGCCTCTTGCCCCAAAAATACTCCAAACCAACAAAAAAAAAACCCAACAAAAAAAAAATCCCACAAAGAAAAAAGTATCTTCACCGCTTTGAACTGTTAACACTGCATTACTTCCTTACCCGAAATGAGAAGGCAACAAATTCTGAAAGTGATTTCAGAACTGGATATGTCTACTCCCACCACCCCTACACATACACCCACAAACACAAGCTCTTGCCAGGGAACGTAAGTGAATAAATGAGAAACCAAGGATGTAGACATTAGTTCTTCCCCTTTTATGTTACACAATCAAGCTTGACAAACTCCAAGGACCTCTCCCAGCAGAGGGCTGTGCCAGATCCTGCTTCCCTACCCTCTGAGAAAAACAACAAAACCTCAGCTACTGGTCTCAGACATGCCAATACCTCCCTCTATGATGCTACAGACATGAGGACAGATGGCCAACTCAAATGTGTACTTCTGTGCTTCCTTTCAAACTGCTTTGGCACGACCAGATGGCACTCTGTGTCTGCCTGGTATAAATTACAACTTAAAAGCGACTACAGCACTGCCAAAAGCAATCAATTCCACATCCTTTCAGGCACTCTTTTCCAAAGCTGGGATGTCCCTTTCCATGATGATGGATCTGTGACTGAAAATCTACCAGAGAGGAAAAAATCCCATGGAAAGCATCACTGGAAATAGCCGAGATACGGGAGTGAGAATGATTATACAGTAACACAGAGTGCAGATAAGGCACTAGCAACCAAAGAACACAAAGGACAGTTTTCTGTGTTTGTCACTACCAATATTAGATCTGTGACCAAGGAGTCTGGATCCTACTATTTCAGTAGTGTCTTCATAGCATACAGCTGACCAATGATTTCACCAATTGTTACTAAAAATTCAGAACTACTAGCAACTCTGATGGAAAACCCTAAATCTAAACATTCAATTTAGATGAGAGTTGTTCCTCACTGGATTTTCCTTCTGCCTCTTACCCTGAAATGTGTTTCTATTCTTCCTTTCACTGATGTATATTTTCCTTAATACTTGTGATGCTGTATCACATGGTTTTATTCCCAGAGAAAATATAGTGATAACATATTAAGGTTTTATTTGCTTGTGTCTTGGTTGAGGGATTTAGCATCTGTGAAAGTAAACCAAAAAATTCTTACTAATTTTTCCCATGTAATTCTATAATTTTGACAGCTAACTCTGAACAACAGCAATTTTGTTATCCTAATCACCAGCCTTGCTGGAAGATCTCATCACTGCTGACAAAAGCTCACCACGTCTTATAAACTCATCTAAAACTGCCAAGAAGTGTTTCTGGGAAGATCAATCTGTTTCTTCCTAGTGAGAAGGGAACCGAATCCAGCTACAGAGAGGACAGCTACTCTCAAGCTACTCCCTGTTTTCTCTGCTGTCCTTCCCACTTCTGACATCCTCCTTCTCAGCCTACAGAAACTTTCATAAGACACGTGTGTGTAAAAGTGTGTGTGCACTGAGAACATCAATACAGGCCTCGCGGTGCTCCAGTGCCACATGTGTGCATAGTAAATTTGACAAGCAGAGACAGTGCAGCAACTGTAATGAGCTGGTAGCCTTCATCTTCTTTTCTGCTGCTTTTTATTTTCTCCTCTCTCCCTTTGTTGCTGACTTTTCTGTGTTACTGGCATCATGGAGGACCATTGTTTCTATTCTACTCTGGTCCTGGTTTATTGGATTTTGCTTGTTTTCCTTACTTACAAATTACTGCCTTCGGGGAAAGAAATGTTTTGAACCTTTGAGTGAGTCTGATCTATTTAGGTACCGCGGTTGTTGTTTTATTAAATCAAGTTCTCTCCTTGCTGCTGCTTCTAACTTCTTAATTTCCAGAAATCTATTGTTCACCATGATAATAACAAATGTTATCATGGTTATTTGTGGCAGGAGGACTGGATCAAACAGCTGACAAGGCTGTACTCCGAAGTGTTAATAAATTAGAGGCACAATTCAATAAACATGATGGAAGGCATATAGTAGGATACAGTCTGGAGAATGTAAGCACTTGACAGCAAAAGTCACTACATGTCATTTTTTTTACACACAGAGGTAGGAAAAATTCAAAAGCTATCAGCCTCTTTAGATCAGTAAATCTCAAACATTTTTTCACCTCAGGGCTCTCTAATCCACCTCTGAGGTAGCGTGACTGATCTCACTTGCTACACTTAGAAAAAGAGATACACATTCTCTGCTTCTCTGGAGGCCACAGCACTAATGTTCTAGAGTCCATGATTTTCACCTTTGACAGCTTCCTGCTTAACATTTTGTTAGTTCTTGCTCTAACTTTTCCACTGATTTAATTTCTTGTCAAATTATTTCTGCTATAATCAATAAATTAAACAAAACAGACTTATGAAAGTCAGTGATATAATTAGTATTAATGTAGTGGATTTAAACATTTAAACCAGTTTATTTACATTGATAAAAAAATTGATCACAGCAGTTTAGGTAAATACCCATATAATCAAAGGATTTGTAGAGGAATCTTCTGATAATCCATTTTTGTTCTTTAAACCCTAACAATTTATCTTCTCTCTCACAACTCATCCCACTTTCTCCAAAGAGAGTATAACAGAATGAAGTTTTTTCTGCACAACGAAAAGTCTGTTGATCAACAGTTCAATGACTTTCTAAAGAACAAGGTGGTGCTGAATATTGCATACACCCGTTATCATCTCAAATTAAGAAAACATGACTCAAAAGACAAGTGAAAATGAAAAGAGTTATAAATTAATCTGATTCTGTCCAAATTCTGTAAAGTAAATGTAGCAAACCTCATCAGTATGGGTTTTTTTCAGCAGAAATGCATAGGAAGTGTGATAATTTTGTTGGCCTTCAGAGAAATACTGAATAACAGAAGTTATAATTATACATGCAAACAAATGAAAACATTATGGCCATCTAACACACACAGAAGCATCTGTATTCCCTAATGTGCACCATGTAAGAGATGAAAACAGCCCTCAAGAAGTGAGCCTTAGAGTAGCAGCATGAGTTTTCCTGTTGATGTTGCTAACCCTGCAGCCCTGAGATGCATATTTAACCGTGCAAGAGTTAGCAGAAGACAATTCGGTTTATTTACTTATCTATTTAGGTTTTTTTAAGACATTGAATGTACTTGCTAACCTCTACAGAAATACAACATATCACATTTAATTTTAGCGCCATTCTCTTTTTTATACATTCCCTCCCTACTAATATCTGCCCGTAAACTTGCAATTCAACAGCAACTGAGACCCCCAGGAACTGAAGGTTCATGGCAAATCAATGTAAATGATGCTTTTAAGTGCTTCAGTGACTTCTGAAAATCGGTCTACAGACATGCCCGATGGTAAAACTGTAACAAGTGTAGGTGTAATTGTGCTACCTATAATTTAATTAGTTTAGCTAACGAGATCAGCAAACAGCAGCAGTAAATGTGACAACGTGGCCTGGATACTCTGCCTCCCAGGTCAGTATATGGTCTGGGAGGGATGTAGCACAGCTTGTGCTGACTCCTCCACCATGTGCCTTCGGTGCAACTGCTCACCTACACTAGGCACAGCTGGGGAGGAGTGTATGCACACTTACTACATCTTGTAGGTTTCTAACTCTGAACAAACATTAGAGGAAAACGAGAAAAGCGGTATGATGCAGATTCCTGGCTCTAGAGATACATGGTAGAAACCACATTTAATTTTGCCTCACTTCTTAAAATGGAAAGAGCAACAGAAAAGACATCTCCATTTCCCATCTGCAGTATGCCACAGACACTTAAGGAAAAGGTTAGTGTGCTATTCTAGGTAGTCAGAAATAACAAAATTCAATACAGTCTTACCAATATTTTGTAGGTACTCTACAGTAAAGAGAAGAGATCTATACGGGCCATTGCTTCTCCCAGAAACTGCAAACACTACCTTAAATACTTGAATGTATTTGAGCTGCCAGAATTTCTCATAGTCCCTAGTCTTGATTTAGGTAAAACAGACCTTGTTTTAAATAATCTCTCTCAGGCGGGAGGTTTTTTTGCTGTTTCCAAGTTAATTTTAGCAGAGTAATGACCTCAGCTTAAGCAGTACAGGCAGGCTACGTGAAACTCTGCTTGAGGGTAACATCACAGAATCAGATTGTTTTAGGGTTGGAAGGCACCTCTGGAGGTTACTGGGAGAGGCCTCACAATGACATCAGCCAGCTCCCCCAGCAGTTGGGTGCATCCCATCAGGGTCCATGGGCTTACATACAGCCAGTTTGCTCAAATATTCTCTAAGCTAATTGTCCTCTACCAACGGTAAGTCTTCCTTACTTCAGACTTCCCCCTTGGTCTCCAGGACTTGGGATTTCTGAAGGCACTGAATTTCAGCAAAACGGTACAAATGCACTGTCAGCTTCCAGACAAATCTGTTCCGGCCAACATCCCCTCAAAGAGGCACGAACCACTTATAACTACACAACCCACATACGCATCCAAACAGCTCCAGAAACTCTTGATGAACATGAAATGTGTGGGTACAGAAGTTATTCCTTCAAATCTTAATAAAATGTATGATAAAATACAGAAACATTTTAAGTTGTTTATTTTTAAACTAACTCTCCATCTTTTTACCATGGATTATTTTTCATTTGTGAGGTTGCAACTGTTTGTTTCCCTTAAGAAATTAAGTGTAAAAATCTAAAACACCCCTGAAAGAGCATTTTAAAGACAAAATGAAGGAATTCAGATAAATTTGTAGACACTATGTCCAGAAGATACAGCCTTGGCTGGAACCCAAAATACTGTACTTCTCCACTAGCTAATCTAGAGTTAGGAGAAAACGGAACATTGTTTGGCTGTTTCAAACTTTATTTCCATTTCAAGCAGCACTTGACATTTTCTACATGAAGGACGGAATAAAGCAAACACTGAAGGACCTGTGCTTTCTTGTGCTTGTTAAGTGCTACTTGAATTTTGACTACTATACTATACTTCATCTCTGATTAGCCAAACTCCATGTGGTGTATTACAACACTGTTTGCTTTTTCTATGCAAAACCATCCCTAGAGTTCTCACTTCTTTGGATTAGTCTACTGGTTCTCAGTAGACGAGAAAAAACAAAACAGAAAACCCAAACCCAACTTTTTTCTTTTTTTTTTTTAAGGGTAAGAAAAAAAATCAGATACACTTTTGATTTACATAGGATTCTTCAAATAAAAAAAAACAGCTTGCAGGTTTTTGAAGTAATACTAAAGCTGCTAAGAAATATTTACATATCACAATTTATACCTTATTAACTGCATCACTATGCCACAGATACAGATACAGGACTCAATTCCTTACATCTAGAGCAAGAAGGAATAATGCAGCATTCTTTTGAGCCAGTAAGACCTTGAAAAAACAGCACCCTCTCTCTTGTGATCCCATACACAGAAATAAGAGTTAATTCCCAGCAAAACCTGTGACAGAAGCTACTGAAAGACTACTCTGGGTTCTCACATTTACTGCCCTTTTTGGGCATTCAGCTCCTCCAGCCAGTCAACTTGGGTGGGATGGAAGATGGAAGCCAGTCTTTCTAGTCTCTCTCAGATTTCACAGCACTAATTTAGCAGGCCACCATCTTTAACTGCCAGATTCTTGCCACTTGAGACAAAGACCCTTCACCCCTTGGCTGGTGAATGAAGGACTGAGAGTAGCCTGCCAAGGAGGACTTGGGGGTACTGGTGGATGAAAAGCTGGATATGAGTCGACAATGCACACTGGCAGCCCAGAAAGCCAACTGTATTCTGGGCTGCAAAGGAAGCATGGCCAGCAGGTTGAGGGAGGTGAGTCTGCCCCTCTGCTCTGGTGAGACCAGAGCTGGATGCAGTGCTCCAGGTGGGGAGTCCTCAGTACAGGAAAGACACAGACCTGTTGGAGCGAGTCCAGAGGAGGCCATGAAGATGACCAGAGGGCTGGGGCACCTCTCTTATGAGGACAGGCTGACAGAGTTGGAGTTGTTCACCCTGGAGAAGAGAAGGCCCTGGGGAGCCCTTACTGAGGTCTTTCAATACCTAAAGGGAGCCTACAGGAAAGATGGGGACTGACTTTTTAGCAGGGTATGTTGCAAAAGGACAAGGGGTAATGGCTTTAAACTAAAAGAGGGAAGATTTGGACCAGAAATTCGGAAGAAAAGTTTTTACACAGAGGGTGGTGAAACACCAGCCCAGGTTGCCCAGGAAGGTGGTTGATGCCCCATCCCTGGAAACATTCAAGGTCAGGTTGAACAGGGCTCTGAGCAGCCTGATCTAGTTGGAAGATGTCCGTGTTCTTTGCAGGGGGGTTAGACTAGGTGACCTTTAGAAGTCCTTTCCAACCCAAAGTATTCTGCGATTCCAAAAGTCTGGCAAACATTTTTCCAGGATTTACTCAATTACAAACCTCCACCAGTTTGGCTCCAAGTTCCAATTTCAAATAGTGTTGAACTCAATTATTCTGAACACCAGAATACATGAACCTCTTCTTCCAGTGGGAATATTGAAGTCTAAAGGGAATGACATCACTTGGCTATCATGAGTTATTATTTAAAAGGGAAGTGCTTCTTAAAGCTACAGGAACTGCAGGGTCATAACAGCAGCTGTCACAATTCTGAGAGAATGCAGGAGAAACTTGTGAGTAAACTTTTGTTATTTTAAAAGCAAACTACCATGATGTTAAATTTTACCTTACTTAACTGATGTATAAACTTCTGTTTCTACTCAAATGTTTGTCAATAATAAAAGCAGAGGTAAATATCAGAAACACTGAGTGACTGATATAAAAGGAATGACTGGCTTGTTTAGCACAGGGGAACTCGCATACATTTCACTGAGCCACTCATTCTGGATGCTCATTCAAACAAACAGGGGAAGCAGAACACCACGAGTATCCTTTGGCTCCACTTAACAAGTTTCTGAATGGTTTCAGATTAAAATATGCTTTATGGTTATGTGGCTTTATGTTGGCATTCTGGCTTGGAGCCAAAATTTGCTTCCACGTGAATAAGGACTGTATAGGAAATTGCTATTCTATTTCAGAAGGTGATGTTGTTGTGTTTTGCTGGGAGACTGAAATGCTTTGCCAAGATCATTTTATGGGTATTGTCTAGTTTCAGCACTTTTGAGACAAACACTAAGGAAAAAAAAAAGCACCAATGATACTGTTTCTTTTCCACACAGGGAGTTTGTGCCTGAATAAATTGCTCCCCACTACCTGGTTTTGTGTCTGCTATAATATGGGGGTTCTCTCCTTACTAAGCTATGCTATTACATTAATATATTGATCTATCTTATGCTGCAACCCAAAGGACAGTTCAGATCATGTTTTGAAATCTGACTGAAGCATTACAATCACACATTACAATTGAGTCTTATGAAAAATAAGTCTGGTACAGAAATACCTCCTCCCTCTTTCCACCAAAGAGAAGCCATGAATTTTAAGACCCCAAGATGTAAGGGCCTAAACTCAGGTTCAGTGACTTTTAAAAATTTCTCTAATATGCTGTGACTTTCAGGAGATTGCTCTTGGAAAAGCCTTTTTATGGCTCTGCTTTCATTTCAGGTCTCTGCATAAAGATTCCATTTTGAAAAGTTTCAAGTGTATTTATGTGCAAAAGGCAGTTTCTCCTCTTTGGTCTTTTTCGGACTGAGTGGGATTGAAGTAGGGTTATCTTGCCTAGGGCATTCCCTTTTTCTTCAATGCCTCATCCAGACAGACAATGATACACTGTATTTGTTTTAATACATCTTTGTGTGCTATACAGAGTAGCTTAATATTGCTGCTTGTGAAGAATGCTTTGGTCTACGTTGCTGCAGGCTAGGAAAACTGTGCTTACAAATTCTAATGCAGAAGGATATATAGCTATTTTTAGTCAACATATTGCAAGGTTTCAGACATGCAGTAATACAGTCATGTTAAATACTTGTGATAGAATCACAGAAATGTAGGGCTAGAAGGGCTGTCAAGAAGTCTTGCCTGTGCACTGAGACAAGATTAATTATATTTTAACCACCCCAAAGATATTTGCCTAATACAGTTCCAAATGAAGGACATCACAGCCTTTTGCAATGCTTTGCTACAGTTATAATCAGACATTTTCCCTATTTTTCTCCAGTACTCCTTGTCACAGCTCCAAGAGGCAGGAAAAAAAAAAAAATTAGTCTTCTTTGCAGGAACCTCCTCCCCCCTCTTATTTTTTTTTAAGCATACTGTGAGACTATTATTACATCCACATTTCCTTTCCATTTTCCAAACCAAGCAAACATTGTTCCTATGATCTTTCCCCTCAAGAGCAGTGCCCAGACCTGGGTATCATACTCCACCTAAGGCCTCTATTTCTGGGCATTATTGCATTCATGTAGTTGTATATTGCATTTTCTTCTTGAATCTACAGAAATATATAATATTAATACCTCCATTAACTTACATAGAACAATCCTGTTAACACACGATGGCTGTGTTGGGTTTTTTTCCCTACAGTGTCATATTTTTAACCATTCAAATTCTGATTTCTGTGTATCTTGTGATTCTTCTTTTGGCACGCAGCTACCCAATTCTCCTTCCTAACAGTAGCACTGCACCTAATTTCATTCTCTGGACTTCAATGCAATTTCTCAAACCCTTCTGAGAACAACCTGTATTCTGTTCCTGTCCTCCTAGAGACCTCACAGGTTGTTAGGGCAGGATTGCATACATGTCCCTCATTATGCAATCTGGCTTGTCAAGGAAACTGCTGAACAGAACTGGATTGAGGAGAACATGAGAGATTTATTCAGTCTGCAGACTAGAGAATTCAACCCTGTCTATGAAATTTCATTAAGTTTCCTATCTCAAAACACATTTACTTCTTCCTGTTTGTCTGCTCTACTGGTCTTTTGATCAAAGAAGAAACTAGATTTCTTTGATGTGATTTCGGCTCAACAAATCTGTGCAGATTATCCTTCACAACCTTACTCTGCTGTTGTGGCACAGAATCTAAGTGTTCCTAAACTTACCCTGGTACCTGCCCGAATACTCTAGTTACTCGTGCCAGACTTTACTTCCTTAGGCCTTCTTCCTTAACCTAGAAACAGTTGTGGGAAAAAAAACCCAAAGCAAACCAAAATAAAAAAAACCCCAGAAGACAAAATAACATCCAATCAGCTATTAACACTTTTAAGTCTTAAAGGGATTTTAGTCATAAAGTCTCACTCCATGTAATAATACTAATTTTCAACAATAAAATTGGGTAGTACTTAGTCACAGACTTTTGAAAAAAAAAAAAGGTGTACTGAAATCTGTCAGGTGTTTGCTTCTTGACCAACTTAATCAATCATTTACACAGCAAACCTGCGAAATTCATGTTTAGCTCTTTGCACTGTGAAAGAAATAGGCTTTTAAGCATACTTAAAGCCAATCTGATTCAAGACTTCATTCAGGTCCATTATTTTGCACAGGCAATACAGGACAAATTTCACGGGTACAGCCTTTACTCATGAGAGCCAATTCATGCATACAGAAGTTTGCAGGATGTGGTTTGTTACAGCAGCACCAACATGCTCTATGTCACAAAATCATCACAGACATACTACAGAAGCAGGAAGCTAAATTGAACAACTTGATGGCCGAAATGGTTAAAGAGAGAATTCCAGACTAGTTCTAAATATACCTTTCCATATAAGCATGCATGTACAAACCTGAATTCTTAAATACAATCCATGACAATATATTGTTCATACATTATACATTTTCACTTGGTATTTTACTCAGTTTATAAAATGTATTCATATATATTAAATATATCAGCACTTAATATATGCCATCCTGCACAGATTACTAAATAGTTTCTCAGTCTTCAGGGCTAATTTGATACAATCACAAATGTTAGATTTTCATTAGCCTGAAGTTTAAGAGTATAATTGAATATAGCATAATTTTAGATATAATTTATTAAAAACTAAATGGAGGGGTTATGTTTAATGAAAAATGAAAATGGTAACACTCTGGCTATAATGTATTTTCCATGCCTCTTGGAGCTATTGTTCCCTATCTAATTTGAATTTAGCATAAGGAGATAACTTTACAATCTGATCAGAAATTTTACAGTATTAACTCTTCAAAACAGCTTCACTTTCTTCCATGTTTAATAGGCTTATTTTTCTTTTAAGAAAACAAAACAAACAAGAAAAATTTTGATATGGTCTTTCAGGGAAAGAAAGGTTGAGAGATGGGGTATCTCCTAAAATTTAAACAGGAAACAGGGCAAACTTGTACTTGGTTACAAAAGGATCATATTGACTTCAAAGTGGGAGGTGCATTACATGAGGCACTACATAATGAAACAGATGGCAACCTAATATTCATCCCAAATTATAGTCTGACTCATGCAGTGATGTAGTGATTTGTAGCAATTTGCTTTCAAGCAAAGTTTCATATAGTTTAAACCCTTAAGCATGACGATTTACATCTTTCTCAAAGCTCTTTAATGTTCACTACTGTAATTCTGGATATTCTTGTGGCAACAATTTTGTGAGCTGAGTTTTAAGATGAGGGTTCAATAACTGCAGCTGCAGGAAGATGAGAATGAAGAAACATTCCAATTAGAAGTGGGAAAGCACGAGAGAATTTAAGTGAACAAACTACTATATTAAATTTTGAACTTTTTACAGACTTCTTCACAAGCAAAAGACCTGTAAAAAGGCAGGAAAAATAATGTTTCTAAATCAAGCTCATGTTCTGGAGCATTATTTTAAGGTAGGCTTCATATTATTACAGACATTCTAGATACTTAACTTCTTCCTTTCAGAACAAAGCTAGTTCATATCTATCTCCTTTTCTCCAAGCTAAATAAATATAACAAAAGATAAGTTAGTAATAAAGGTTGGATTTGCAAAACAGTCAAAAGAAGTGGTTGTTTAACTGTTGCTGTAAACAACTAGACAAGCCACCCAAAGCAGATTAAACCGCATTGTTCTTTCTAACTTCAAGACCAATATTGTCTCCTGTATAATTTTAGAAGTGTTACTTGGAGGGCTGAAGACAGTCAGCTTCTGTCTGTCCAGCTGTTGGGAAAAAAAAAAATCAAAACAAACCACACCACCACAAAATGAAACTCTTCTGTCACAGATATGCTTTATCTTCACATTTTTAGAACATCTGAAAAAGGATTTTTTCCAGGAAATCTTTCATTGTCTTTCTCAACTGTTACACTTATGAAAGGATGAAACCAAAGCGGAAAAAACTCCACATCTATACTACAGCTTTCCTTACAGGACAATTTTCATTGACACTATTTTGTCCATCTCTTCTTATCAAATCATATAAAAAAATAATGTTTTATTTAAAAAAATATTCTACTCTGAGGTGTATATCTGAAAGAATTGAGGTTTCAGTTGTCTCTGGCTTTGGAAAACTGATCAGATGGCAGGAGAGAACAGGCCTTTGTAAAGATAAAAGATATATTAGTGTCACAGTTGATTTTCATTCTCTCTGTTTATGGAAAAAGAGTCTCTCCAGATATTCCATCCAACTTTAAACTTTTTCATTTTGTTCTTCAAAATATATTCTTTGAAAGCTGAAACTAAGTTTAAGCATCATTCTGTAAAGTCAGAAGTTTAAGTTCTTTACAAGTGAAATATCCCAATATACACACTCTTACAAATACAAATCCATTCATTTTACCGTAGGGGCTTACAAGGAAAAGATAGGAGATTTCAAGATCCTGCCTCAAGACATTCCCACAAAGCTGAGAATGGCCAAAAATGGGTCATGAGTCCTTTTTACATATCCCTTTGACATAGGATATGATTTTGCCAACAAGACTAACTTCTGTTGTGGTTTAGGCAGAATTGGCCTATTACAGGTGCCAGATGCTCTCCCCCCACTTCTTGTTCCCAGGAGAAGAGAAAAAGATTTACAAGTTTAGAAGGAACTAAAATACTTTAATGAAATATTATTAATGAAATTAAAAAGGAAATAATGAAATAGATACAATATATACAAAACCGTATCAAGCTCCCAGTGTGATGTCACTGGGAGGCACTGGAGAAGCCCCAGACTGTACTCAGAGATGGATGGGAACTGGATTCCAGCTCTGGAGTCAGGAACACACAGTTCGGGATTGAAGACAGATGAACAGACAAGGGTAGTCTTTGGATGTTGGCCATTGAAGAAAAAGAGCCAACCCTTTGACCCTTCAAGGTTTTTATATTGATCGTGGGGCAGATGGGATGGAATACCCCTGTTGGTCAGTTTTGGGTCCCCTGTCCCATCCACTCCTCCCCACAGGTGGGACCTCTCTACGCTTTTCTGTTTCTGACCCTGTTTCTGACAAACATCGGTCTTATCACTCTAAAAGTGAATAGTTTTCTCCACAATATGCTGTTAATTTCAGAGACTTAGAAAAAGTCTAGCTAAGAAATAAAATTACTGAACAAAGAGTTGGTTCTGCTTTACCTCAAACCAAGACACTTTTAAGAGTATATTTACGGGAGCATGATCCCAGAATAATTATAAATTGCTATTACCTCCAGATATTGTAGCAACAAGAGACAAAGTGCAGAAAATAGTAAAAATACTGCCAAAGTTGAACGTGTCTGCAGATTCCCACTGTACCTCCCAACTGCAGGGCTGTGTCGATAGCAGCTCATGATCACATCACCCTTAATTGCTCCAACAGGCACTTCTCTCTTTAGAGCCTCCTGCACAGAAGAAGGGAGTAGCAGTGTACTCTGTACAGAAGTATTACCAAGCCCTGGTTTACTTCCTGTCCTTATAGATGCAGTTCATGGCAGTTTTTTCACAGGTTGCTGTATGTGGGTGTTCAAGATACGTGTGTATGTTGCTAATTTTACAGTATGGAATGCAATTGCTATGCTTCATTAAGTTTCTGGCACACCTGAAACATGGGTAAATAGCTTGCACTTAGTATTTTAAGCATTTATTGCCTAGTAATTACAAAACTAATACCAAGTTATTAAATGTCTGCTTCACAAAAGCTTATAATATTCCAACACATTCCTATGAAGATAGTTAACAATGCTTCCTTTAAGATAAAGAATGAGTGTCAAAGGCTAATAATGTGTGAACATATCTTAACCTACTATTTTGTAATAGGTGATTACATCAAGGGCAGATTTTTTACTTCAAAAAAAGTTCTGAACACGTGCCAATGGAAAAATGACTAAATTACACTTTAAAAGTCCAACAGTCAGGCATTCATTCAATTATTTTTATTTCTTAGACCCAGATCTACAAAAAGACCAAAATACTGAAAGGAGAACTGAAGCAGAATCAGACATCAATATCCCAGCAGGTAGCTCTCCAACCACCATCAGTCCTTTATATGTGAATGTTTTTAACAGTATCTAAGTTTTCTTCCCTGTTTGACTAAATTTAGTCAATTTCTGTGCCACACCTAGAATTGATTCTATCTTCATGGAGTTGAGTAGTCTGATGGCTGCACCTTCTCAGAGCATCAAAATAGATGCCCACCTGCCTGTCTTCCTCTAGGTCCAATCAAACAGATGCCCTTCAAACATGCAGAATACACACTTAAATACAAAACACAGCCCTTGAGCATTCCCTCAGGAATTTTCACAGGGTAGATCAGTGGATAAAGCACCTGCTGGGGATATAGAAAAACCACATTCACTGTTCCCTTTAATCCAAAAGGATTCATATTAAGATGTCTTAACGGAGTGCTTGGTACACCTGACTGTAAATTGTTTTGGCCTTGGGGAGAGACTGCCCACACTCCTGCTGGAAGCAAGCTTTTTTGAGTCTTCTCTTTTTTAAAGATGCCTTTAATTAAAACAATAGGTGAGAAGACAGGTGAGCATGACTTTCCAGTGCAGTGATTAAGGCAGGTAACCCTAATGGTGGGGAGATCTGAGCTAGAGCTCAGCTAGCCCCTGCTCCTGGAAACTGACAGTTTATTTTCTGTTCAATAGTTACTGTATTTTCAGGCAACCAGTTGTGAATTGTGATATGACACACTCCTTTTGCCACCCAAGATTTATAAACTTAACCTCCTGAGCAGAGAAGAATTAATAAGTGTCCTTCTTATCAGCATTTCCTTTAGGTTGAGTAAAGACTCCATAGTCATTGAGCTGGCCTGATGTGATCCTCTCCCTCCAGCACCCAGGACAGGATTACAGATGCCAAGGGAGCAAAACCAAATCTAAAAAACCCAAAGTTAAACAAAGATGTCCTCTGGGGGTTCCGGACATTCCCTCCTCAGCTTGCCATGGCCTTGTCTTTTTACAACCTCCTGATATTTTGTAAAGGCCTATGTTTTCTAACTGTGTTTTCAGAGGAGGGATAGGTAAAGTCAGATAGATTGCATTCTTCAATACACACTAAATTTCCTGGCGGTACAAACACAAAATATCAGGTGCTTTTATATATATATAGGGATATATACATACACACAGATGAATGATTATTTCAATGATTTTCTGCTATCACAAAAATTCAGGTCTAAATACCAGCTGATCATAGTTCACATTTCCTGAGAGGACTCTATCTTATGAAGGCAATTTTTTTATTGTTCCCCTCCATCTTAAGAAAAAGAGAAAAGAAAAAAACCAAAAAAAATATGCACAGTGAATGGTCTCCTGTCCCCATCTGAAGTCAATGGCAAGATTTCAGTTTACTTCAATAGGATCACAAATTTCTCCAAGTACTCTATGAGGTACCATGCTAACGTATGCTGTTCCAAGTATACTTACCACAAGTAGTACATGAAAAATAGAATACTAAAGGTATATTTTAAATAAGGAGAAGACTAAAATGGAAAGTCCTGCATAATCTGCAGCAATATTTTCTCAAGGAGCTATTTTAAATGACTCAAATAGACAATATTCACACTATGTATAATATTACAGCCCAACTGACAGCAATGGCCCTTTCTGAAAAGTAAAACTCAGTGTGCTGAAGTCTATACTTATGTATACACATATAAAAGTACAAATTAGTTATAAAATCTTCTCTGGGATCAAAAGGAAACAAACTAAAACCTTTTCTTTTAACTGATATTATCCTGGGAAAAAATGTTCTTCACAGGGAATCAGCAACATGCAGACATCCTAGATTGAACCCTTTCATAAAGTGCAATCACATTTGAAACACAAAAGATGCAAATCCTCAAACCTATCCAAACACCTCCAGTATGTGCCACCCTGTGTCGTAATTAGTCATGTCATTGTGCTTCACACAATACCATCCACTTCTCACATTCTACACTTCACAATACACAAAGTTAGTACATGAGTTAAAATGAAGAGACAAAGAACAAAGACTCATGTTGCAAGACAAGTTGAGTAAAACAACTATAAAAGGTCAAAAATAGAATACTTATGTAAAATCCTTATGAATTGAAACAGGATCTGCTGAGACTCCTCCTCATTATTTATCACTGCTGTTTGAATGTCTTAAAATAAGCCATTAAAACCAACCTGGCATTAGAATTGTAATAAATTGCACAGGCTAGAGTCAAAACACTTCTAAGCAATTGCTCCTGCAAGAAACACTTGTGACCAGTAAAATATTCTTACAATCGAGGCGTTCTGTCTTGGAGCGAGGAACTAGTTTTAAAAGTTAAAAAAAAAAACAACTAACCATATATTAGGTAGGTAGGAAGAATGCAAACTGCTTTCCCAATTATCTCTGTCAAGGCTAGTTACTGCCAAAAAGACTCTTTTTAAATATAGAAAGCATGTGGGAAGTAGAAAAGTGTAAGGTTTTAGTAAGTCTGAAGGTTGCATAATTGAATTTGATAAACTGACATTTTCCTAGGAAGTTTTAAAATTTCAGAAGATAAATACATAATAAAAATAAACCTAGTTCAGCAGTTTTCACTCTACAAAATAGTATACCTTCATTTCCTGAAGACAAAAAAAAAGATCTATTTGTCCTCCCTTTCAGAGTACAATCAATACTCCCTTTCCCCCTTATACTCCTATCCAATATTTGAAAAAAAAAAAAAAAAAAACAAACCAAAAAAAAACCCAAAAAAAAAAAACAAACACAAAACAAAAAAAAAGTTACTGCCAAAAAGACTCTTTTTAAATATAGAAAGCATGTGGGAAGTAGAAAAGTGTAAGGTTTTAGTAAGTCTGAAGGTTGCATAATTGAATTTGATAAACTGACATTTTCCTAGGAAGTTTTAAAATTTCAGAAGATAAATACATAATAAAAATAAACCTAGTTCAGCAGTTTTCACTCTACAAAATAGTATACCTTCATTTCCTGAAGACAAAAAAAAAGATCTATTTGTCCTCCCTTTCAGAGTACAATCAATACTCCCTTTCCCCCTTATACTCCTATCCAATATTTGAAAAAAAAAAAAAAAAACCAACCAAAAAAAAACCCCAAGAAAAAAAACCAACACACAACACAAAAAACCCCAAACAACTGAGAAATCTATACCATCCAAGGGAATGATTGATTATGGAAAATACTTCCTATAATTTATGATTCAGCCAATAGTAACTAAATCACACCAGAAACGTGCTTTTCCACAAACTTCAGCTCTACCACCATCAAGAAGGAATAATATAGAGAAGGCACATCAACAAGAAATCAAAGTACACATTTACCAGTAGCCGCGTAGTTTCACAGTAACCTCTCCTTTCTGCAGGACAATAGCACAATTCCACTGCAAAAGTACAGAAAACTTCTGGTTCATTCATCTCAACACTTTAAAATTGATTAACACTACCACTTTGAAGTAATTTTTCAAAAATCTTAAATAACAATGTGATGTATTAGCAATATTGTCTCTTAAAACAGGTAACTGCTAGTAAAACCACAAATGGATTTAGGCCTCAAGTTCTACATTTGTCTATTCTTTGTTTTCATTGGTGCGACTTTAAATCATCTCTTGAGAAAGTTCCTGGATCACAGCCCGGAGTATGCACTGACACTGCTGTTGTCAATGTTCTGCTCCTGATGTGTCAAATAAGAAAGCCTTAGTCCTGTAGTCTGGGTACATCTAAACCGCAGACCATCAACTGAGCTGGCTTTGAGGTGGCTCAACTGCATACTCTAACAACCGAATTTACTAGCCCAGAGCTCAGAGTAAACTGTCAGATTCAGTTTTTACTTCACAAGCAATGGCCTGGATACAAACATGAAGCTTCTGTCAAATATCAGTTTTCCAATGAGAACACAGGCCTATATAGAGAAAACGACAATGAGTGGCCAGAAACTGAAAAGTATTAATTAAAAGGTAAAAAAAAAATAAAAAATTGAAGTCATACTTTTCTGTTTTACAAATGCAGATAAGCTTTTAAAATTAGTACAGAAGCTTTAAATTCCAAAGCTGAAATTTCAAAAGGATTTTGCTGGGAAACGAGCACTAAACCTCAGAACCTCAATTACCGTTTAGTCACTCAAGTCCCTATGAAACAAACAGAAATCCTACCCTGAAAGCTGTTTTTCTTTCTCACCTCAACAGAAATAGTCTATTCACAATGACACAGATTGAATAATTAGGCAAAGCTACAGAATTTTGAGCTGTTGGCTCTCACGGATGGGTTACATCATGCACTTGGTCTGTAGGCTGCCTTAGGCAACATGCAAAACTTCCTCTTCTACAGTCTGAATAACTAAGTAGTGTAGTATCTGGAAAAAAAATCTAGAGCTGCAAGTCCTATACCTCATAATTATTTTGCTTATAAATACAGATTCAAGGCCGGCCCTCTCTATAATTTCAGTTTATAAAATGTGACGTGAAATCAGGAATGAGTATACCAGCTCTTAGTCTCACAGGCAAAACAAAAACAATTTCTATCAAAGAGCAAAAGACACCAAGGAAAAAATTGGAAGTGTGTTACCAACTCGATGGTAAGTTACAAAGACAATGAAGTTCAGTATTTAGCCATTTAAATATCAGGATCTCGAAGACACAGACCAGGACACTGAAGTTTAGGTTGCCCAACCCATCAGCAGAACTGTGAATAAGTAGCAGCACTCACTGAACAAGTTACAGCAGCAAAAGGAGACCCTTGCTGGCTGATACCAGAATGCTAAAGGGTCCCATATTATGATAGTGTATAAAACACTTTTCAGATGAACAGCTGCATCAGAAACTACACCAATGGCAGCTCCTGACCAAAAGGTCTTACAAACTGGTATATCCACCGCAGGATGCTTTACACAGTCATTGGCAATAAATCAATGCAATGGTGCTATTTCATGTCTTGCTTTCTGTTAATAGTAATAGTTTTGAGGATGATGGGGGTTTGATTAATTGCTTTCAAAGCATTATCTAGTATGATTACTTTTATTTTTGAAGCAACTAAGAATTGCAGTCACACGTACCTCTCTTCCTCATCTAAAGAAAGCCTCACAAGATCTCTTGGAGATACAAAAATTTTGTTTCTGTTTTATTCATTGACCAACACATGAAAACATAAAGGAGCAATCCTATCTGCCTTTAGCCACCCATGCCTACATAAGCCACTTTTTTGCCTCAGGTGTTTAGTGGCTAGAGATGGTCATGGGCCAACTCAAACTTTTGCTGACCATAAAAGGAACTAGAACAGCACAGCTTCTAACTCTAGTTAAGTGGAGAAGTTACCAGAAAAATTTCTTAAAGTTTAGCAAAAGTAGGTTGACAATTTAAGGGAATTTTCCAGCCCCACAGATGGCCTAAGCTGGAGTGATTAATAAATAAAGTCCATTGGAATTTGATAGATCAAGCCCATAACTTTGCCTTAGTAGAGCTAAGAACAGAGCTATTTTTTTATTTGCAAATGCATCCAACTTCTGGAAGCCGTTGCGCATTGTACAAAATACAGTCACATATGGAATCTCTCTCAGTGCTGTCAGTTTGATTTCTTGGAGAAGCGTATTTTCACTTAATGAAAAAAATAAGAAGTGAAGCAGTTCTGCAATCTCTGTAGCAAGTCTAACTACTTAGCTGCAAGCATTCTTTAGTTATGTTCCCGGCTTTATCTCTGGGCAAAATCAAACTTACACTAATAAAACACAATGGCGGTATCTACAAACTCTTACAGACTATTACAGGTCAACTACAGAGACAGAGTTTTTGTAGTGCTAATGAAGGGCTCTGGGAGGTTAGATTCATTGAATGTAAAATTCCATTTCTTTCCCAGCTTTCCTGAACAAGAAATGAAACAAACCAGCAAACCCCACTGAATGGGCCTAGAGGCAGATTTTAATCTCACTTACCCAGATGCAGTGTATCAAGTAACTGCACTGATGTGAACACAGTTACTTCTGAGTTGCAACATAGTATTAGAATCTAGCCTCTGATTTTCATTTTAAACCCGGATTAATTAGGTAAAGAAGAAAGGAATAAAGATAACCTTTTAGCTGTGTATTTTAACGACCAGGACTCAGCTTCTTGAGTATGTTTTAATCAGGAAAATGGATGGTGCACAGCTGGATTTCTGACATCAACTAGCACTGCTCAATCTGTCCCTAAAACCAAGAAGAGTTTGAAATCTTTCTTTATTCTACTCTTCTGCTCTTTACCCTCCAACAAGAACGAGTTGGCATCAATAAGGATCTTAGCAGCTCTGCTCTCTGAAGTGATTTGATGCCTACTTTCTGGCACACAGGTGGAGTCAGGAAGGGTACTTAAGCATAGCATCTCTTGAGGAGTCCATGTTAGTCACATAGTACGAGCAGTCTGTTAAAAAAATTTTCTTAATCCCTATCTCATGTTGAGAAGACAAGAAGAAACTTCCCAGAGTGACACAACTATTCTCTTTTTTATCTTTTAATTGGCAAGCTATTTATAAATTGTGAACTTGGCACTTTTGATTTCTCCTCTTTGTAGGGTACAGAATATGCATGAAATGCCCCATCATCTCCCTCTTTATATATCCTAAGAACCTGTTTGTCACATGTGTAGGAGGTCTGCTTGTAGTTTTTCCACTTCTCCTGTGATTGTGATAGCACAGTGAGAATCAGAAACATTGCTGAACAGACTACATGTAACCGCACTAAAGCGGAGGAGCCACTGCTGCTTTTGTGCTTCCTGATGCAACTGTCTACTTTTCGCATGTTGCTGTACAACATAAATATTGCAAAGGGTGATTGTACAGAAAATTACCTAGTGGTCATATCAAGCTGTAAAAAACACACAATGGGAGGTGAGGTTACTTAACTAACCTTAACACTGGTTACATGGATGAAGGGGCAAAGACAGACAGAAAGGATTGATGTAAAGTAGTTTAAAGGCAATATTTAAACTTGGCTGGCTTGTTTGGTAAAAATACAGGCAACTGAAACTAGCCTTTGGATGGAAAAGTCCCTAGGTTTTTGTTTGTTGGTTGGTTTAGGGGTTTTTGGGGGGGTGTTAGGGTCGTGGGGTGAAGTGGTGGTGGGTGGTGGTTTGTGGGTGGTTTTTTTTTTTTAACAGGAAGAAATACACTACAAACACAATATCTGCAGAGAGAGACAAAGGCTACCTCAAAGTTATTTTTTTCTATTTAAATGTTTTCTTAATTTTTTCCAGTGATTAGTATTAACAAGTTACATAGACCTCAGTGGTTTGAAAGCCTACTTTGGGACCGGGTAAGCTATCTATCTGGAAGCAGACTCGCAGGAGGTGTAGCATGATACTAAACAGTCACAGAACTTTGCCATCAGAGCCTGATTTTAATTTTCAAGGTTATTTCACACATTAGATGATGCATCATCCACTGAATCAATGGCTTGGAAATATCTTTTGAATGTTAGAGACATAACAAAGAATTCCTCTTCAAGAGAAGCACAACATCTGAAACTAAAATACCTCAAAGGTTTTGCAGTAAACTCTTGCAGGGTGGTATATGAGGCAGAAAACACATTTTTTCATTTTATTTTAAGAGAGGATACTCTGTTTCAACAGCCATTAATATGAAGTACAAAATTTGAATTGCTTCTTTCTTATGTTATTGGCAAAAACCCCAAAGTAAAGCAAAAACACAAAACCCAGGTGCTGTTGTATTTGAACTATACTAACAGCAAACAGGTACCTTTTTCTGCCAGGTTAAAAAAAATTAACACTCCCTGGTCATACAAACTGAGCACTACAATTCAGTAAGAAGCTCCTTCTGTTGATGTGTTACGAAGACCACACAAATCAGAGGCTCTTCAATGATTAACTGGACTCCAGCAGAGATGTAATCTAGCAAACACATTTAACAGTGGAGTTATTTACCTGAATAGTTTCCTGTGTGAGCTTTGTGTGTTTCTACTCACACTTGTCTTTGTATTCCACAGCAGGATACAACAGTAATAAAAAAAATCGCCGTGAAGGACTGTTTCCTGTGGTTACTCAATCTGTCCTCAAATCAGTGGGAAGCTAGTAACAGCAAAGGTAGGTTTGGGTCTGCTATGCTCCTTAAGGAAGGATATTATTTTAAAATAATTGACCTGGAAGACCTCATGAAAAGTGGCAAGACTCCAGCTTCCAATGCCTAAATATAATATGGCACCTTGATGACTTCACTAAAATATTAAATCCTGCCTGTCCTCAACAGATGTGAATCAGCAACTGTCCACTGCATCCCTTCTTTACCAGGATGAAACCAGTAAGAGCAGTGTCCCACAGACACAGAGGTCCTCACACGCTTGCCAGCAGTACTGGACTTACATTCTATCATTTCTCTAACCAAAAATAGCAAGTCACCCCAATCTGATCCTTACCAAATCCTTTTGGGTAGCGAGACCAAACAAGCTTCAAATACATTCTTTCTGCATGGAGCAAGACTACAGGGAAAGAACACTCCTTTGTTGTTCCCATGTTTTCTACATGTTTTGTACAGGGTCACTTTCAAAATAATTTAAAAACAACTTAGATGAAGTTCACCAATGGAACAAAACTTTAAATTTCCAAAGTGCTCTCTCTACTTGCTGTGAGGGTATCACAAGGCAGATCTCTCCTGTAGCTCACAGGACCAGCCCGTATCCTCGCTCAGTCACCTGCTGTTAAGACTACAAAGAACTCTGATCCGTATTCTTGTTCTTTTGTGTAGCTACAATGATCTGAGGCACTAAAATCCCAAGTGCTGTGAAACCCATAGAGGTATTCCAAGGAAGCAGTAACTGCAGGAGTTACTGAACTTGCACTGAGGTATTGGCTCTTGACCTCTTCTTCCCTTCCCTGCTTCTTTATACATATTCCAGGCAGTAAATGCTTCCTGAATAGAAAAAGAATTTAAAAAAAAAAAGCAAAAAATAATTAAAAAACCCTAACACCTAAAAAAATCATGACAAGGAGTGGCAATGAGAAAAACCTTTAGGGCCAAATATAAATAATGTTAATCCAGTCACACTTATTTATATTAACATTAGAACTGTTCTTTGTAGCACTTAAAATTCTTTATGCAGTTTACATTCATACAGCTTCTACTTTCAGTTGGAAAAAACGGTTCAGATGACAATGTTTAACAAGTTTTCCGATTATTAGCTCAATATATCTGCCCCATATTTCTAATTTCAAGGTGTAAGGTATGTCAGTTGACTTTACTGTAAGCCTTCAGTAAAACCTGTATCCCGGCACGCTAACAACCGCACGCGGGCAGACGCTACTCACTGCTGCCATCTCCTGGCACTGAGCATACCCTAAGGGCACACTACAACACAAGTTTCTTATTTCTCAATTTCACAGGTGCTCACAGGCTTAGAAATCTGGGTTTCTGTCCACGTGTGACCTGCAATTCTACCGACATAAAAACAAGTGGATAGCAAAGAAATTTTAAATCACACGTGTCACCAATACTTCACGAAAAAAATTGCATTAGCACAATGAATAGATTAAATCCCAGATTCTAGTAAAATAGAAGAGTTTTACCAGACAGTCTCTAGCACCTTCAGAAAACAAAAAATCACCACTTTGCTATAGTAAGTAAAGCCTACTTTAAACTCTTCTTTCTAACAAGAAAGTATGTCATAATGACTATATTTGCTGTATAGTATTTGTTACCTTCCACGTCACATAAGCCAAATTAAGTGCTTAATCAAAGAAAAATAAAAAATGGAAGTATTCTTCTACTAATTCCTAAGAAAGGAGCAGATTAGTTCTTCATTGAATTAATTGTTCAATGCAATAAAATATAAAAATGGTAAACAATGAGTTAAATATTACAGCTGCCTTTAATTGCAGATCAAGACCCAAGCACTAGTGCTATACAAGTTCAAGGCAATTTAGAATTTCAGGGTATGTCTCCATAATTATCTCATTTGTTTCAAAACTTAAGATAAAGAATTTAAAGAGGCATATAAAGATGGTATGAAGTTTCAGTGAGTTTTAGAATTTTTCTTCCTATGGAAGCTTTATGTTTGGCAAAACCAAATAGAAACTGTTGACAACAACTAAATACCCACAAAATATCCTGTAGCAGCACTCAGAGCAGAGCTTGCTGTCAGTTCCTACACCTCTGATGACATGGAGGGAGTTGTCCCTTTGGCAAGAGGGGTCAGCACGTGGCGAGAAATTGTAACATGGAAAATGGAAATTCAGCGAGGGAGACCGGTGAATATAAAAATAAGGATAAGATTGCTCCTTGCATGACAGCATGCCAGGATTTAAATATTGTAGCTTTAAATATGTTTCTTTGAGAAATCAAAACAAGAGCCAGGAACACTTCCAGAGGAAAGCAAAGATTTTCTGTAAAACCTTTTTTAGTTTTCGCTCATTCGAAACATTACATTATAATGTAGATAAATACAAATAATAGCTTTTACTTAAAATCACCCCCCATTAAATATTTTAGGAAGCAGTAGAATCTCCTCCACTCAAAAATCCAAAACAGTCACATTGCTCTAAATGTAAAGATTTACCAATCAGTTCACACAAGTGGTAAAACACACAGGGCAAGAGAAGAAGAGGGACAGAAAGGAGGAAAGGCAGAAAGCAAGCAGCAAAAGTGATTCAACAGCAAATAATCTTTGGTGGTTTTCCTCTAAAAAACGCAGACTGTGAGATTAGAGTAGTGGGGATCAGATCAACAGCCTGAAGTGTATTGGCAAAATCATCAACGCATTTGAGTAGAGGCAAAAACAAGTTCTGAGAAACGCTTGAATTAAGTACAAAACATTAAGATTTTAAAAATGGCAAGGCTGCCAACATGAACACAATCTGTGTTTTGCAGACAGCGCTAGGAAGACATGGAGACACGTAGAAGGCAAGCGTGGTCCTTCATGCTGGGGAGTCTATGTGCTGCTACACTCTAGGTCAGCTACAGCTATGGACAGATACAAATTAATACCTGGTTAAAAACTGATATTTGAGCATTTGGAGTGCACAGAACGGGCACTGTTGTTTGGCAGATGCCACAGCTTTTACAAAATCTACAGTGAAAAAAACGGGCTAATTCATGGCACCCTGAAGTTTTCTGTTGAGTACGCAGACTGACAAGTAAACGCCCAGTTTCTGCACATTATTCAATATAGCCAGCCGCAGAGCCTCATATTTCTGGGTGACCACTGCAGTTTGCTGATGTGCACAATTCCACTGCATCATTGATCTCATCCCCAAGTACAAACAAGAATTGTATTCTTCCACAACAGAAAAATTAGAAGGCTTAATTCCAGCATTACAGTCTGCACAATACAGACTATATCACCACAGAAGAATTAATCATTCACTCTGATTTGTGACTGATCTAAAACTACATGGTAAATAAGTAATTATTTTTATATTACTGTCTTGAAGACACTGATTGTTTTGTCACTTCTGAAATAAGTCCTATTACTTCACCCTTTTTTTTTTCCATGATGAGCAGCTCCAGAATCTACTGTAAACCAGTCTCCCTGGGCTGCAAGATCTTTCACCAGCTGCTGCTGCCATATCCACGTCCTGGCACCATTAAAGCACAACTATGGCACAATTATTGGGTTCCTGCAGTCTAAACTCCCTCTGATTTAGTGAGTTAGGTCAGGCAGCTCTTACATTCAGCTTTCTACATTACTTGAGATGCAATTATGCAACAGATAAAGCCCCCTTTAATGCAAATGTCATCTCTTTATGATGTTATATGTGTGTTCATTAGATCTCTTGGTGTCTGTAATGTTTTATGAGTGTTATGCCTCCAGGTTCTCAAGGAGAAGTGATAAAGTCATAAAAATTCTTATATTTGCTTCCTTCTTCTCACCTTTCATCTTCTATTTACATGAGGTTGCACTAATGCTGTCAATTATCCAAGCATCATTTGGTTTTTGGAAGATGTACTTTTCCTACCTACTGCTCAGATAAGAGAAATGCTCTGAACTGCATCATTTCAATTCTTTACAGCATGTGTGGAAAGAGAGAGAGGTTATTGCTGAATTTTAGGACAGTCGCAATTTTATTTATGACTTCAGTACTGCTTTTCATTTTTAGTGTAATAATGACTTGCAGTCTTTGATATGAATTTTCAAGGTCCTCTGTGACCTCTTCCTTGCTATAGTCTTTTGTATAGATTAAAAAACTGCTCAATGCTTTACAAATAAAGCTACCAGTTACAGTCTCATACAACCCAGGATGAAAGGAAGATATTTCAAATAATTCACAGAAATATAAACACTAGAGAAAATACAACAAAGTCGAGCTTTTTTCGGTTGAAGGAATTTCCTTCCTGCTGAGATACAGTCATCTAAGTCCAGTGAGCAGCTTCTGGTATAGATCAGCCTAAATACAACTACTGCTACTATAATAAGAGGAATCAATGAATACTGACATGCTTGAATTATTTCACAGTAAAGACCCTACTGATTCACTTGATGCAATTTTTAGATTTCCAAGAATATTAGTTCTCCTCAAAGCTGTTATTGTCTATATGTCTATATACATACTTTGGATACAGCCTGTGACATTCTAGTTTTCCAAATATCCAGTAATATATTCAGTGTCTCAAAACCTGCACCAATAAATAATGTTTCCATATATTTTTTCTATGTTTTACTAACATTACACAATATTTCAGTTTTGATTAAGCTCAAGATTCACTGAAATGCATGAGTAGTAGACAACCTATCCTTACTTGATTATTAAATAGAAAAACAAATATCTCTTCCTGATGCAGTTAAAATAATTAAAATTCCATATGTATTACATTCACTACTTACTAAAACAAAAAAAAGTTGTAAAGACTGTCTTAATTGGCTCTTTTCAAAGGTGTTGTAAGAAGTTAATGTTCTATTATCAATTGAACTTACATATTCTACAGAGGCACATTATATTGATGTTTAATCTTGGCTCCCTGGTGCTTTTTTAGTTATTTTTCTTGCCTTTTTTTTTTGTTGTTTTAGAAAACCTCAATACAGCTAGTGCTTTACGGCAACAAAGCCAGAACCAGTAGTAATCCTCCTTAGTATGCAATCACATGAAATAGTATCATCCTGGATTAAATGAAAGTAGAAACAATGGTTTCAAAAGCTCCTTTCTACTAAGACAATTACCAAAATGGGTGAAATCTGGTATTTATTTATGAAATAGCTAACCCTAAAGAATAAAACAGTGTAACTTCTTTCCAAGAGAGCCAAAGTTACTCCAAAGACTACTTTTAAAAGTAAACGGGGATAGACTACCAGCGAAGGATTCGGATGCATTGAAGTCTGGTGCCAACTGACTTAATTTTGGGACTGTTGTCCCCAGTGGGAACCTCAGGGACCCGAACTCAGGGCCTAGGTTTGATATACATGAATGTAGGCAGAGGTACGTGTCTCTGTGTGGGATTCAAAGCAACCAAAAAGCTGGGCAAGGAGCTGTGTAAGTCATGATGCTGACCTGGAACTGCTTGGAGGAACATGGAAATAAAAAGCATTAGTGAAAACTACAGAAGTGCTCAAGTCAGCGCAGCTCTGAAATACCACCCAGCTCAGACAAAGCTATCTTGCTCGGGCCTAACAGAAGCCATCTCTGGCAGGACTGCAGATGCAAATGCTTCCATAGGGAGGCAACTGTGACTTTTCCCTAAAAAGAAAGTCAAGAGAGGCAAGTTTTTAAAACACAGTCGGCAATGGAGGAGGTATGAAGATAGTGGGACCGATCACGTGTCCACCACTTAAATGCTGCAATCAGTCAGCGCTCCGAGTTCGCCTTTCCATCCACGGGGCACAAATACTTTTGCTCTGAGCAGAGTCTGTGCTTTGTAAAGAGCCACAGCATTCAGTGATCTTGCTTGCAAATCCCACTGGGCTCCAGCTGGAGGAACACCTACTTCTTGGCTCTGAGATGCCCGAGGGCTGAACTGCTCAGACTTTCCAAGTCAGTAGCAACTCTGGACATTGACACACTTTGAGCGTATCCCCGAGTGACAGCTAAGCTCCACACACAAAATATGAACAAAACTCATGTGTCTAAAAGTACCAATAAACAGCTATAGAGGTTTTCAGAAGTCATACAACATGTCAGTCAGATAATTCCAGAAGCATTAGGAAATAACAATGCAACGTACTTAGCAATTTTCAAAGTCTAGGCATGATTAGGTACCTACCTCACCATCTTTGAAAATCTTATTCAAAGTTAATAAATACCTTTATGAAATTGGAGTAACTATTGCCTTTACATTCCTACCCAGAACGAAGGAAGCATTAGTCTACAATTTTAGTTTTTCATATTAGCACAGTAATGATAAATAAATTCTGTACTTATCTTTTATTAAATCTGCTCTAGTGAGAAGGTTGCACCGAATTACTTCAAAAACTAACAACAAAGCCCCCCCAAGTTACAGCTTGCTAGTTTGTCTTGTCATCTCTACATCTGTCACTTACATGGAAAAACCCTTTGGGAAATGAACTATCCTCATTTCCTTTTCAGAGCAGCATGTATGATGTACAAATTTAAATAATAGAATTAATAATGTATTTATGTGCCAAATAACACAGAAACATCAAGGAACCCGTGTTATGCCACTTTCACCCCTCCCCAGGTTTTTGACACGGAATTTGAACCCTCGGAAAACAGCATAAAATCTGCAAGTTATTTTAATAATCCCAGCCTAACTGCAAAGGGAACAATTCTAGCTTTCTAATTTAGTTATGTTCTTTGTTCATATAGCCATCATCAGATTCATCATCTTCAGGTTCTCTGTATTCAGGCAACCATAAATTAAAAAAAAAAAAAAAAAGGGGGCGGGGGGGGTGGGTGTGGTGAACATCCCGTTCCTTCCCTTGCTTTCTTGGGTTTCTTTCTTTTCTTTACAAAAAAGAACACTAAACCTCTCTGCTTGCTGCTCATTTTCCATGACCGGTCCCCTGCTGAGGATGCAGAGCTCCTGGGGGCAACAGGAGCTGCTGTGGACCATGGTGAGTTTGAATTTGAGGATTTTAGGCTGTTTTTTCAGTGTTTACTCATCTTTTTTTTACTCTTTCCCTCAAAAAAAAAAAAAAAAAAAAGGAGGGGGGGGGGGGGGGGGGGGGGGGCGGGTGATGCTAAGGGAAACCAATGTATTTTGTCATGAAAGGTTCAGGACACCTTCCTAGAATCTCGTAACTTTTTAAACACTTATTCTGGTGTTTCTTTCTCCCTTTTGAGTGAGAGAAGTTTTCAGGGAGGAACCAAGTGCCAGCAACTGCTACTCCTAAGGGAGAGGTGAGAGCAACCACCTCATGGACAGCAACTGTTCCAGAACATGACAGCCATAGTTGCCTTTGGTTTGCACGACAGGGTGATCTTGAATGGAGAACTGAAACACAGAAAGATCTTCCACAACTCTAAGTATTTTCTGCAAGGGTGCTAAGGTTTTTCGTATCTTCAATATTCTTGACTTCAAAAATGCACAGACACACAAAAAGACACAACTACTGTACTCAAGCCTATCAGAATATACACCATCCATATTATACTCTAATTATAGTAGCTCAGGCTGAGTATTACAGTAATTCCTTTTGCTTATTAAGCATCACTATACCCTCAAGCTAAGTTTGGTAGCTGAGACCAGTCAAAATACATTTTTAATGCTGTCTACATTCCCCATGGTACCTCAGTGATTTATTTATTCATTTATTTATTTTTCCTCCCCAAAATAATATGCCTTCTGGGCACCAAGATTTCACATTTAAATAAGACAAAATTGATTCTGCAGCTGTATCAATGCACATGTGCTAGTTTGATTTTGGGGGGTTGTGGGGTTTGGGTTTTTTGGTCTTTTTTTTCCTGAGGTACTTTTTTAATTAAATGTCAAATCCAGCTTGGCACTGGAAACACACTGTATGACTCTTATTTGAGGAAAAGCTGTCAGCTTTTCTCTTTCCCTGTCAAACTCCCATCTGCTCTACAGAGATTACTTTGGGCTGTGGGATCACCATTGGCATTATTCTGTATATGGCTTAATAATATACAATACAGGGCATGAAAACAAGACCACCTATGTTTTCCTATGAGCTTGAGTTATAGCTTCCAAAGCATTTAAGGATCTTTCGGGAATTTTCTATGCTACTAAATTACAAGAAATGTAAAATATTGCTTAGCATTAGAGCAAAGGCACAAAGAGCATATCCATTCACAGCTGTCACTCAATTTTTAGTATTAGTTGAGCTATATTTAAACCAAACCCTGTTCCTAGAAGTGACATGTCTATACTCTGGTGGCCTAGTAGATAGAACAAGGTTTTAAAAGCTAGTGTTCCTGGTTGTCTTGTAAACTACTGACTTTACTACTCAGCCTCAAGGAAATAATTTAACTTCATTAAGTCTCAGTCTTCATTCTGCTAAATGCTTATTGCTTTGCACTGATGCCTTAACTGCCTTAGGATTCAGCCAGCTCATGACTTAAACCCATTGCTAACTACACATGTGCACTGGATTTGATTAGTTTTGCTACTAGGTTGTGGTAAGGCCTTAATTATCAGGCTGGAGTACTAGTTATTAGTAGTGATTTTGACATTTTAGGTAGAAGATGCCAGATATGCTGAAAGGCTGCATCTAATAAACATTATTACCAAAGAGTGATGGTAATGCCAAAGAATACAATGACATTTTACATAGCTGCTAGATACAAAGCTATTGCATGCACAGGGACTAATACGAATTAAATGCCAACCATTACTTTTTCTTTCCTCATAGGACAAAAAAATAGTATTTTGGGGTTTTGGCCCTACTGGATAAGAAAAAAAGGATACTAGTAGGTCAAACTGAAAAATCCAAGGAAATGGTCAGGCAATGAAATAAAGAGCAGTAACTTGCTATATTAGAAGTACATGGCTTGAAATGTTAATTTACTGAAGTTATTTGTTTTTTGAAGACCAGCCCGTAGTTTCGGAACTCTGATGCAACCATTCCTGTTTATGCTACACGTGGGCAATTAGCAAAACTGTGCAGGAAACACAGTAATACTATCATTTAGTGCAGTTTTGGGCCCAAAGCCCATAGATGAAAAGTTACGTTTTGTAGTGACTTGATAACTATGCTTTACTCTTCACTGTTCACTTTATCTAGTTTATTTGGAATCCATGATATTGTGTGCAAGTCAGTGAATTCTCAAAGACACCAGATGTAAACAGCAAAAAATCACAGCAATAACCATAAAAAAATGCTTGTGACTTTAATTATGTCTTTTCCTAATTATGTCTGCAATCATAAAACAAGTGTGGGAAACACTTCAGTGGACTGGAGCCTAATGAAAAAAAAAGGCTCAGAAATGAGTACACGGAGGTCAAATTATGCCTGTGAAGTTCTGAAAGAAGCAGGATGAACTACAGTGATTGAAGACTATGACATGCAGCATTTCCAGTGTTATAGTCTGCAGATGCTGTGGGCTGTTGCATGAAGTATATGCACACTAACTCTCTTCAAATGTAAAAGGAGACTGTTATGGTTCAGTGGCGTGTTTTTGACAGCACTGATTTTTTTTTTTTTTCTTTTTCCCTTTGTCTATTTTACCTACTGTTCTGATCAGCTCTACCTCCTCTACCACACTGCTATGAAGTTACATAAATAACTAAGACTGGAAAAAAAGGTGATTACGCAGGTCCCAGCTACATGTAGTTTTAATGGGAGCTATCCCAAATAGATTATTGAAATAACTGCATGTTGTACCAATAACAGCACAGCTCGTCTCCACTTTGCTATAGATCTTTCTGCCAGAAGCTATTAAGGTTTAACACTTCTTTTTGATCCAGTGGCTGTTTTTTCTCCCCAAAGACCAGAAGCCAGGATCAAGTGAAGACCCTTTAATAATCTCACATCACAGCTTGTGGCTCAGAGAATAATTCTTTGAAGGGTTTAACATGAATAAGAGAAACACAACAGGGACACCTTATGCGAGAGGAGAATGGAGTCTAATTCACTGCTAGCCTCTTCCTATGTGCTGAGCTAATTAAGACCACTTTAATCACCGTAAATTTACCATAATGAGAAGATTCATGCATTACGCACAGTAGTATGTCATAGCACATTCTCTTTTTATGTGCAACAGAAGAGCATAGATAACAGAAGATAAACTTGCTTTAAGATCCAGTTCAAACTAGGTCATATAAATTTGTCCTTCTTAAGCTCCAGCTTTGAAGAGAGGTGTACACCAAAGATCAGGATAAACAGTGATGGAACTGATACAATTACTGTGAAATCCACTTTTGTAAGTTGTTCCTGGCACCTTATCCATTAAGAGAGTACAGTACCTTGAAAGGAACATTCAAAAATCCCCAAAATAATACAGTTTGATAATGTTAATTTTGTTAGGAAGTGGAAATAAAATAAAATGGTAGCATTAATATTTCAGTAATGCATTATTTAAAATGAATTAAAGCATTTTGAATTATATTTAGCAATTCAAAACAATGCTCAAGAAACAGATTTCAGACTTGCCAGGAGACACAAAAACTGCTAAGCAAATATGAAAATAAAACTTTTAGAGTGAGCCAAGTATACACAGTTGTATATTTTTTATCTCAGCATCAAAGGTCAGGAAGAGTCATCAGATTCCACCTGTTTCCCATGCTGCACTACTCAATCAGCCACAAGAGACACAAGAGACTTCTAGAGCTGGAGATTGTTGATGAGCTTGGAAATGGGACAAACAAAATAACATTGGCTATATCACATACTTATTCTTAATTTCTTACAGACATTTGTACAAACTCTAATTGGCTGTTGGAGACAGGGCTAGAGCAGGTAGAAATACACTTATAAAGCCTAATAATTAAAAATATATACTATGAGAAAGTCCTATAAATTGAGGTCCCTACACAGTTTTGTAGCTGTCTTATTAACAGAACTCAGAAATTTCCCAAACTTCTTTTGGATTGAAATTGCCTGTGCCAGAACTTACTCTGAATGGGGATTCATTTAGACCCTGAGTCAAATTTTATGCGTGGCATGGCACCACTTGTCTTGATGTAAGAACTAGTGAAACTAGATGTCACCTACCCATTACCACAGCTAGTCAGCTCTGCCCAAGGAAGTTTACTCTGCTCAGTAAGAATGCAAAGGTGAGGATATTTTTATACCTCTACAGCATTTGAAGATGCACTCAGAAGCCAGATTTACAAGCGTTATTGTACCTGCTCTGACAACGCTATCCGAGGCTACACAGAACTTGCTCGCTGCTGGAAGAAGCTGACAGCTTCTGCTTAACTGCCTGGCAGAGCCCCACAATCTCTCTCACATCTCCTTCTGGGAGACGTGCAGATTCTGTCAATACAGCAATCGTGGAGAGGGAGATGCTGCACAGAGCTACACAGTTCTGTGTGTCTGGGTACCCTGCCAAGTCCATGAATGGCTTGTCAGTGATATTTGGCAAAAAAAGCCCTGTTTGGGGTGCATATGTTACAAAAAGTGCAGTCACGTAATGGAATGTTGCTATATGCCCAAACAATGGAGGACAAATAAATCAACAATAGCATATAGTTTGACTGAATGAATGATATATGAAAGAGAGACTCTGACTATGAGAAATGACTTAATTAGTGTTCAAAGTTAAATTCAAGCTTTATCAAAACTTCCCCCAACTTCATTTAAGCATCTGACTTATCTGGAATTGAGTAGAGCTAGCAACACAATATGCAACATGTCTTATAACAGGCAGCATCCTACTTTGCGTCCAATACTGTAACTTTTGTTTCAAATATTTACTTAAAATTTGGTTTGTTCTGCAGACCATAAGCCATGTGTTGAAGAACAGAGGATATCACATGCTTTTCATTTACATTCACAGTAACATCTTTTTCTTCCAAGTTTAGTTAAACAGTGAAGAAACAAACATAAAAGACAGCTGCTTATTCTTTGAGTTAGATGTGTACTTTTCTAACCTTTTACCTTTGTCCCTCTAACATACAAACACCAACTTTTGTACCCCGATAAAGATGACAAATTAAAATGCAGATATTGCCAAATCAGATTTTACCTGTAATTCACTTGACCTCATACCCGCACATGTTAAGGACATTAAACACTTGTACATGAAAAATGAGTGTCAATTGTTTCAGCAACTGTCCACATTACTTAAAACAGATTAACATCTTCATACGAAAAAACCCAACCAGCTAGCTAACCACACCAATCATTCCTGTTAATTTACTGAAAAAGAATCAAAGTTATGAAAGAATGCAAACATCTATATCTGTGCTTAGCATTTCTCAAAAAATCTAGAGATCTCTGGAAGTAATGGAAAACTTCCATGCTATTTGGCATTAGAGTCATACCTGCAGGACATTTACATACAGTGATTGTCTGTACTCCAAGATGCTGAGAATGAGAGTTGTAGCTTTTAGAAGCTAAAAAAGCAATGTCACATTGGGCATCATGCTGATTTTGTTAGACATGTTCTAAAAAAGAGCACGTAATGTCTAAAGACGAACAAATCATCTGCCATAAACACTGTGCCTGATGTTGCAGTCTAACGTGATTCAGGTCAAACGTATTGTGTTGTTATGGTGCATCATATCTCAAGCATTCCCAGCAGTTGCTCTTAGATTGCATAAATCAAAATACTCAGGATGCCCCTGAGACTGAAAATACTGGGCAAGATGATATTCTATCCGATCACAAAACTAGTGCAGTGTGGGGAGAAAACAGTATTTTCTTTTAACCAGTACGCTGCCTCAGAGTTGTGGACTCAGAACTTGAACGAGAACCTGGTGTTCTCGGGCAACAAGTCCATTTTCATGTGCTATGACATCAAACCCCTAGAGTCTTCTTGGCAGACACATGAAGTCATACAGCAGGCTGCAGTATTGCACCATGAGCTGGAACATATTACATAAACTACCAACTCATTTTAAAAACACCCATTAAACAAATTAAGCTTTTGTGGTGTTGCTTGAGGTGGAATTCAGAGATTTGCCTGCTACCAATCCTTAAACCTTTTTGTGTCCGTAATGTGCAAGTTAGAATTAAAGGTTTCTCTCACAGTTTTCAAAGCAAGTAATCGCATTTATTTTCTGTTTCTATTGACTATCAATATGGAAAAGAATAGGAAAAGTAGCCTGGCTGTGAATCTCTATGAATCCAATCTACAAAACTGACTGGTGTATATATAAATTGTTTACTGCTCTCACTTCAAGTTTTGTCTCAATGTAAATGTTCTCTTTATTCCCTTGATGTATTGGCTTCTCTCTCTTTTTAAATTTATGCATAAAAGGTATTTTCTAAGTTCCGCTTAGTCCTATTATATTTTTACCCCCACTCCACTCTTGTTATTTTCTTCCTTTTTTGTACTGGGATTTTTTTTTTCTCCAGCTCAAACAGAAAGGATTAGTGGGAAAGACCTACAGTAACATGTAATTACTTTTCTCAGGTTTGGGTTAGGGTTTTTTGGTTGGTTGGAGGTTGCTAATGGCTTAGAGAAAATTGATAGACATCTCCAGGTTAATTTGGTAATACTAAGCCACAGCAGTTTTTTTAAAAGTGCTATATAGATGAGCTTTCACATTTGCACCTAAGTGCAAACAGAACTGATTCAGCGTACGATAATGAAAATGGTTAGATATCTATTTGTAAGTGGTTGTTTATATAACTGTACTGAAAGAAGAAAGTGTGGAAATCCTTGAAGGACTGGATATAAAGCTTTTATTTCCAGGATTTAAAAAAGAATCTGAAACAAATGCTACACAACTTTCGTAGTTAAGCTGTGATTATCCACCCACCCTTTTTCCAGTCACTGTAAGACACTACCTGTCCAATTTCTGCTGTATAAGTGACCCGCAAGTTCCTCTGAGACTTATGTCTGTTAACTAGACGGCTCTTGTATTTCACACGTGATTCAGGTCAAACGTATTGTGTTGTTATGGTGCATCATATCTCAAGCATTCCCAGCAGTTGCTCTTAGATTGCATAAATCAAAATACTCAGGATGCCCCTGAGACTGAAAATACTGGGCAAGATGATATTCTATCCGATCACAAAACTAGTGCAGTGTGGGGAGAAAACAGTATTTTCTTTTAACCAGTACGCTGCCTCAGAGTTGTGGACTCAGAACTTGAACGAGAACCTGGTGTTCTCGGGCAACAAGTCCATTTTCATGTGCTATGACATCAAACCCCTAGAGTCTTCTTGGCAGACACATGAAGTCATACAGCAGGCTGCAGTATTGCACCATGAGCTGGAACATATTACATAAACTACCAACTCATTTTAAAAACACCCATTAAACAAATTAAGCTTTTGTGGTGTTGCTTGAGGTGGAATTCAGAGATTTGCCTGCTACCAATCCTTAAACCTTTTTGTGTCCGTAATGTGCAAGTTAGAATTAAAGGTTTCTCTCACAGTTTTCAAAGCAAGTAATCGCATTTATTTTCTGTTTCTATTGACTATCAATATGGAAAAGAATAGGAAAAGTAGCCTGGCTGTGAATCTCTATGAATCCAATCTACAAAACTGACTGGTGTATATATAAATTGTTTACTGCTCTCACTTCAAGTTTTGTCTCAATGTAAATGTTCTCTTTATTCCCTTGATGTATTGGCTTCTCTCTCTTTTTAAATTTATGCATAAAAGGTATTTTCTAAGTTCCGCTTAGTCCTATTATATTTTTACCCCCACTCCACTCTTGTTATTTTCTTCCTTTTTTGTACTGGGATTTTTTTTTTCTCCAGCTCAAACAGAAAGGATTAGTGGGAAAGACCTACAGTAACATGTAATTACTTTTCTCAGGTTTGGGTTAGGGTTTTTTGGTTGGTTGGAGGTTGCTAATGGCTTAGAGAAAATTGATAGACATCTCCAGGTTAATTTGGTAATACTAAGCCACAGCAGTTTTTTTAAAAGTGCTATATAGATGAGCTTTCACATTTGCACCTAAGTGCAAACAGAACTGATTCAGCGTACGATAATGAAAATGGTTAGATATCTATTTGTAAGTGGTTGTTTATATAACTGTACTGAAAGAAGAAAGTGTGGAAATCCTTGAAGGACTGGATATAAAGCTTTTATTTCCAGGATTTAAAAAAGAATCTGAAACAAATGCTACACAACTTTCGTAGTTAAGCTGTGATTATCCACCCACCCTTTTTCCAGTCACTGTAAGACACTACCTGTCCAATTTCTGCTGTATAAGTGACCCGCAAGTTCCTCTGAGACTTATGTCTGTTAACTAGACGGCTCTTGTATTTCACTTCTTATATAAACTTTTTAAGCAATCCCCATGGTAAAGAGAGAATGAGGATCGAGTGTAATACAATGATAATTTGCTTGCAATATGTAAGTAGCAGAAGACAGAATGCTTTCATCTTTGTCACTACGTATCTTGTGCTTTCAAATGCTAGCCTTACAGGTTTTGAAGTCTGCTGCACATAAATGAGAAAAATACCATGTGTTCTCTGAAACAGAATGTAGCGTTTTTCAGTGTCTGAGAGACTATTTCAAACACTGGACAAAAGATGATAGAAGGAAAGCAAATGCCTCTGGAAGACTTCATGATTCTCCTCCCCCCTGAAACCAAAAATACTTTCAAAAGCATTCCCATTTCAGTGGAGACATACAAAATGTGTTCTGCCTTTTTCTCTGAAAACATCGCTGTTTTCAATAGTCTTTTGCACGGTACTGAAGGCCTTTCCCTAAAGGACATATTCTTTCAAGGGGGAGAATTATTTTCTGTGACCCCTGAATTTCTGGATCAGGACTCATTATAAGTAGGAAATTGATAGAACATTTTTAGGGTTATTCTAGAGGTGTTATGCTTTGGTGGTAATAGCTCACACAGCAAACATATCAAATGCTTAAACAGAGATGTAGGAAGCAGAAGAAAGATGAGAAAAGGAGTCAGGTTTCAAAAATAAAAGGGACAGCATTCAAACTTGCAAAGTTCTAAAAATAGAGTAAGAAATAATTCTTGGTCTTATTCTCCTTACTCTTTTCCCAGCATAAGCCACCAAAGAGGGGAAATTACCCATGACTTTTCCATTTATTAATGGAAAACAATTCTATTGAATTCACATAAACTTTGATAATCCCGGTGACAGCTAATGCCTGTTGAAAAATAAAATTTGAAGTAAGATGTTTTCATTCTTATTTCTTACATGAGGAAAAGTAGAAGCAAATTTTACAGTGCAATGTGTAACAGAAATGCTACTTCTCCTTTAGATAATGCTGCCACGTGTTGGGGCTGAGATTTTTCAGAAACACATAGGTTTGTTTAATAAGATAAATCCTACTGGTTTTAAAAACATGTAAAAGTGCTATCTTCTTAGACAAACATTAAGGTTTTACCCTTCTCATTTTATTTCGTCTGCTTTTTAGACATTAAAAATAGATTTCTGGAGCTCTCTCAAGCTAACAAATGGCCATGCAAATCAAATTTTATAAATAATCCTTTTCATTTATTGGGCTCTAGTCAGCCTTCATTTAACTAGCTGGACTACAAGGAGGTTATACAAGTGATATATTCCAGTGTTTCTCTGAAACATCTTCCACTGTCAATTTCAGACCATATTGGAAACCACTTCACAAAGAGATTCCTTCATCTACGCCCAAAATGAGGAAGCTCTTGTGACAAAATACAGATTAATGGGACATAGCAACATTCTGTGGCTGGTTAGAAAACACTGCTGCACCATTTTCAAGTAATTTGAAAGACTCTGAATATGATTTTAAAAATAAGATTTTGACCAGAAACCAGTAGCATCATAGATACAAAGCAAAAATTACAAAAATATCCCCCAAAATCAGCTACACTAAATTCTTCACAAGCACCAATTCTCTCAACTATTTTGTGTTTTGTTAAAGACACAGAACATGAATCTACAATTATTTAGTACTCTACCTTCTTCAGCTGAATGCTTTTACAGCACTAAGGAATACAGTTCAAAGAAAAAAAGAAAAACATTTTGAAACTTTGTTACTAATATTTCTTTGATTGTCAATACAAAGAAACAAGAATAGACAGCTTCCTACTGCCTATGCTCTTCTGACAAAATACCAGGTTTTAGTTGCCTCAGAACAGAGAGAGAAACCTAACCTAGGCCAATTAGCAAATCCTGACGCAGATTATTTGTACACTTTAACTGCCTGAAGCTCCTCCTCCTCCCTGACATCAAAATGCCCTTCATCCTCCTACCTGAGTCCCTTCAGAAGGGAGCTGCTCTGACCAGTCTTTCTCCTACAGATGCTGAAACTGAAAATTTCTCAAAACTTGCAGCAAAATAAGGCCAATTTTCTAATCCATTTGAAAAATCTCAAAAACCATAGTAAGTAAATATTAAATAAGATTCAAAAGAAAGGTGTAATTATACTGTAGATCTCTATCATGAAGAAGTTAAAGATGGCTCTTCACTTTTACTATTTGATATTACTGAAAATACAATAGCAGTCATCACAAATCCAGATTCTTCTCTATTAATTTCCATGAAGCTTGCCAACAAGATCATCTTTCACTACAGAGAAGTTAATGGACTTTTTTTTATGCACAAAACAGTTGTAAATTCGAGCACAAGCTCAGATACCCTGAGCAAATGTGTGTTTCTAATGCTCTGAGGTTCAGAGAGACACAGCAAGCGCATACAATCCTGAAGTATGTAGAGATATGTATAAAAGGCAGTATTGTTAACTGCACACACAAACGTACAAAGAAAACTATGCACGTGAGGCTAGCTCTGCTTTACCAAAGTACAGCCTCCCATGGGCTCGACACTCTTCCCTTGTATCTCTCAGCTTTTACAATATTCTCCTATTCTGATATGGGAATCATTCCTACTATATGAGAACCTTGTAAATATGACTGATTCGTTGCCAGATTACAGAGGATTATATACTCTGTCTATAGCTACAGATTATTGTGCACAGTGTATGTCCAAATATCCTGGTCCAATGAATGGGGGTAATTTAGAGCTGAAAAGCTTATCCTGTGGGTGATTGTGATTTTCAGTCACAAACTAGTTTCTGTGACAAAACGAAAGTGGATCCGTGTTGCACAAGCCCCACACTGTTGCCTCTGACAAAGCATCTTCCAACACTTTAAGTGTCTGAACAACACTTGTCATTTTCCTTTAGCCATAAATAATCTTTTTCCTTAACATTTCAAATATACAATGAAAAAGCTTCAGTCAATATTTTTTTTAGCCCAGCTTTTTGCATTTTTTGATATCTCCACTAGAAAAGATCAATATAAAGACTGAGCCTACAAGCACAACTGTTTAAGATAAAGAAACAGTTTTATTTTGGCAGATGAAGTTTAGGGTTTGGGGGGAGGGCTGTTATTTAGATTGTAGTTGTTGAATGTTGTTTAAAATTGAGCTGCTAAACAGAAACAAAAAGAACGGAAAATACAGCCTCTACCTTTAACAGAAGTAGTTCTTTATTTTTAAGTGATGTTTGTCTACTGTGGGTAACTGATTGGATATGAATTTGGACATCAGAGGAGGGAATAATTTAAATTTCAAATTTTAGACAAAGCTTTGAGTTCCTGATTTGTATTTGCAAGGTAGCACTCAAGAGAAATTGTTCTTATTCCCGATGTTGGCAGGCTCTATTAGCATATTCTCAAATTATTTATGGATCCAAATCTTAGAGTGATGTTACTGCTATTAACTTTTTAATTGTTACTTTTTTAAAGCATAACTAACCTAAAACTTGCCAAGACAGTCTTTGCTAGAGTATTTCCACAGGGTACTTAGGTCCCTTGAAACTTAGAAACAGATCCTTCGGTGAGCCAATAACTCAGAACAGTCTCCAACTTTATTTATTAGCAAGCTCATTCTCTTAAGACTTGGAAGAAAACATGAAATAGTCCTCTTCGATTCCTAGCCCTGAGACGCTAATGCATATGAAGGTGAATTGTGCATTCACTCTCTTTTCATGCTAATCTCAGGCTTTCCCAGTGGTTTTAACACATGATCAGATTTAATAGCAGAAGAACTACCTGTCAGACCCATTTTAATCAACCAAATGAAACAAAAGATCCATTTTTAAATATAAACATCAGAAAACATGAAGTATAAGAACTATGAAGCCTCCCTGCGTAGGCACCACTCCCAGTGCATACTTTCTTTTATGGTCATCAACAGCAGAAAGACTACATTAGCAGTTCCCTTTAAACAACCACTAGAAAAAATAGCAAGAATGTGAAAAAAACATAAGGTTACGTGGAATACTAAAAAGCAGTACTACAAGTACCTCTGCCACTGGATCAAGTACAAGGTATAACAGTTTTGCTTACAAGAGAGCCAAGAATATGTAAAGTTGAGATTTGGGCATTTAAAGACTTATGTATTTTCATTTAATCTGAATGAGAATGAACAGCATTACTAGTACAATATGCCATTTGATTCATCATATTTTAGGGATGAGAGACTGGATATTGCCTGCCCACCCAATACAGTTCTGTATTGGCATTGGAGACTGTCATAAACATTGTCTGAAATTCAGAAATGATCTAAGACTCTGTGTCTGCCCACACAGACATAAAATATTGCTCCATATCCATTAGTATAGGCGCATATTTGGCAAATGGGGGCTAAGCAGAGGGAGTACAGAAGTCTGAAAACTGTTAGATGGATGACGATAAAGTATTTAGTGTTCTATATGAAATAATAGCAAAAATAAGAAAAGGAACATATAGTGTCATATCAAAGAAAAATATTTTGACAGACTGTGGTGAAATTTTCCAGGGAGATTTTGAATTGAAATGTCACTGTTTTTAAAATGAACCTGGGTAAACATTAGGAGGCAGTCTGAAGTAGTAAGAACTCTGACTATACGAAAACATTCATCCATCCCCAACTTTTGAATTAAGGGGAAAGAACGCACACACTGAAAAGGCACCTCTGTGCCATCCACTGCTAATCCTTCCTTGTGCTTATGACAAAGGAAGGGCAACATGGCATTCCCACGTATGTAAAAGTAGCTACCTCAGCAGCTGCTTAACATATTCCAATGCCTTGTTGTTAATTCCTGTAAGGACGGAAAACTGATGTAAAATAGAAAACAACAGTCCAAGAATACATTACCATCTTTCATCTGACATTCTAACAGAAACGCTCCCTTGTGAAAGTACAATATGCTCCTCAGACTTTTATTCCCATTTAGCTATTTTATCTGCTTTATTTTATTTTACAGAAGATAAATATCAGATTGACTTCAGATATTAAATTCCTTCCTAGTGAAACTTTCATAGGTAGCATTATCTCATGACATTATTGAGGAGTTTTGCCGACCTCGCCTCCAGTAAGTCTCCTCTTTGCTTAGTAGAAATCCAAAATAACTACTTGTTCTTCCTCCCTATTACTTTCCTCAAATTTGAGTGAAATATCTTGGAATGGTAGATCCAAATAGAGATACACGATAAAGCTCATTCCGAAATTCTGGGTGTGCCTTTACACTGAAGAAGGAATTAGTTTACAAAATTACATACAGAGATAGGAAAATACATGCTATCAGGTTTTGGTTTATATGCAACCATTCCCACGTTTTCAAAGACTAAAGTCTCCTATAATTACACAGCAACTACAATTTCTATGGGGCTATTTTTAAGCTTTAAAGAGCACTGAAATACTGATACACAGCAAGATCAACTGCTTTATATTCTGACATGTAATTCCAATCAAAAACAGAACTTAGAGAAGACTCCAAAACAGAATAAAATAAAAAGGTAATAAGTCATGGCTTCTGTACTGTCCAGAGTTTTCACAGGATAGTTTGAGTATTTATCATCATTTTATGGCCGTCATCCCAATATTTTGATTCTCTACAAAACAGATAACCTACAACTGAAAAGAGTTTCAGTGAGACTAAGCTTGTCTGACCTTCATTTGTATTGAGTGTCTGTATTCCACAGTATTGAGAAACAAGGATATATGACGAGCAGCTAGATTTCAAAGTCTCAGCTGCTTATCACCCTGTCTACAGCTGGTTACATCTGGTTTATCATTACCTTCAACAGCAGTCCCCTCTCTAGAATTTCTTAGAGGCATTGCATCTGTTGCACAATATTTTCCTGTATGAGATCCACCCTATACAGAACACAAGATGCACAGAGAACAAAGGGATGGTAAAAGCTTTTCCTGAAGATTATACTCAAGAAATCTGTCGTTACCCTTGAGTAGAACAGTGACTCCATGAAAAAGAATGAGAATAGAAGTAGTAACAGAAATGTTATCTTCAAAAATCTGGGTAGTAGTTTTATGGAGGATATATAGATCAATAAATCTGTATTCAAGCCTGTGATAGGGACCTGTCCCCCTTGATCCTTGAGATCATAAGACATATTTTAAGAACTTGCAAATATCTTAATGAATAACCTTGCTCACACCAGTAAGTTTAAACTTTTATGATTATACTAGGACAAACATCCATAAACAGGTTTTTGATCTGCACATGCCATGTATGTGCATTTTCTCATTAAAAAGTCTTACCTATTGGTTTCAAATATCTCATCTGCAGCAACAAAATTTGTGCAAAAAATTTGTGGGACGATCTTGTGGACAAAGCTTTGGGGTTTTTTTGCCTTTTTTTTTGTTTAAGATAGGTGAACATCTTAAGAACCAAAATCTTATTTCCAGATACTATAAAGGAATTAATTTAAAATGTCATGTATTCATACAGGTATGTTGGGAAAGTCTGTCTATCTATTTTTCACATGAACTCATTTAAATTTCTACAGAACAATGTGGTTGCTATTACTATAAATATTTGAAATTATGGAACATAGAACATATAATACAGTTTTCAAAAGCAACTAGAAGAACAAGTCAACAAAATCCCAATGAAGATCAGCCACTAACGTCAAAAAGAGCAAAAGATAGAGGTGTGTAATGAAAATTCTGAAATTAAATAACAAAATGAAACCCATGGTATTTTAAGAAACACATTTCTCCCACTTTTTTTTTTTTAAATATACCACTGTCTTCTACCGATTTTTAACAGATGTAACAATAAATCAAGACTAATAAAATACACACTCAAATACATTGTATCTAATGTGCAGCTCATCTGAGTAAATCTCACAGCACAATAAAGGCATTACTCTAGGAAATGTCTGTTCTTTCACTGCTATAACTTCTGTAAATTTCAGACCACACAAAGACTGTTTGTAAACTGTAAATTCAAACTCACAAGTGCCTTTAATCCTTTAAAAAGAACCGAGATGAAAAAAGTTTATATGAGCCTAGAAAAGCTTATAGGAATAGGAAATAGCAAATCCTCAGTTATAATAGGAGCAAAATTCGGTCCTGAAAACTTCTGTTGAGCATATGCCACACAGCTTTTGTAGTAAAAGTTATTAACAGCACGATGTATGCATAAGCAGCACACAGGCATACAGAATCATACAAATATTTATGTTCAAAGGACCCACTAGCCATCCTCTGACCCAACCCACCTGCTCCAAGCAGGGTGAACATACATTTTACAACACTGGGTATTTACAAAGTTTGCTACTAAAGAGGTGTATTCAAGTACCACATTTCCAGAAAACTTCAGAAACCTTTACTTAGGTTAAACTGAGATTTCACTAGCTAAAAAAAAAATAAATCAAATCCACCCCTAAATAAATCTCCCCCACAAAACCAGAAACCATGCCCAAATGATGAGATGAACAGCCACAACACACAGATCCAGCTCATCCAAATCACTTGATGTTTACTGTAGCAGAACTTTTTGTAATGAATACAATACAACCCTTGCCTTCTAAATCCGCAATGAAGCTCTAATCTCAGTATATAATGAATGAATATATTATGGCATTAAAAATTATATAAAGTGCTTGGACAAGCCAGAATAATCTTTCCAATGTATCCCTTGATACAGCTAAATATTATTGCACAAGCTACAATATATGCTTTACTGTCCCCTCAGTTGGCTCCTGAGGCTCATATTGCTATTCCACCTATGCTACTTTGCATGCTAATAAGATACCAGAAAAATGATAATTACCCTTAGGGATTACATTCAAAAGCTGCCCTTTTCATTAAAAAAAGCTCCTCCATAGCCCGGGTTAGCCCAGATTTGAAAGGAAATCTTATGCCATTTGCCAGACTACTGAAAGTTGCAAAAGAGCATTATTTGCTTAACGACCTTTACTTTCTATTGCTGTCAGTTTTCAAATCCAGAGTAAATAAAATTACAAGATGTTGACAGTAATATTCTAAAAATAATGCAATTAAAGCAATAATTATGAATTGTTCTGAAAGGAATTCAAGTGCTAAAAATACTTGAAAAAATTCAAATAAATCCGAACATTTGGCACATGCCAATTTGGTTTCTGTAAATACGGCCCAGTCAAGCTAACCTGTGATCCTGCTCTCGCGAATCCAGCCATACACCCTACAAAAACAGCAACAACAACAAAAATATTTAAATCATAGAAACACTGGAGGTGATTGACAAAAGTGCTCTCAAAGAGGCACATGCACAACCCCTACCTACTTTTCAACCTTCACAGGATTTAAGAAGTTGGGTTATGCAACCTCATAAACCACAGGCGTTTGTGATAGAAGTTCCACATGGGGATTTTTTTCCCAGAAGAAACATTATCTATAAAAGTTGGAGTCATCTTAAGTCTTAATTATAAGGTTTTGTTTGAGTTATTTCTCTCATACAACTTTCGGCATTTTGGTTCTGACATTGTTAAATTGCTAATTCTGCAGTCAGTACAGAAATGGTCATAAGAAAACTTTCAAAATCTTTGGAAAAAAATGAATAAAAAGTTTTAATTTAGAAAGCTTTAAAGACTATTGTTTTCCCAAATACTTCATGGCTATCAAAATAACCAAATTAAATGTAATTTGAAATCAAAGTAGACAGCTAACATTGTTTTTATTTGAAAAAGTGTTTGTAAATCAGGTTTGCATTACTCATTTGTAGATGATGAAGCACCATGAGCATCACACAGGTGACAAATGATTACTGAGCACATTAGCTTGGTCGAGTAGGTTATTTAGTTCTTGTCATCTATCATCCTTTATCTCCCTGAAAATAGCATGACTTAATCTTTCATCTCTCATAGCCTCCCCTTAAGTTAATCAGATGTAATCAAAATGCAAACCATACAACACAACAGCCTAAAAATCAAATCAACATTAATATCTCTCTCAATGTAAAGAACACTATTAAGAATTCCTTGTCTGCTTCTAATCTGATTTTCTTCTGATGCACGGGCAGAACATACTTAATGATAGATGTTTGAGAAATGGAGATTAAAGCTGCTTTATGTGAAAGGTCTGTAATATGTCGTCTCAGGAAAACGGGCTGTCATGATAAGATATTAACATTTTGTAAAATAATGTTCAGAAAGCACAGTTTATTAAATTTGAGATGAACCAGAAAATCAATTATTGCTTGGGTCTGTTTATGCAGCTATAATATTTGCTATTTTCATGAAATCTACAGGTAAGCAAACATACTACTGCAGATGGGCATATGAGCGCAATGACCTTCTCTACTAAACCTAGCAATGCCACGCTTAGCCTTTTGCAGGACAGAACGATGGCTTGTTGTCCCCTTGTTTGGCAAATTCCTCACTGCGTTCACTTCTGGCCTTACATCGTTTCATCAGCTGTCTAGGCCTGTCTTGCTTTCTTAATATTTCATTCTCTTGAATCGTCTAAAGCATCCACAACAAAAGAAAAATAACCCTCTCCTTTACAACACAATCTTTCTTCAGGGAGGTATTCTTACGCAATTTTCTCAAGAGGCCATATATGTTAAAAGGTACTCATGAGCTCAGCAGAAAGCTATACTATTCTTTATCTAGGGCTGTGCAAAATCCAAAAAGTTCATTTTTTTAATGATACCTGTATTGAGCAGCCACAAGGCAGAAAGACAGATACAGGCTCTGGGTGAATCCACTCCCATGAGAATGATCATCTGAACTGCATCTTTTCTCCCAAACCTGCCCTAACAGCTCCTCATGTTTCCAAGTCCTCATAAGGGGTTAAGAATTTTGCTGCTGTGCTACAATGCTTTGTTGAACTAAGCTGTTAGAAGGGAGAAGCAGGATGCTAGGCTTGGAATTCAATGCTAGTGTTTAAATAAAACTTTATTCCTATTCTTTTGATAGCATTTAGCTATAATGCTCCTAATCAGCTATGCCATTACTGGGCTCATTTCCTCCTGAACTGCTGAAGTTTCAAAGTCAAGTCAGCAGGCAGAAGTGTCTTGTTGAACATACTGCAGCACAAACCCCAGAGCTTGTTTTACAAATAAAACCAGAACTACTTATTGAACATGGGCTGAACTTGGCAGCAGGGGAACCAAGAACTAGAGGACCCGAGACACAAAAAGCATCACAGATATACAGCTTTAATGAAGAAGGTACAAGATAAGAAAAAAGCCTCAATAAGGCTATAACATTTCAAATCTGTTTAGCAAGTGAGTGATGAGTTTTCATCTGGTACATTACTGGACTGGGACTTCATACTAACTGAGCTGGAAAAGACTGAATGACCTGATAACATTGTCATTGTGAGAACTTTGGTTGGTTCATTCTGAACATTCAGCAGACAATGCAAAGGGTACGCATAAGGGAAGCAAATGTAAAGCGCTATTAAAGAGTACCTCAGTTACAATGAATAGGGGACTATTGCCAAACTGGCTTTTTATAAAGAAGTGTTTTTTCCTAGTACCCGACAAAAGTTGAACGGATGTCTTGAACAAAATATGAATATTAAATGTTAATACACACATAGACTAATCAAATGTAAAGGTCATTAAGGCTGCAGTCATTATGCAAAACCATTTAAAGTGCTGTACTTACTGGTCCAAATACCTGCCCTACAGAAGAAATTAACAGGAAGGTGCTAATTTACAAAGCAGGTTTTCCATAAACAAAGATGACAGCAGACAGCAAAAAGGCCTGCTCAGATGATCAGTATAAAAATCCTTTTTGGACAATATTATCCACCTGTATCTATGGCAGCTTAGTGCCCTGTCTGTGAACAGGAGAACTTTACCGTATCCATATGAACAGTACAACATTTACTTTAAGAGACAAAAAAGGATCTTATGTCTAACAATTAGACACTCAGAAATGTGTGTAGCTGCCTGGTAACATGCAAACACAGACAGTTTTGCTATCTATCTTTGGAGAAAAGACATTCAATCAATGCAAAGAGTGAGCACACACATGACAGTAACATGTTTCCTGGCAAGCTGTAGGTGGAACTGGCCACAAGCCACTGGTTCTACTCGCACACTGTTTGGGGCCTCAGAAAAAACCCAAAAGGCACTATGAAAGGTTTTATAAATGATGCTAGTTAGTCTTAGCCAGAATGGAAGAGTTTAAGGCTCAGTAAGTAACAGCATCCATACTTTAAGCTATCAGATACCTACATTAGGTAGTCATAACTGAGCTGCAAAAATGAGACTAGATACATGTGCACGTACATGTGTAAACTCAACCCTTACTGCTTACACACTTTCCATAGAACAGCACACCCCCACCTTGTACAAATCAGCAGGAACAATTCTTCCCCCTCCTGACCCAAACATTTCCTTGGCTTTCTCCAGAGAAAAGTACTGCAAGAGATAAAAAAAAAAAAAACCACACAGGAAAACCTAGACACCTTTTCTGAAGTAAAGGGGGGTGCTGGCTTGGTTTTTTGGTTCTTTTTCTGTCATCTGTTTGGCTGGGGGTTTTGTGGGTTTTGGATGGTTTATTTGGGCTTTTTTATCATATCATAAATAAATCACTTAAAATTTTGGCAAAGACAGACACACACACTCTCTACATTCAGAAGTTCTCTTTTTTTTCTTCCACAATTTCTCTTTTGGAATCATCTTCTTATGCAAAAGTGAAATCACCATAATCGTCTCAGCATTCACTTTACATTTATTTTAGCTTTGCATGTTTATCTCCATATAATTTTGCATGTATCTACGTAAAAAAAATTACCATGACAATCTGCTTTTAAATCAGGATCTCAATATAGATCATTGATTCACTTTTTCCATTTAACTAATGCTTTATTTTTATTCAAAAATGTTAAGTTTCACTTTATTGTGCATAAGCTACAAGGCCCACTGCTGTCGGCAAAAACTCCCATACCAAAAAACATCTGTCAGGACCATAGGGATTTTGCTATTATCCTCCACTTCCTTGTTAATGTATGGTCAATACTACAACAAGAAACCTCTCAATAAATATGCAGTGGGAATATAAATTGCCAGAAAGTTGGAACTACCAGCTGTCAATACAATTAGAGACAAAAAAGCACTGGAGCTGGCCTCGGAGGATTATACCGCCATTTGGGAATTGATTTCCTCGGGGGTTACTTGTTTGGAGCTTTTTATCCACAAAAAGAGCCCATTTGTTGAGAAGTACCATTTGTCAGCTCTTTACTACATTTACATGCATTATTTCTGCCCTTCCCTGCCCAGAATAATATTCTCTTGAAATACAGTATGTTGTAAGGTTATCTGTAAGATAACTGTAGATTTTCTCTACTGATACATAGACTTTATTTATTAAATTCTAATGGCCTAAACCATAAACTTTTAGATCGAAATTGAAAATAAGACTATATTCTTACACAAGGAATCCCCCACCTTCCCGTTCACGTATCCAAGGTCTTTTTAAGATAAAAGAATACAACAAAGAGAATACAGACTGAAAATTTCTCTCTGGGAAATGAATGGGGACTGCAAAAGACGAGCAACGAGAAACCGATAAAATGAGCACTTCATCTCTCTTCACCTACTTATTATCAAGTAGAACTAATTCTGCTAAGCAAAACAGTACAGTCATCTAACTTTCTGGCAGAAAGTCATTGCATGCCTTCCTCTTTCTTGAAAAACGGAAATGCAAAACTGTTACTTCAGTCCTTTCCATAGCAGTTTGCTTTCAAGACCTTCAGACCATATTCAAACAGAATAAATCCTCTTGCATGCAACGTTTGCTTTACCCTGCAGGTATCAGAGTCAGTCAAAACTCTTCTGATAGAACAGCTTTAGGAGAGCAAATGCCAATTTGAAAGAATCTAAACACTTCAGGGAACCACACTGATTGTGTCAAAATTCTGATGACTTTTACTGGAATCCTGCCCAGTTTCATGTCTGCTCATCTTCCCACCTCCCTCAGTCAGTATTTCCAGGCTTACAATGAAAATAAAATGTAAAAACAAAGTTAATTTTAAAAAGAGGATTAAAAATAAAGAGTTGTTACAAAGCCTATACTAAATTAATTATTTCAGTGTCTTAAGAATAGCATTATTTCATAACTTACGTTGCAGGGAAAAAGAGAACATTTATTTTACTGTTCCTATTTTTTTTACATTTTGGAATTCTGACTAAAAGGAAAATTCCTCCTTCTATCCAGCCACTGGCGTCTAGAGAACAGTGCCCACGCCCCTTACCTTAGCTGTTCTGCTTACTGGTTAGCACAAATGAAATAACGATATCGTGTCATCAGCTCCATCACAGACAATAGAGCTGTCTGAGCAAAGCTTCCCACGATAACCAACATAGTGACTTGCTCCGTGCTTAGTCTTGAAAACAGCAGGAAACACCATGCCAAAACATGTTCATCTTGTGACTGCTTCAAATAGAAAAAAGAATGGTCACAGTAGGTTAATACTGTTCTTGGTTGTGCCGAGTGCCGAACTAGCATTTATCAAACTATCAAACCCCAGAGTGCAACTGTACAAAGTTATGCCACAGCTTGTGTTAGTAGCCCCAGACTCGGAGGATCCTGAACAGAACAGCTCCAGCCTGACTGAGCTCTCAGCTCATTCATCCTTCACACCTTTATTTTTACCATAAATGCATCTTTGTTACTTTCTTGTGTTTTCAGCTTTTTCTACATTTTTGTAGAACTATCATGCCTCACTTTTCCTTTTTGTTTACTACAATTACAAACAAAATTATCACTATATCACAAGCAAGCTAGGAGAAGTATAAATCAAAGTAGGACACAAAGTAGAAGAAGCAGCAGTATTATCCCATGCATAGCCAAATTTCACTTATATTAATTAAATTCTCTGGTTTTGAGCTACAGTGCTCTATGCTTCTTGGAATTTATCTTTTCCAGCTCATTTGTTGTTGACTGACTACACAGCATGCCAACCTTCGTTCCACTGCAGCACTGATCATCTTGTTATCAGCTGCTGTTAAAGGACTGGTACACAGTACATAAGGAATCTCTTGATATTTAATTCATCCATGCCTCAGTAGCTCTTCCACTTTTGTTTTAAACCATTATCTTCTCTTAATATACCATATAGCTTCCTGTTTAGCTCACTGTAGTTACCATTCATTAAAATACAGTGCTCTTTTTTTTAACATGACAGCCTTGTGATTCTACAGCAATGTTGTGATCCATGCCCTTATTATTTAGTCCATAATCTCAAATTCAGCTTTATTACAAGAAACAAGCAGCTTTAAATGTCAGTAATTTGTAAGGTGAACAAAGTATCAGATCCATTAAATACAGTAAGTGCAAAACAAACAGTGGTATTTAAGTGTGGTAATTAACTGCCAGCAACCATTTAAAATGGAGAGATGATGGTGAAGGGCAAGGAAGGATTGCGGTGATCCTAATCAACCCCCTCCCAAAAGGTGACATGGTTTCTGGCTTTGGGGTGAGGTCTTTTCTCCTTATTTTAAAAAAACGTATCAGTTGTATGTTGGATTTTTTTTTTTCCTGGACACGTGACTTTTCACCAGGCTACTCTGAAACATGCAGACCACCTAAAGCTAACTCATCTGAGAAGCAGCATCTTCAAACTTAAGAGCCCACTCCTAGAATAGAAATATGATTTCATAATCCTTCTCAAAAGCAACAGTCTAGAACAAGACTCCAAAGCACCCCTGCAAAAACTCCAGGATTTCAATGGTATTATTCATTCTTCACTTTATTTGCCTCAATCTGTCTTGTTTGCTTCCATTTCTTAGTGCCTTACCTACACTTATAAGTTACACCAGAGTAAGAAAAATTTCAAGTTGATTGAATTCTTCCTGAACATCTCCGAAGGTAGTGTTTTACTTGACTCATGTTTAATACAGCTAAAATGAATACTTTAAGTAACTGTATTAGCTGTAAACAGAGCTCTAGAGGGGCTGGAAGAAGAGTCTTGCTGAGGTGCACTGCAGTCCTTTTTCTTAGAAGATCCTCCACGCTCCTATCTGTTTCCTGTTACCCTGTCAGCAGCTCAACTGGAGTAGGGCTTTTCTCACCAAAGTTGAGTATCAGCTATACAGGCATCCTCCAGCGTCAGAGGGAAACATACAGTTCTAAAGCACAACTTATTTAATCTTTAAGTAGAGGAATAAAATAAATTAGACAAATTATATCCCAGAATAATCTGGTTCTTCCCACTGAATATAAAGTTCACGATTACTACCTTTAATGTAGACAATTACCTGTTTACCTGTTACTAAAGATCTGCAGATCTCTAAAGTTTGATGAAAATTAATCCCGTCTCCGGTTTCTCTTGGTTTTAAAAACAAGCAGCTAGAAATCCTTTTGTGTTTCAGTATGAGATTCTCTAGATTCTCTGTTTTCCATGCAACATGCCTAGTAACAGTTGTTTGATTCACAGAATCACAGATTCCATGTGTTTAGTCTGTGACTGAACAAGTTCTCATAAAGATCAACAAAAATCCTTACATTCTGGATAGACTAACTGAAAAATAAACCCTGGAATGTTTGAAAGCTTGCTTTTAATTGAAGTGGGATAGAAACCAAACAATGATGTGAAACTGAAGGAGGTAAGAAAGGTAAGCAAAGTCCTAAGCACTGAAAGCACCACACAAAAGGCAAGAAACAAACCACATGTACAACACACCAACAATTAAAAAAAAAGAAAACCAGACACAATCCTCTATTAACTTGAAAATTAATGAAGGGCAGCTTGCCAGTTGCTTATCCTAGCTAGGAGTATAGCCTCATTTATACACACAAAAATAATAATTTTCGGACAGGCTCAAAAGGCAATTCCTCAAATTCAATGGGTCCTGACAGCCAGATAACGTTGTACAGAAGGCCCAGTGCTGAAACTGCCGTGTACAGACTGACTGGTTAAATCCACGTTTGCACACTAAGTTTGCTCCACCACACGTGGTGTTAGGTGTTCTGACAGCATAGAAGGCACAAACTATGGACCAACTAGCAGATACAGAGGATTTATGTTAGAGTAATAACACAGACATGTTATATCCCAACATATTCTTCTGCAATGGTAAATTCTAGATATATTGCCTACACCTTCTAAAGCAGCAACTTCAATTAACTCTTCCTTGCCTGTTTCAAGAATACCAGAATTGTCTGGCAACTATAACCATCTGTTATTGAAAAACCTTTACAACTAAACAATTGTGTTTACTCTAAATTACAGGGGGGAAAGAGTGTACTTATAGACAATTTCCAAGAAAATTATTTATACGCATGGAAGAATAAAAATTAAGAATTTCAATGAAGCTGAGATTTACCAAATGCATTAGTTGTAAAAACAATGGATAACATTGATATTTTGGATAAATGATAAAGAGCATGTTTTTACACTAATATTAAATTAAGGAAGTTGAGATGGTTCATCTCCAGCTTCTTCAGTCCTATTTAAGACACTGCTATAAAACACCTAGGTGTGAATGACATTGCCTCTTCTCTCCTGCTCACCTGTTCCATCTGTTCAACCAATTCTGCCTCACTCCTTATGACACATCCCTCTCTCAAAGTCTTTGTAACTATTCTGTTCAAAATTATATATAAGAAACCCTAGAAATTTCTATAATTACTAAGCAAAAAAGGTTTTACTCACAACATCACCTCTAAGGTCATTCTCCCAGTCTTTGTCATACTTCCTATGTGTTATGCATTCAACTTTTATGTTGGACTTCTAAAAGAAACCTGAATGCAAATTTTTTCATATGCACAGTTTTAGCACTGCTTGTAGCAAATGTGTGTTTTTTCTAAATTGGAATATATACTGAAAATGATAAGGATTATTCTAAAACTCTTTGAAGAAATAGAAGCAACTTCTGGACTCTGAAAATATATTACTTATTTGCAATTTGAAATACTGAGATTGTTTTTAGACATATAATGCAATTTACAGAAGTTTTGTTACTGTTCATTAGGTTATTAATAATTTTTTTGGTTGGGGACATATCAATTGCCAAAAAATTTAACAAACAACAACAAAACTAACCAGCCACCAATTTTACCATTATTTGCTTGTTTTCCCCCCATGGTATTACACCCAAGTGCCCCTAAAAAGAGAATTGTTTTTAACTCAATTAAGAATGCCAGTTTTAGTGCCATTGATGGAACAAAGCAAAGAATTAAAGTTACTGAAATTAGACAATATCTACCAAAAATACAGCAGTAGCACAGAGTAGTCCAACAGCCTTTGGTCAAAAACATGTCTTAATACAGACAAACTGAAGAATTAATTAGAAGTAATACTGCATTCTCTTGCTTCCTGAAGTCTACATGGATGAGAGCTACCATGAGGAATAAAAATACGGAGAATAGTAGAGTTACCGGAAGCAGGAGATGATTGATGAAATTTGGGCCGTATGGAAACCAATCTACCTACTGCACAACTAGGTAGATTATGAAAGAAAAAGTTCCTAATACTGAGATGTCTTTACAGTAAAAAAAGACTGCTTTTGAAAAATCACATCTCCCTTCAAAATAAAATAATTTTAAGTCAATCTCAATTAGGTTAAATTACACTTGATGTAATTCCTTTTTCCTAAAACTCTTGATATTAACTTCTGTATTTTACTAAGTTACGCACAGATACTGTACTTTGCATATGAATCACTTTATATGATGGGCTGTCTGCATTAATTTAAATTTGATTTAACCAGGTTAATACTAATAGTCTGTTTTGACAATCAAAAAAAGGTTTCCCAAAGACAGAAAATACATATGGAAAATATTACATATTAAAATGTGTTATCTTATCTTGGCATCTAAAATTTTAATAGAATAAGGATTAATGTTCAGACTCTGCATTTAATGAATATAAAAAGAATATTAATAGAATATTTATTCTCAAGAACATAAAGCCAAATTGTAACACATAAGGACCAATTTTGATTTGATTTAACTGTCACAACACCAAGATATCATTAAATACAAAAAAGGAACAAAGGTATCCTTTCTTAATAAAGTATAAAGTAGATCACAAGAATTAGAGGCATAGTCTTTAACAAAATACAAACACAGCTTCCTCAGAATATTCTTCGGGGCAGGGAAAATTAATAGCTGACAAATCTGTACAACCTTGATGACTTTGGATGAGCTGACCAGTTTGCACGAGCCCGTTTTTCTGGCCAAATTCTACTTTTATAATATGATCAAAAGTCTCTCTCGGGAAGAAAAGTGACAAATCTTGAGGGGGGTGAGGGTGTGTTGGGTAGTATTTCCATGAGACTGCCTATCAGATTTTGCCAGCATAGGAAAGCTAGATTTTTCCAGAAGTTCAACAGTATTTTACAAAATGCTGATGTTAGTTTTTGACTTAAAATGCCAAGATTCAGGGACTGCTAAGCAGAAAATAATTGATTTGGCCTTTGCTTGTGGTGGTTCAAATGTTGCAGGGTACAAATCAAAACTGATATTCATGCTGGTTTGAATTTGCATAAGCAGTTCACATTTTCAAGCTCTCAAATCCAAACTGGACATTTTAAATGTTTTGACAGTAATGATTTGAAACGTGCTTTCTTAGCAGCTAATCAATGAAGTGAATATTGTTTCTGGCAGTATTTTGAAATAGGACATGGACCAGTGGTCTCATCATCCAGAGGCTTCTTAAGGGAACTTACATGATAAAGACAGACAGATTGTGGAAAAACAAAGTAATCCATATGCACAGGTAACTCCAGTTCGCATCAGCAGCAACTCATTAATTTACCATTAAAGGATTGATATTCTATATATTAATTACATTTATATAACCTTTAACTTCAGTTAACTTAATTAGATTTTAGAAAGGCCTATTAGTACCACAGAAAAGGTATTTTCAATAGTGCATCAGGCTCAGTGAACCTGAAACACACTTTTTTTAGAATAGGTATAAAATTTGTCAGTATAAAATCTAGTGCCTGCTAACATCTTCTCTTCCCCTTTTTAAAGTATGGGCCAAGCTTTACAGAATTCTCACTCTGATCTCCCCTGTAGCAAGGGACCAAAGTCTCTAAGATGTCACTTTCCTAGTTCACTTGAGCACTTGGGGAAATAAAATAAGAGGAAAAACATGTTAGTTCATTTATCTAACTGACACTGGAATGAGTTAGGACTACAGGAATAATCTACAACCACGTTAAACTACTTAACATAATAGATGAAATAAAATGACAATAATTAATTCCTGGAAAGGATTTATAATGTTAGCCTTTTGCCTCTTGTTAAGAAAGAAAAACAGATTGCTGAGCAAACTTTGTAACTGATCAGTATTCAACTGGTTTCCTAAGAGCACATACACAGAGCACCAATATTACCCAAATGTAGAAGGAAGAAAAACACTCAAAAGCAATACCCAGTATTTATTTTGACCTACTGATAACCCAAGCAACTTATTTTTTCTTATCTAGTATTTAATTGTTACAGCAGCACACTTAATTCAGATGAGACTGAAGAGGAATTTGAAGGAGTCCACACCACTTCTTTATTATGCTAAAGTTACAGAACCACAGATGTATCTTATTCCTATAAACCAAAACATCCTTAAAGAAAAAGTATACTTTACTGTTGACCTAGCTTCTTCAGCATATTTTCTTTTACAATCTACATAATAGTTTCTCTTTATTGACTCAGCCTATTTAGCTAGACTAGCATGGGATGTGGCTCAAACTCTCATTATTTCTTTTCTGATTAGTCTCATCTGGAACTAATTGTTGTGGATTACAACACAACTGAATTGGAAGCCCCAATATGCAGTCACAGGAGCTGACTTTACACTTAGCAATAGTCAGTGGGCCAGTGTCATTAGGAATAAAAGATTTCAGCTGAAAGGAGGTGGGGATCCCTGAGAGAATGCAGAAGCACCTGTGTGTACTTAAGCAAGTAAAGTGATGCAGTTGACAGAAGACATTCTTGTCCGATAATATTTTATCACCTACCTCCTCAAAACAGGAGAAAAAAGACAAGAAAAAGCAGCCTGACAATATGGAACAAAGGGAAAAATCTGGGAAGAGTGTGGCAGGTGGTATGATGGAATTAAACAGAACTGGCAGGAAAATTTCCAGTTGTAGACTGGCAAATTAATAGAACTGCTGAAATTCAACTAGGGTTTATATCCAAGAATTCACATGGTGGAAATATAAGAAAATACTGGGGTTTATGCTTTAAAAAAACACCAAACAACAGAACGACAAACAACCCAACACCTAGTGAATAGTGTAATTTTCTGCATTGACTGTAACTATAGCAACAATGATTAAAAGTAGGAAAATCATCTGTACCCACAGCAATATTGAAACATCTGTGCATCAAGTCTTTAAATCACAAAGTTGTCAGTTCTGAAGACTACTAGATCATTAAAAGACTTTTACCACAAAGAACACCATCAGAACCTGGAAATTTTTCAAATGGCATCTAAAATCCTACATTGTGTTTTGAGAACTAACAGCATTCTCCCTAGTGGAAGTAATGATAATCTTCTGGCAACTTCAGTGAATGCAGCTTAAAATATATGAATCAGTAGAATTTCATATATAACAACTTCTTCTAATAGTAAAATTAGTGTGGTTAAGCTAAACAGTAAACACAGCAGCAGAGAAAAGGTCTTGGCAAAGAATCTCTACAGAACCCAGTCAAACCAAAAATATACCTTTGCTATAGTCAGGTTGTAAGTACAGAATAGGAGTACTTACCTATCATGCTCTGAAAGCCTAACTGTATAACAAATTGCCAAATGGCCAGAAGAAGAAAAGAACATGGCAAATATCAATTGAGATACAGAGAAGTCAGATCTCTCTGATGATTCCATGTCACAATTTTTTCCCCACAGACTGGAATCAAAACAAGTCTATAAGAAATCTAGTTTCCAGAACTTAAAATTATATTTCCAAGAAAGAATACGCTAGACTTGCTTTGCACTTCAAGGGAGAAAAAAAAATATTTGGTAATAGGCATCATAAATATTCAGTGATTAGATGGCAGCACACTTCTGCAGTTACTTCTAGCAGACCTGTTCTTTTGTCTTTCAAATGTCATGTAACTGCCACTCAATCCCTTAAAGATAGGGCTCCTCTGCCCAAATGGAGGGACTTCTGCCAGAACTGTTTTTCCTACATTCCCTTCAGAAACTGGCACATCAGCTTCTCCTGAGGTAGGCATCCAGCCATCAAGCACTGCATTAAAGTTCCTTTGTCTCTACACTATCAAGGGAGCAGACAGTAGAGATATTTGAAATTAGATACTAATCCTATTCCTGCTCTGCCATTAACTCATTGACTTGGGGCAAATTAAGTTTGTGTCTCAGTTCGCTATCTTTTTCATTGACAGGTCCATTTCTGCCTGTTACAGAGGAACACTTGAAGGCTTGACCACAGTATTTGTAAAGCACACAACTACAAATCAACATTTGTACTACTATAGCAAAGAAGTAATTTTTTTTCCCCCACAAGCACTGTACGTAGCATTCTGAAAACACTGTGATTCCTTTTCAAAGCATTAGGAATCAGAAACTACCAATATTCTGCTTCAGCCTGCTTGCTTTATTTCTGGCAATCAGTGCATTCCTATATATACTTCATCTTTCAAAAAGACTCCAGTCATCTGCATCTGAGAGTCAATCACAAAGTGTTAGAGAAATCAAAGCTGTCCATGTGTTCATAGGCTTTCAAAAATCAATGAGTAACTCATGCTTTTAAAAGCATTATCGATATGATTAGAATCTCTTTTCAGAGATTCTGAAGACAGGTTTTTGTTTTGTTCCTTTTCTTATTGCCTGGCAATGTGACCTGTATATTCCCTGGGTGAGTGACATGAAAACCAGTATTTCCTGTGAAATAAAGTACATTGGCTCTCCAGGATGCACATCGAGGGTTGTCAAAAGTTGTTTGAAACGGGTCTTTGCTTCCTTGTTAGTAAAATAGATATAGCACTGTTTTACTTTATGGACTAAATTTAAAGATTGCATCTGCAGCACAGAGTGTTATCAATATGCTAAGCATCACCATTACTAGATAAGAGAGGTAACAGCTGATTTTGCCTAAAAAATGATCAGGGTTACTCACAATAAGGAATAACCAGAATTAGAAGTATGACCTTGTTGGTTTTTTTCTTCCAGTATGCTACAATTACTAAAATAAAGGTCAGGATGGAAATGTGTATCTATTTTTAAAGTGGTTAAAATATTATTTTATTCTGGTGAGTATAACATTTATGTTAACTAGCAAATGCATGATAAGGCATCAGCACTCCCTTGTTTTGAAACAATTCACATCATTGAAAATTACTGCCTTTTTAAAAACTATAATTCAAATATAAAAAGAGGAATTGGTCTAGCATTATGCAGAAAACAGTGAGTAGCACAAGAAAATAAATCAAAAGAATAGTATTTCTCATAAAAACTCTAATCTCTACTTAACAACAAGGCTATGTCTTATTTAGTCCAAAATACTGACATTTCCTCCAAACTGGGCTGGGATTACCACAGATAGACTCAGTAGATCTATGCTAGTCATCTACTTTTGTACTATTATTGAGGACAGGTGTGTGGTCTTCTCTGTTAAGTTTATCAAATTCCAAATTTAGGACTTTATGTTAAGATAAAAGGAGATTTCTTGTTACAGCCCATGTTAGTTGAAACCTGCCACCACTGGAGACTAGATTTAGTTGCTCCTTCCCCTCAAATGAGTTAAAAATCAACAGGATTTTTGCACTGAAGTAGTACTCAGCTTGTTTTAAACAAAGCTAATACAACAAGAAAAAAAAATGGAGCCAGAAAGATGAAACATAGCTTGGTTTAATATAATGCGTTTTCATCTCTTAAAGGTGGCAAAAGACAGCATTGCAGCTGCAACTGGCACAATCCAACTAAAGTCATCTCATGTCAAAAATCAGGCAGGAATAATAACTAATTGAGCAGTTCTCCATTTAAAAATTATAATAATAATATGCATAATAATTATATTCCATGACCTTGTCATAAGCAGAAACAATTTAGTCTTGTAGCTAATGGCTTCAATTATAGCTTTGGTTACTGTTCAACTCCCTCAACTTTCTCAGCTTAAGTCGGACATATTGGAGGAGAAGAGAACAGTTATGCAAGTGAAGTCAACATAAAGCCTTCATGTGTTTTTTAAAGAATGTACAGGATATGTTCTATGAAAAACAGACCATCCATGTCCTTTCAAACATTCTGCTAGCAGGCATAGATAAGATAGAAGTTTGCACTGAACTGGCTCTTCATGACTTTCATCAGCTTCTAAAAACCCTGAGCAGGAATTACGACATGACACGCAGTCTTGAGCGGAAAGATTAACCGACACCACTCCAATAACTCCAAGCTGTAAATAACCAAGAAAAACAGAGATTCCCTAACTCTATCAATTAAAGCAAAACATAGCAAAGATTACATTCAAAATTAGTTAGAAACCAGAACAGAATACTAGAGAATGACAGCGCAGATCCAGAAAGCAATACATTTCTATCTGTATCCAAGGGTTATTCACATCCTAAAAAGCAACACAAAAAACAAACAAAAAAAAGATGACCAAACAGATACCTTTGCCCACAGAACATTAACATGCACGTCTTGTAATGACATGATCACTACCTCAGCTATGATTAGTTAAGTGACCCAGACAACTAGTAAATTGCATTGACTCCTCTCATTTGAGAGAGAGTATCTAAAATAACGCAGTCAAGACCTGTAACAGCCGTGCATTCCACAACTGCAGGGCACAGGTGGGCCTCTAATGCACACTGAACACCATGCTGCTCCGAGTCAGTAACAGGCACTGCAATGTGTAACCGGCAGCTTGCATGAGAATTTTAGTCTCCTTGGTGCCAGATGCTTGCCTAATGACTTACTCTAAGTTTCTTTCTTATAGACGGGCAGGGAAGCTACATTCGTTAAGGTTACAATTCCAGAGTAACGTGTGGCATTGTGGGGCAAGCTGTCTTCAATAACAGTGCTCAAAAAACTTCCTTGTCAATGTACACCTTAAGTTAGTGTTACCGAGTTTGACTCAAAATTAAAATACTATGGGTATAAACTGCTTTGCAAGATCATTACTGCCCAGCTCTTCCTTTTTTGTATGTAGCATCTTATATGTGTGTGTCAGTATGGTGTAATATAAACTAATATATTCATAGTGCACCTTGCTATATCATTAAACATACACTGTGCAATCTATCTATGCAGAGAACGCACTTCTCTCTTACAGCAATTCTTACAAGGATCTTCTGTTCGCTTTTAAATTAGAGATATAAGATTAGGTGGCTGGCTGTAAAAATGCCCTCTGCTGTTCTGATTATTTCCATTGGGTCACCTCACCATCTGCTTTTGGAACAGATGCATCGCTGTCTGGTGCTCTCATGAATACCAGCTGACTGCCTGACCTTACTTTGGTGTTACACTAGAATAGCAAGTGGCTATGCGTGCTATACTCTTTGCCAACAGCCAAACAAGATTCATATCAGCTTGAATTCCAATGATTTCCTACAGATTTCCACTGAACTGCTTTCATCATCGACTTTGATGTCATTCTTTTTTAAAAATTAATGCATTAATGCTCTGACCAAAAAGACCTTGACAGGGAATAAAACCAGTTCCAAGGTTCTCTTGTGCTCGTTGACTTCTAAGTATTTTCCATTACCTTGTGATTTTGGTAAATACAAATCATAATACTAGATTAAATTACTTTATATCATGCCTTTCCTACTTAAAGCATTTTAAGTCCTATGAAGAATTAAACCATGGAGTACTGTAGCTAAACAATGACCAAGAGGAAAAAAAAAACAGTCTCCTCTTTCTCTGATACACAGTAGGATAAAATCACCATGCACAATATAAGTAAGCAATTAAAGGTTTTAACTATTTCCTATACCAGGGAAACTATTTTCCTATACCTATTTCCTATCCCATGAAAAACCCAGATTGTTTAGCAACATTGTTATACAGACCATACAGTTCTTCTGACCAAAAGTGTCCCAATCTCCATTAATCGAACAACTGAAAAACTCACACAAGGTTCAGTATGAGGCTTATGTGCACTGAATGCAAGAGCAGGACAGTCTGCTACAGTATTTAACAACAGAAGCTATCCAGTAAATGACAAGCCTGCATTTAGGAGTATGTGACATTGAGGACTGATGCAATTTGACATGCTCAAGAGTACAATCCTGGTGCCTTTCACTGAATTTCACTGAATTTCTAGAGTTGGAAGGGACCATAGAGATCATCTAGTCCAACTCCCCTGCTGAAGCAGGATTGCCTAGAGCTAGAGCATGTTACTCAGGACTGCATCCAGGCGGGTTTTGAAAATCTCCAAAGAAGGGGACTCCACAACCTCCCTGGGCAGCCTGTTCCAGGGTTCCGTCACCCTCACCGTGAAGAAGTTTCTCCTCATATTTGAGTGGAACCTCTTATGTTCCAACTTGTGCCCGTTGCCCCTTTTAAAATGCTGCTTTGATTTCTCAAACAAAAGCTGCCAATATTTCAATATTTCGTCATTTATACTTTTTTCCATCGAAGACAAAAACAGACTTTAGACTATTGTTCCTGAAAGAGTGAACAGACCTGTATTTCAGAGCTATCACATTTGGACAGGTAAACAGAGAATACTTTCTGACATTTAATGGTATCAGTTCTTTAGAACTGTTTCTTAAAACAAACAAACAGCCATCTAATAGTCCTATGTTACACAAAAATTCTACTGTTCCAAAATAATATAACATAGTATGATTAGAAGCCTCTGTTCACCTGAAGCACTGTTCAGGAGAAGTATAAAGGCAAAATGATAAAAACCATTCATCACTTAAGGGCAGCAACGGTAGCGTTGGGTTGAAAATTGGCAGACACTTCTCTCAAGAATCTTTGACAAAATTAACTCCTCTGCTGATCTGTGCAACATAGAACATTAAGTAAAAAAATGATCATAATGAGTGAATGACTTCCAGCCTTTTCTAAATGTCTTCTGTGCTGCACCTGAATAGTTACCAGTGTTAGAATCTGATATAACATAGCCCAAAAATAGCAACAAATAAAGACGCTTAGAAGCTTTGATATCGGGCACACATTTTGCCGTGTTTACTTTGGTCAAAACCACCCAATATTATGCAGTGAGGATTCAGTTGCACACTACAGATGACTCAGTCTTTCTTTCTACTGTGTACCAGCACCTACTAAAAGCAATTCATTTGCACAGTGAAATGCAGCACACTAGGAAACAGTTATTTTTGTTGGAATGATTTCCGAACTAAATTATGCTCAGTACCAAGAGTTGCAAAACTCAGAGGTTTTGGAATCATAATGACAAATCATGATGCTAAAAGAACAGGATATGAATTCTGCTTAGCCAGAGTAACCCAGGGAAGCTTTCTTTCCACCTACATGGCCTCTCTTCCTTGCCTTCCCCATCCTCCCCCCACCCCCCCAAAAAAGTGCCTGCAGATCAGACTTCAAGTTAGCTGCAGTTTCCAAAGACAAAATTTGTTCTGACTGTAAGCAACTTGGCACCCAGTGGGTTTTTTGCTATCTTATTTGAAATGAGAAGCTTATCAAGGTATAGAACAACATTGAGATAATTAGCCCTGTTCCTAATGGCTGTTAACTCCATCACAGTGCTCTGAACCTCATGGTTATTAGCACAGCAGATGGTTGAGATTTTTGACACCTGTCCCAGCAGTTTTGTTTTTGCTAGAGCTTGCAGAAATTCATACACAAAAGCCATTTGTCAAAAACTAATTGACAAAAGCCAAGTTTGGTGAAATCATATTTGCTCAGAATAAATTTATTGCTAATAATAGCTGCGTTTGAGCAAGGAAATATTTCTCTCTGGTATAGATAATCACTTCTCCACAGATATACTAAAAGGCAAAACTGAGAAATGCATTCCAAGCCAGCAACAGTTCATTTTTTACATAAATTAAAATAAAACAATAGGTGGCTTATAGCACATTACTTTGTGCCAAACCTAGCTATCTAAGTTTATTCACAGGCAATGGTCACCTATAGTATTCTTAGACAGGTGCTTCCATCATAGATTTGCTTCTTCATTTATACAGTAAACATGCTATTTGATTCAACTTTATTTCTACATACAGTACTAAAACCCCAAAGATTTTTTTCAATAGCTAGAGCGCTGTCCAAGCCACCCAGACGTACCTCTAGGGTAATACATTAATTTTATCTTGAGAAGTTAGTTGTATCACACAAACATTCCAAATTACATTAGTTGTATTTGCTCTTTTCTGATATTCCTTTTACAGTATCACTTTAATCATCACTCTGATTAGTTCAGGATTAAGTACTCTTAAATATTAAAGGCTGAGCTACTAAAAATAAATTGGTAATTGGGTAGATGCAAGAGCTAAACATCAAAAAGACAGCAGAAAGGTAGCATAATGGAAAGGGTTAAAAAGGGGGTGAGAGGAAGTGGCTTCTTCACTGAAAAACTGATACTTAAAGGCCTTTCCTAATACTTGCATTTCCTCTCTGGAAATAATTTTCAGAGTAAAAGATGACACTTGCTGCTCAGCCACTACATCTTCCATTATGAATAATCAGGCAAATCGTACGAAAAACATGTGCAGTCATCATTACCTTATGAGCTGACCATTACCTCATGAGCTGACCATTACCTCTTGGGAAGATCTGGACTCAGTTTTCCAACCTTAAAAATTCACTAAAAAGAAAAAGCCCCAAAACCAACCCCCAAATCCCTCCCATCCCCAACACCACTCTCTTATAGAAAAGAAACACACACTGTGAAAAACTAATTTTAAAAAAACCCTAAAAACAAAAGCAAACAACCAACCAAACCCCAGTTCTACAAACATAGTCTGCAGAAAATATTAAGCCAGCCAGTCTTCAGTTATCAAGCAGATATATAACGTTCTCTGTTATTCATGAGCATACTTATAAACATTCATTATAAGGATACATTCTTTGCTCGTGCTATGTTTCAATCTCACACATAAAGGATCCATGAAAAGCAGATGACTAAGTCTACCACAGACACACAGTAAGTGACATCTGGTTAACACGTAATGCCTAAAACCCTATTCAGAAAGTTCATTTGCTTCTTCTAAGTGTCATCAATTGACCAGATGGACCACAGATGGAAATTACTGGCATCTTGCACCAACTCACTGAACCTCTAGTTGTTGTAAGGGTAGCTGGAGCTACATTTCACTTGAATATATAGACTTTCCACCTTTGTGGTTGTCTGATGACTTTTTAAGGCACAAAGTTGTCCTCGGCATGCTCACCTGTGCCTGAAAGTACACTGTGAAGTTTCCTAAAGGTGTAGATGCCTTAATGTTTTAAAGAACAGTAAGATTATAGAAATATTCCTATTTGTCATACAGTGACATATTTTTTGCTTACATATTGTACCCTGATTACTATTGTACTACATGACCAAACAATGTATTAGAGAGAACTTCCTGTTGTTTGAAAGTTTTCTTCACTTTTAATAAAACTAACTCCCCCATTACAGTTTCAGTCTGGCTGGAATGGAATGTCTAATTTCTCAAAGGCACTGTCCTGAAAAAAGAATGGGAAAACACCTCTCTACATCTCTCAAGGTTCATCTCTAATAGGAATCTGATATGCCAGTGTAAACCATCCTTAAATAAACTTCTGCCTCATCCACTGCTTATTGGAAAAGAACAGCTTTATCAATTACTATAATCTAAATCCCATACTTAAAAGAGCAACTGTTTAAGAAAAAGATAATGTGACCTTTCACCTGCTATCTCCATGCTGCCTTCTGTATGTTCATGGTTATCAAACTTTCACAGCTGTTACAGATGTTTACATAGACATATTGTCTTCAGCACATCTGCAGAAGTGTAATATATGCTGTGATATATAATCTACTATAAATTCTTCTGCACAACAACAAATTCTCCTGATTATATCAAGTGCAATTGGGAGGCAGAAGCAGCAAAACCTTCTTTCTCTTGGCTTCACATATGCAGATGCAGCTACTACAGCACTCTTCTGTGGAGAATAATGAGGTGTTCAGCTAGGAGCTTATCGCTATGATGAGACCATAAAAAGTAAACTGTCAAATATTTGAGTAAAGGGATTGTGAAGGAGAGAAAGGGAGCTATGTTAATTTCTATCAACTGCTAACACCAATCCCAAATCAATCTGCTTGTGTTCCACAGAAAAACACTGCAATTTACTTCAAGCTTTAAAGGGACAGTTTCACTATAGAAATACTGAACACAATTTGGGCAGATTTGTACAGTAAGAAAACACAGACCCATACTTCAGAAGAAATACATTTACCCTAAAATACATAAATGCACACACATAATGTATATTTAATAGAAATATACTTTAACCCAGAGTTTGTTCTCTGTCTTAAAGTCAAGCCTCTGACATATTATGCTATATACTGCTGTCCCATAACTCACATCACCTCAAACCAGTTTCATGCCCACTCTACTACTGTGGCCACAGAGAACAATTTTAAGAGAATGATATAAAATGATCTCACTCAGCAGTGCTCTCACTAGTTGAGAACTTTGAAGTCATTTTACTGTAATACACAGATTATACTCTCCTGTAATTGCTATGCTATTCATTTTAGTCCCCTAGTGGCATTTACTGAAATGCCATCAATTTAAATTTGTTTTCATAAACTCTACAGCCTGGGACTTTGAAACAGCATCCCCTCCCCAGTATTCTTTTTCTAATAAATGCCAAGTTAGCTAACTTACATCTGTTAAACATAGGAAAATGAAAATAAATGTAATTTATCTATTTGTTCTGGGGTGGATACTGCTACAAAAACATAAATGGTATCTGTCCCTATTAAGTTTTCCAAATATACATGAACCTGATACAAAGTAGCGTATTTGCCTAAACCACCCATACAATCACAATGCTGTAAAAACATACAGACCAGTTTACAAACATTGTCTATCAAACAACCTCATTCTGGGGAAACACACCCTCTTTTATCCTTTAAAAAAAAACAAACACAAAAACAAAAACCAAAAAACCCAACAACACACAACATCCCACACCAAAAACCACCCCCAAACCTCCTCCTCTCCCTTTTTAATCTGAGTAAGACAAGCAAACCAAACGCCAGATATCTATTCCCATCAGGAAACAGTAAGATCAAAGGTAATTGCTGTAAAAATTTTAGCCTCCTGAATGTGAGTCTAACACTATTGCTTTGTTTTCTATTTTACTATTGCCACTTGAATTTAAACAGCAGAGAAGTTTGGTTCATACTCGTTTCTTATTTCTCAGGTGTTTCATATCACAATAAATTCTGGTTTTATGTGCCTACATCAGTGAAACAAACGCCAACTGGCTTGACTGTAAGAACAAGAGACTGCAAAACACAGGGAAGGGCACATAAGACCATGCAGCATTTACTTCTGACAAGAAGAATGACTTTAATGTCCCTATGCCACCCTCCTCACAAATTTCTTTCTACTGAGGACATTAATCAATGTGTGTCACTGACACAGCAGCAGTTGTCAACCCTCTTGGTTGTTATATTGCTGTAGAAAGCATCTAGCACAGCTTCACCCAGACCTGACACCCTGAGCTTAACTCTGAGCTCACTCTCTGTATCAGTTGTCAGATGATTGAGAACTACCTGTTTTTCCCTTTTAGGCTGGATAAACCACTTCTAGTGATCCAATACAAATATAGGAAATTATTTTTTTTAATGATTTTTTTCTTTCAGGGAAGGACACATTACTTTAAGAAAAAATTATTATTTTTTTTTTTAAGAGTGATTTGGTGACTCGGAAAAGATGCCTGAAGATCACCCAAACTATTTGTTGTGATTATTTCTTAGAGCATTTGGTATTCAAAATTTCAACTTTTTTTACTGAAACCACATCTCCACAAGTCCTTGTCTGATCCCATTTCTTCCACTGGATCATTAAAGAAATTTTATATGACTATCATCTTACTCTTTGGGAAATTGAGGAAAAGACAGATACCAAGCAACTTGCTACAATTATGTCCCAAATATATGGTACTGAAATATCTCTGCAATAAAAACTGAATTTAACAGATTCCAAACCAGTGTTTCAACACCAAGTCAGTCTTCCCTCATCTTCTGTTTTTATTTCCTAGCTTGATGATGAGAATTAAACAAGCAAGATCTCAAACCACACGTCCTGAAACTTTGATTTACATGTGAACAGGCAGACCGAAAACACCACAGGTGGAGAGAGTGCATCTACAGAGTATAATTAGCGAGTTTAAAACTGCAGAACACACTATTGTTATGAATTCAAACCTAATTTACATAGAAGACAAAGATAAAATAGCAGTAGGAAGCTTTAAAAACATGTCATACCTAAAGATTCTTTAATGAAATAAGTAAATTCAAGAATAAGAAGCAATGAACTTCAACTACAATAAAACTTGCCAGCTCGGCCTCTCTCTCTTTCTTCATTTTTAAGATAACATATTTTACTTTTGATGTATTATTTTGCTTACTATCATTATCATCACTGATTTCAGATGGAGCATTTCAGAGCTTGTAAATTATTCTTTCTTCCTGTTTTCTTTGAGCTAACAAACTGCATTTTATATACACATAGGGAAATATTTTGGTACCACAATTAGCAGAACTGTAATCTCCCTCTAGCAGAGTACCTTAAACATTTTGAGACTTTCAAAGTAAGTCTATAGACATCATGGGATTACTTGCATATTGCCCATAGGGGCACTGCTTAATCAGGACGCACAAACTGCTGGTAAATGCAACACTTCAGCCTCTAGATTATCCTGCTCTAAGGGCTCACGTAAGAAGCACACTCATTTCTCACAGAAAGGTGACTTTTAGCAAGCAACCCCTGCTGGTGGTATTGATGAGATCTAGAGGTTGCTGTCTGAAGCAGAAAAGAGAAATTGGTTCAACTGGTAGGCATTAAATGGACCACTTCGCTGTAACAAAGAAATCCACAGCCAAGTGAAAAAAACTTCAAGAAGAGTTAAACTTTTCTGATGTGTTGGAAGCAATTGTTTTTTTAAACTTGGAGAATTTATTATTTCCTTTTAAAACAAAACATGCAGCACTTAGAGGATCAGGAATTGTAATACTGCATTACCACATGCATAACTCTTACAATCCAATTCTGCGTTCCTGGATGTAAATACAGTCCCCATCTCAATAAATTATCCACATCGGTCTGTAGAGTTAGTGCCTTGAAATCAATTTAATTCCAGACAGGGTGGGGTCCACACGCCCCAACCTCCTATGGTAAAATCCAATGGCATTCCAGTCCTTACTCCCCCGCACAGTGCACCAAGACAGCTGAGCAAGAAAGCTTCAACAGTAAAGAACATCAGCAGTGCATAAATATCCTTTTGAATCAAAACCAGAGCATACATTACAACACAGGCTTGTCAACAAGAAGTGAGCTGTAAGCTATAGAGGGAAAGAAGAGTATATGATAGCAACGGATGGTTTATGAAGACAGCTCCTAGTAAGCTTGTCATCCATGATCAGCTTTATTAAAGTTTCTTTAGTAAGTTTTAAACTTTTTCAGTACTCCCCAGCACTCTGTCTTGCAGAATAAATGCACCTCTCTCCTTGCAAATTTCACCTGTTAACACTCAGAAAACACAGCGCCTTCGACCAATTTAGACGTCCATCAACCACACAGCACTGCAGGTAGACAACTGAATCCTCCTCCTTTTTCCTTTGATCCTCCTGAGAGAGGAATAACTTACAAGTAACTAGAGTATTACTTTGCTCTGATGTACAATAAACACCAAATGCTAACAGTCCCATTTCAAGCATTATTCAAAAGGATGCTATAAGCACAAGAACTCACAGGTTGTGGAGGGGAGTGACAAATGATAGCCCTTCACATTTGTTACTCTAGTCCCTTCATCTGTTTGCTGCTTAAATGTGGCAAAACACAAAACTATTCCCTGGGAGCAGGTCTGGAAAAATACATCTGATTAACTGAGCATCAGGTAGGTTCAAGTTAAGAAAAAGTTAGAGAAACACCATTAAAGTAAATAATACTACAGTGATACAAACCAAGTCTTGGCTCAATTCAACTGCACAGAGCATTAGAAAGACATAAAACCTGGTCAAGTTATGATCAACAAAATTTCTTCAGGTAGCTGACAGCTGAAGAACTTGAATTTCAGAGTAGAAACATGTATCTGCCTTTTGTTAAGGGACTGGCACTATGAAAGTTCTTACATATTGCTGCAGCATGAAATTACATGTAAGAGGAAAGGTTGATGATGAGAGCCACAAGGTCTGTGAAGCAAAAAGCTTAATGGTAATACATAATTAAAACACGTACAAGGCAGGATTTTCCAGTCCATCAATGAAGGACAAAACCAGAATGCTACTGCCGAGATGTGGCTACACAAATAGTCCCACAGCCATCCGGCTGCAGGACAAAAAAAAAATAAATACAGGCAGTTTTGTCCTTTTGCAGCTTCATAACTGGCTGGAACATTTTAAGCCCCGTCTTTGACATTACTGTACATATTCCAGCCCTAAGATGGTGCATATTATTATCTGACATAATTCCTAAGAGGAAAAAACCCACAAGTAAATATTTACGATGCTTGTGAAAAATTTAAACTCTGTTAATTTATAAACTTCAATTATTTGTTAACACCAAAACACCCAAAGGGGTTTGCTGTTTTGCTTTTCAGTAAGAGCACTATTTCCATTGCCTGCTCATAATTGCATTAAACTGTAAAACAACTGGCAAGAGTAAAGCAAGAAGACAGGTCTGAAATTCAAGCAACTAGAGGTTTAAATAGACTAGAGGCTTAAATAGAGGAAAATATGCAGACATGGGAGGATTTTCCCCTACACTATCCTCCAGTGCTTTTCTTATTACACAGTTACCATTTCCCTCTCTGCCTCAGCCTATTCAATTAATATCGACCAGGTGCTTGCTCCATCTTTGCTTCTTCAATACATCTTGGGCTATGGCTGAACTCCACCAAGCCTAGAGAACTGCTCCAATTTAACACTGGCACCCAAGGGGCACTGAGCCCTGTTCTTCAGTGGGTGGCAGACCCAGTATCAACAGAAACTATTTTTTTTCCCCAGGGCAACTGCAGGGGTTACAGTCCAGGCTAAGCAGCCTGAATTAGTTCTGGAGTCTCGTCCTCACCAATCGTGCTATAGAATCACTGCATACCCTACAAATTTGCTATGTCTAAGCTACATTTCCCCACAGTTTGCAAGATTATTAATTTTCCACACTTTTAATACTTACTAAAATGCACTGAGAACTTTTTTTTAAAAAAAAATAAGTTGTCCAGCTGCTACTCTCGTAGTACTTCCTTATATTTATTACACAGTAGATATCAGCAATGCTTGATTAACAACATCTTCACAGAAGCACACGAGCAAAAGCTTTCTAACAGTACTTTAATATTCACTTTATAAATATGTTTTCTAAATAGAAATAAGATAATGTTTCCCTGCTTGCTGCCTCTAAATAAGGCAGACGTGGATCTCTTCAGTAAGTAGTAATGCTTACACGCACAGTTCATTTAAAACATATGAAGTTACAGTTGTGCACGCAAAGCTTAGGACTTATATTCATGAATCTGTACAAGCCATATATTAAAGCGTTTAAAGATAAATTTCAATATTGATTTAAACAGTATACTTATTTTGGCTCTCTGCTTTATGTGGATTGGCAGGCATGAGGCCCATGTCACTACTTGATAATTTTATGAAATTTCAGAAGATTTTTAGTATGTAAAAATAAAAAAGTCCCCCTGCCCCCCCTGCAACACCCTGTGTAGATGAACCCAAACCTGCCTGAATATTACGTACACATGAAATGGCAAGTACATGTTTTGAAAAAGGAAAATAAAGCCCTTCTTAAAGAACAAACACCCTTTGCATTTAATTACTACAAAAAGATTTTTTTTTGTCCCACAAATGACTATAAGCAGATAAACAGTGATCACCTGTGAATACATTGTTACTTGTGTATTCTCAGAAATGTATTGCTTAGCACATAAATCCTCTTTATGTCATAACTGGTTTAGCTTGCAATTATTTAAACAAGAGCCTTCTGTGAGCCCATTTTCTAAGCTGTTCAAGTAGATTGTTTTATAGAAGTTAACTTCATATTGAAGAATCTAGAAGGGATAGATTTTCACAACTACCTTCTTATACTCTGATGTCTAAAGACAGCTGTCTTTTCTCCCTGTTTCCATCAGTCACAAATCTTGCTAATGAACTACCATGATTTGGAATCCCAGACTCCTCTTGTATTTGAGATCAGCTCTTGATCGTAGGGTATTGGCACCGCAATTCAACTGTGTCCTAGTTCTCTTTCCCTCTTACTTTGAAATGGGTTATTAGACCTGTCTCTTAAACAATAAGATAAATAATAGCTGTTGAGTTTATTGTATTTGAAGGTCATTTTTCACTCCACCTTCAGCAATGTCTATTCACAAGCTGACCAACATCTGTTGTGTAGAAACCGTAAATTCTTTATGGGAAAATAATTGAATCACTAGACAGAGGAACACCAATATGAAATACATTGCCATTAATTCCCTTCCTCGCTTCCAAAGTTCACAATCTGCTGTGAGAGGTTTGTTAGAATGATGTATGTATTTAATTTAATCCAAATGGGAAATACAATAGGTTCCAAAATGTTAAGCATACCATGGCCATTATTACCACGTATTAGCTATGATCCACAATATGACCCCACATTTCCCCGATAATATACGGATTTCTATTTCTCCACAGTTTATTATTTTTCTTCTTCCATCTTAATTCACACATAGCTGCATATATCTTCATTATACAACAGGAAGAATAGAACACCTTGTTTTCTGTCCTCCTGGCAGCACCTATAACGACTCCTTTCAGACAGGCAAAAAGCAGAAATCAATGTAGGAAACAAGGTTCTATTACTGCCATAAAACTTTACCTCTCGAGTCCCTGAGTTGCTTTTATCTCTTGGGCTGCTAGATAGGATGTGCGAGAAGAAATTTAAGAACAATACTGGCATCCTTTTATAATTAGATAGGCTGGGCAGATACAACCCATTAGTCTCCCAAGCACACTATACAAGCAATGATATCCTAAGACTCCTCTTCCTGTGGATAACCATTCCAACTTTCACATAGCAAGTACCTAAACATGAGCCAAATTGTAACCATTAGTTCCATGACTTTTTCCACAACTGCTTGATTCCAACTGGTGCTCATGCTTGTAATGAAGTGCATTCAATTTCTGGTTTGGATTAGCCAGGGCTCAGTTTCAAGACATCATTTTTTACTACATTTTACTCTGCAAAGCGCCTAAAAGTCACTACATAAACACAGCATTATAATCATGTCTTGTTATTCATTTTCAGGAGCTGAATTCAGAACTCTAAGAATCTCACTGCAGGACACAGACTTTTTTTTTGTCATTTTTGCCCCAGCAGTGATCAAATGTTTATTATCCAATATAATTCCACTGATCCTTTTTGCTCCCTCCATTCTAGATGGGAGCTCACCCGATTTTAAGTATCATCCTCAGTCTTCATTTCTAGAAAAAAGATGTTACCTTTGGTAAAATTAATTTGATAGCAAGCAAACTAACAACATTCTTACAAAATCGCACCACTAAAAGCAATACACTCATCTCAGTGCATGGCCAGTTATTGCTACACAACTCAAGCATAGAATACATCAAGAAAATAAAAAGTAAATACAATTCCAGTGGTATCCAATACACTTATTCTCACCCTACAATTCACATAGCTGTTGACAAAAATAAGATACAAGCCACTGCAATTTAACCAGAGAATAAATTAAATAATCATAGTTCATTCCCAATTTAGTCCTCAAAAGCCTCTTAAATAGGTTTTAGGACTCCGATCTGGTCCAGTAGATGCAACTGGGTTGTGAGATATGTTTGAAGATGAAAATTACAATACTGAGTAAGAAATCCAATAAAGAACTTTAGAGAGCCTGTCGAGTAATAGAAAAATATTTTAAAACACAAAACCAATCAGGACCTAGTCTTATCTCCTGTCAATCCAGGATTGCTGGTGTGATACTGGTAACCATTTTCATAGAATCATATTCCACCGTGAACATACCAAATGGATCAATTCTCATTATCTGTGAGAGATGCAGAGATACTCAAATTGCCTTGGAAGGCTCTTTGCTAAGAGGTAGGGCATCAGAACCCCGGGTTAGTTTATTGGTTGAGAGCTAGCCTGGTTCAATGCTAGCCTTGCTATTTCTATATAGTGCTGAGCTGTTGCATGTCAACAGTCTACAAGTACTGTAACAACTTTACGCAAGTCCCCCAATGCCACGTTTTGGATCTCAAGGTTGCTCACACTCCAACTGAATAAAGAAAAGATGGGTATCCACAATTTTTCTCACTGTTCTGGACAAAGCAATCATTTTGGCCTCTTCAAAGACCTACTTTGAGTAATCCCATGGGCTATAGAAGGTAGGGGGGTGCAAGAGAGCTGGCACCACTTCCGCCAAGCTGAACATCACTGCATTCCTAAGAGCAAAAAATCAGGCAAAGGAGGCAGGAAACCTGCATGGATGATCAGGGAGTTTCTGGAAAAATGCAGATGAAGAAGTTGTTTCTAGAACATGGAAAAAAGGACTGGAAGAAAGCTGAAGCAAAACAATTTGGGGATTTAAGTCTGTGCCTTGAAGCCATTTAAATCAGTTAAATAACACTGTCCATTTCTCCTCTAAGCACAGCAGAAAAATATGGGATTCTTTCCTATATCCAAAAACCATCATTAAAATTATTAAAATTCTTTCCCAAAAGGTCTTTACCTGAACAAGACAAATCACATCAGGATACAAATAAATATACTAAGTATATTGCCCAAACTACAAATAGTGTGGGCTGCTCTTAATCCTTTTTCCTTAAAGAGAGAAGCTTCAAGAGAAGGTAAAAACTGGAAAGGTTATCAGCTGCCAATAGACACATCAGTTTGCAAATGAATACAAGTCAAAGATCAAGTTGCATTTGGCTAGCTTTGGTAAGGTTTGATCACAAACATATTAGAGGAAGACATTTACCTATACGCACAGGTGCACACAAAACACCATTTAACTTGCTTTGAAAGCACATAAATGGATTGACAGCTTATACCAAACAGCTCCATGATCAATAAAAATCAATGCAATATTCTGTTCTAAAAAGGATTATTTGCAGAAACAAGTTAAGTTTAATAAGAATTTTGTCACTAGTTTTACTAATGATGTACCACTTAGTTTACTACTATACCTTACTCCTCCCATCTTTATCTGAAGCACAGTACTCTGTTCCTGGTATGCCAATAAGCCCTGTTCAAGGGCCCCCATTAGGTTATCTGAGCCTTTTTTGTTATCCATAAACTTGAAATATGCATTACATTTTTACTTTTCCACTCCTAAGAGTGTAATAATAGAGTTGGACTGAAAATAACAATATGAAAAGCTGATATACAAAATGGCATGTCAAGCTTTCATTTAAAGCATATGCTTGAATTCCACAGCTAAACAACAGACAATCCAAACACTATTCAATAATTTTTAATTTTTTTATTTTTTAAACATGCAAAGAAAACCCTTCAATTTCAGGGGTTTTTTTCCCCCCTTCCCTAACCTTCCTTTCCCTCCAAGTCGAACTCAGATTTTGCAATATTTCTGATAAACCTGAGGAAAAAAACAACACAAAAAAAAGAAGTAATCAAATGCAAGTAAAGAAAGCAAAATCAAGGTATCTAAGACAACAGCAGCATAGAGAGGATTTGGCTCAGGATATGAGTGTTCCTTTAAACAGCAGTTCTTCTCTTTTGGTTCTTTTAAGACTCATTCAGAGTAGCCCCGACAGTACCACCCACCACTCTACATAGCCGAGAACAGTACCAAATCTCCCCCTCCCTTTTCCCCAACCCCCAGGCCCCTTTGTGCCCCCCTTAGCAAGGCAAGCAACCATAAAAGGATGGTTCATGATTTTGAATGCTGGGTTATTCCAAGTTTAGATCAAACTTTCTGGAACTCTTAAAATACGTTTCCAGACTCCTGGCATGCTGCTGCAAAAGCACTTCTACATAGAATAATACAGAAGATTAGGCAGGAACAGCTCCAAACCGAGGGTCTTATTAAGTTTTTGATTGATTACTTTTTTAATAACAATGTAAGCCTACACCAAGCTTACCGTTCCCTACCAGCATTTGAGCCATTTAGTTAAGTTTCTAACATAAAATATATATACTACTCAAGGTTACTTCACAAGACTTCCTACTCGCCCCACCTCTAGCGTTACCACGTATAGATTTGATAGGGTGGGGCTTGAGGGATTTTCCACCTTTCATTTGAATTAACTGCAGATATGAATTAACACCAGATCTCCTCCAGCTTTGTTTGAAATACCACTTTAGTTTTGCATGCTTTGTAATTCCTGCTAATTATATGTTTATATAGCTCTACTTCTATTACATTGAAGACAAAACTATTACAGACCATATATGCACAAAGTTAAAGGCAAAATTACAAAGATGAAGCAATGCAAAAAGAATAAGAACTGGAGAAACCAGGTATCTTTGGAGAAACTTCATCCTGCAACTACTACTTGCTACTCTAATAAAACGATAGGCTATTGATACAGCTTTCCATTCATCTACAACAGCAGCAGCAGGACATTTTCTGTCTGACAACAGCAAGTCTTTATGAAAAAAAACCAAAACCACACAGAAACAAAAGTCAGAGATGAGCCCCACGATAGATGCAGACTTTTGAGAAAGATTTTACCATATAAAGAGCAGTGGGGTAAAGCACACACAACAATGAGTTACTTTTGCAGAAGTCTCACTTTTTCAAAACTAAGGAGATGAACTAAGCAATGTCTTCTTATACATATTCCTCCAATGGTAGCTGAAGAATGTGCCTTGCTCAAACTTGCAGTATGAAATTTGATTAACATGAAGCAAAGAAACTCCACAATATCTGTACTCAATTTAAACAGTCAAAGAACTTATTTTTTGTGCACACCAAACATTGACAGACAAATAATTGATAGTGAATATGTTAACAATGGACAAAAAAAAAGAGTTACAGACAGCATTTGACACTTACAGAAAGTAAAATCCTGTATCTGAAAACTTGGCCATTTCTGTGTCAGGTACCTATTACATTCCAGGATTCAGAAATGTATAAACAGAGTACTTTAACCATGAAAAGCCTGAGTGAAGTGTTACTTATGATCCACTTACCATACATATGCCAACAAACCTTTACCCTTTGATAGTAAAAGAAAATAATTCCTGGAAGACCAGTCAAACGATACAAAGAGTCATTCTTTACTTACAGCTTCAGAAGCATGAAAGTTACGGAGGGGAAGAATTTGAAGCAGTTAGAAGAACCTGCTTTCACAGCTCAACAGAAAAGCCTTAAGCATAACCTTAAAGTTTCATGGAATCCCACTGATTTCAAGAGGGCTGTGTTTATTTAACCTTCTGTATTGGAAAATACAGGGAAGATGATTCACAGGGCCTAATGGCTGCAGTTGGACCAATTGAAATTGTAGAATACGTCAGTAAACCTCAGTGTCTGTAGAGTTAGCTCCTGTATTTTAAAAAACAACCCACAATAACCAACAGTAAACAGCAAGTTTTAAGGCGAGCACCACTGTACATCATGAAGGAGAAAGCACTGGAAGGATGAGCAGTTTATATTCAATATGCTTCTTTCTAATTAATCTGGTAATCTATAACATGGGATGAGAAAGCAAGGCCCATCTTAAGAAGTTAATAAGCAATGTAAACATATTGGGCCACATTTTACTGATTAGAATGACAACAGGAACGCAAATGGTTATTTTTTTAATGAACTTGCACAAATCCTTTAGATCCAGATTATGATAATTTCTAAAACGAGCTTTAGAGCCCAGAGGGACTCTGATACACATCAGCTGTATCAGGATCTTGTGAAACACTTCCGGGTTGTGCTGTACAAAACGCGCCTGAAACACTGACTGCCAGAATTCCAAGAGATACCTGATGGGGATTTTGGCTCAGCAAGTACACGGACTGAGGACACTGCAAGGTTAGCAGGCCATCTGGCAGCCCCTCATATACTCAAAGGAAAGATGATATCAAGCCTTTTATGCTGTGGAGCGTGTGTTGTGGGGGGCGGAAATATAAAAAAAGAAATACTGACAAAAATTAAAGATTGATAGCTCAGAAATAGTATTCATCTCATGCCTAATGGAACTAATCAATAAACGGTATCCCATGGATAAAACGCTGAACAGATGTAACAAAAACGTAAAGATGCTTTGGGCAAATACTTCCAAAAGATCAAATAATAAGTCATCTAGCCAGAGGAGATTTTGACAGAAGCAGCACTGAAATACCATTAGAGACCACTGAAGATACTGAAAATGCTCTGAGCTAAACTGTTCCACACTTGAGGGATGAACACACACACCCCCAGCACAACTACCACTCCCTTCATATGCGTAGCCAGTGCATAAATCAGTGACATCTTTCTTCCCTGCAGAATTTGTCCAGTTGAAAGGCAGCCAGCACAAGGAAAAAAAAAAAACGCTTCCATATGAATACTCTGCTCCATTCTGAAGGGTTTCAAAGGCATGGATTTTCAGACCACTTAGTACCCCACATAACCACTAAAGAAATTTGTTGTGACAGAAGGAAATCAGGTAATGTTATTTTGGCCTGTTCCTATGATGACATAATGCAATCATTGAAAAAGATACAGTTTCATCAGTTGTGTTTTCTCCTTGACAACACTGCAACTGTTTTATGATCATTTGTTTTGATTTTCTGGAGACCTAATCTGGCATACTTGGCCCATCCCCAAAACACAGTGCTTCTTCACTAAGGTGACAAAAATCGCTGGAGAGAGCTCTGAAAAATATCTGTGTGTTCTATATAATTAATCTTTTAACCAATATACTCTCTTCGATATAGAATTACTGTCTAAGTAAGTTTCAAGTGAAAAAATCAGTGTTTAAATGACTGAGACTCATGCTGTAACTGCCCCGTACCACGACTTTCTAGTCATTTTCCTCTGAAAACAAACAAAAGAACCAAAAGTTTGTCTTTTTCATTTTACATCTTCTACATTCATTCCACATTATGCAGAAACATTTTGATGGACAAATAATACCTTTTTAAAATACAAAAAATAAGAAGTGTTTATTTCAAAGCTGTGTTTGATGTTAACTTCCTTCTAAAGTTTCAAAGTTAACTAATCAAAGGATTATTTTTTTTTGGTATTTACACAAATTCCTTTTGGATAAAGAGTTATATATTTCTAAATAAAGAAATGCTACTTGTACTCTAGAGAGCCTGAAGATCTGATCTTATACATAGCAGTGAAGCTGCATGTCTTCAACAGTAGCTACAGCAAACACCTTTGTCGAAACAACCTGGATTAAGATTTGTTTTGGTCACACTAATTTACTGATGAACCCGTGTTTTAATGCAAAGCAACACCAGTGCCTATAAATACATTTGATTGCAACTCCCTTCAGATAATTTGTCACTCAGTCATCTGACAGTAGAGGTAAGAGGTAGGCGCCCAGTCTCTGAGGTAAGCCCCCCTTTAGCACATGCTAGATACAACACCAACCCCCTTCTGCCTACCATCAGCCAAGCTGGTGCACATGACTGTTAGAAGCCTGCTCCCTGCTGATCAGTTATCTCCATTTCTTGACACCTATTGTGTAGATAGAAAAGGCATAAAAACCCAAAGTAGATTTTATTTCTCACCTGAGTGATGCACATGCAAGACTCAGAACAAACTGGTATGCAGGCTTGAGTAAGGATATATTTTGAGTATATGCTTCTGAAGCTACTTTTGACAACAACCTAACACGTAACAGGTGCCTCAGCATAAATCAAGAACTGATTTATTATGGACAACAAATGGTCCTTCACAACATTCTCAATTTATCATATTATAATTGAAGTGTGGCCTCTCTATAGCCAACCAATATGCCAAGCCAGATGGCGTATACTTCTCAGAGCTCAAAAATACGCAGCTCAACCTTTGAAGCTAACCAGATTTCTCTTAACCATACCAGATTTTAAAGACCGAGTATGCATGCTTTTTACAAACCCAGAGAACATAAGTGAACTTCAGTCAAAATCAGCTAGGCTTAACCAACTAGGCAATACACACTTGTGATTTACTGGCAGTGAGAAATTACTAGATTTTAAAAACCTCCTGCACCCCTTGAACTTTGTAGTGTTTAACCTATCTTAGTTTAACATTCATTCAGTCCATTTGCTCCTGCACAGTTACATGTTAGCCACAGTATCATGCATTTTCCTCTAATTGAATGGATGTCAAAAATAGAGCTACAAATAAAAGTTACAATATATAAAAACAGACAGACAAGCCTAACTCCAGGCAGCATTACAATCCCTCCCTCCCCCCCACCCCAGGTTTTGAATCATTGTCCATCTGTACTTCAAACTGCAGCTCTATTTTCAGCCACTCCATCACTCCTCCACATGGGAGGAATAAGAAGTGTGAAGAGCCACTGAACCCAGAATTTCCACAGTTTATCAGCACATCACTACTCAAAACAGATGTTCTGGTAATCATGGTGCACTTGGAGAATATCAGTACATTCAATAGCTTCTGTCTCTTATGCTTTTCTCATGTTAGTCATAGCTCTTACGTATGTAAAATCCAGAGGGTTGATTTCTTAGAAGAAATGCATCATTTCCAAACACAACATTTCCAAAGAAAACTGCACCTTTACAAAGTTTACACTGTCGATGAGTTAGATAACCTCATAATTTAGATTATTTACAAGTTAGATTATTTATGAGAATTAGGATGCAGGAACAAGAAATGACTTCTAAAAAAACCCATACAGATCACATCTACTCTAAGAGTTCCAAAAGCATCAGTCTATGATATTTTTCCCATCAGTCTTCATGCTTCATTACTTGTGTAAGTAGTATATCATATATATACACATTTCCTACTATTAGAAGCAAAAACATTTCCTTTTCTGTACATATCTAGAATGCAAGAAATACCATTGGGGGCAGGGGGGGAAATCCAGTATACTGAAGGCAGGGGGGAAGTATGACCTCTGAACTCTACTCAAAACAAAGATCTTCAGGGTGATTCAGTCCCAGATAAAATTCCAATCACAATTAAGGGGGAAATATTGGAAACAAATACTAAGAGTATTCAAATGAAGAAGCAACATTACTAATGTAATATCTCTTACTGACATCTACTAAAAGCTTCCTTTCCTATCACTGCTATGTATCTTTCAACACATACTAGTGAAGAAATTATTATTAAATTCTTGAAGACAAGAATATTAGTAGATGACTATGAATTCCACCGTTTGACTCGGCAATGACAGAAAGTAGAATGACCTCTCTATACTGTAAGCAACTAAATGAGCCTACAGATATTTCATAACACAACTTGAAAATCTATTAAATCTCTAACCAACCAAAAGTTTGGTATTTAACACAGAAAAAACTTTCAGGAGGAGTTAAAACATCATTTCACAGCACATGACATCTTCACATACCAAGGCCCTTGAGAGTCTCTGAAAGAAAAGTCAGATTTCTAGCTGCTAAGACACTACTGCTTCACCAAAGCTTCATTGTCTGGCGACACAAACCTTCCCCTTAATTACGTCAAAAACCAGTGTTCAAGATGTCATTATTTTTCACAACATAGTCCTATTAACATTTCCACCCCTTTTATTCAGCTATTTCCCTAAATGAGAAAAAAAGAATTTCAATAACTTAAAAAGCATCTCCAAATGATCTTAAATCCTTTTCAGCACTGCAGACACTATCTAACTGATTGCAGGTCAGGTTAAAAAAACAGAAACAAAAAACCCAACTAGAAACGCCCCCATCACTATGAGGGTGATACCAAATGTAGGATGGTCTCTGATGCACGCATCAGTAGCAGCTGTGCAGTCCAAAACACACCCAAGAGGTTGATGATCAACTTTTCCTCTACTTCCACAGGGTGACACCTGCCAAATTGGCCATCTCTGGCATTTTATTCCCCTACAGAAGCTCCTGCAAGAGCATATGCTATGAGCTCATTTTGGGTGTACTGGTCATAAAAAGTACCAGATGTTTCAAAGAGGAAAAAGAATGATTTCGAGAGAACGTATTTAAGCAAGGACAGTGTTTGAGGCAGTGAGCATTAAGCAGATACCAAAATATTGTTTTAGTCTCAGCTGGTGAAAGGAGGAGGTATGACATTTAATCATGCTGCAAGGTTAGTGCTGTACACAGCAGCTGGCCAGTACGTCCTCTAGAAGGATAGCCTGCCGGTCCTTCACTTGAAGACTCCCTTTTGCCCTAATATCAATCACAGAAAGCAAACACCAGCTGAGTACATTTCTATTTTGTGCTCTGCTCTGTGCACTGGTGTCAGTACTGACAATTTGTGGGTTGGCTTTTTTAGATGAGCAGTCAATGGGAATACCATTAGTAGCCTCGCAGTTCAGTGGAGGGAGAACCACCAGGATTTTAGGAAACAAGACACGGGGCAGTATCCTAAGCAATTATTCTAGGTTTCAATTCACAAGTTATGACAGTCAGATGACATAAGGCAGTACCACATGAAGGATGATCAACGACCGCAAGTGAACCAGGTTAGACACTTCAGTGGCCACAGGCTGCAGCAGGGATGCCACTAATTAGACATGGAAGGAAAGGATACACTGCTCACTGTTTTGAAAATATGCCAGAATATAACATACTATTTGGCTGCCATATTGAGGTTAGTATTCCTTCTGGCCACAGCAACACTGTATTCCTTTAGAAGTATAACGTTTCTTATCATATTTAAAATACTGGAATAAAATTTCTGTATCCTCTTATCCTAGTAAGCTGCAAAAAGGCTCTTGACTGACAGATCTGGCCCAGCCTTCCAACCTTCAGCAACAGTGACAGCTCTACAGTGTTGAAAAAAATAAAACACGCAGATTTGATAACAGACAACAGTTGCACACGCTGTTCCAGCTCCACTCCAAGGAATTTTGAGAAGCTTTGCTTTTATTTAACCAAAATAAACCAGAAGGACCAACACTGCATTTCATGTATTTGTAATATCTTCCCAATCTCTTTTAAAACTCTCAACCTCTGTGTGTCTCAAGAATCCCACAGACTGATGATACAGTGCATTCACTCAACATTTCCTGTTCTATGACAGAAAAGGAAATAATCTGGTTGGTCTGCATAGTTTCTGAATATTCACATGAGTTCAGTCCTAATGCTATGTTTCACCTGTTCTTTAGGATTTGCTTTATTCTATAATAAACCCCAGTAGTATAACAAGAACCTGAATATTATCCATAATTTCTCTTTCAATATTTAAAAGCTAAAATTTTCAATTCAGATTAAAATTAGAAACTAATAAAATTAAATGAAAAAAGTGTAGATATTAATATTACCCCAAATACTGTAAAACATGAGAAAAAGTGGAGAAGAAAAAGAAAACTTCCAGACATCACTGATAAAAGGCAAGCGTTATTGCCTGCTGTTTGTATGCCTCTCAACTGTTCCCCAACCTCCTTCACTAGAAAAAAATCTTTGCAGAAAAATAACCATTTCTATTGTATTTTTCAGAAGATAACAGTGATATTTCTTTTGCACTATTTCACCCAACATCAGCATCAACCACCACTAGTAGAAACAATGGAAATCACAATAAGGACAGATTCATCTTTACTTGTGTAGTTAAGAGACCTCAAAACAGTTGAGATTTTGAATTTCTGTTGTAGTTTAGTTGGTATCCATTTATAGAAATGGATTTACCAATTTGTTCTCACTGTTCCCAGATTTGCTTCTCTTAGGCACATTGTACAAGCGTGATTTAAACAGGACCCAGGTTCTGCATGATGTATCAGACATCCATCCTGTTACCTTTCCATTGTTTACTAACTAGAAAAAGCACTGCCATTAAAAATTATTAATTTACCACCAGGGGGAGTATACATGTGTGTGGTTTGGATTGCAGAGATTTTGGTTTGGTTTTTTGTTTGTTTGGGGGTTTGGGGATTTTGGGTGGATTTGGTTTTGTGGTTGGGTTTTTTTTTTTCTTGTTTGCCCAGGGAGGGTGGTTGTTTTTTTTTTTCTGTTCTATAGGCGCGAAGGGGTTTTCGCGCAGAAGG
>NW_015090920.1:15475017-15570037 GCF_001431845.1 Calidris pugnax
AGTACATTTAGCTTATTCCTGTTTCAATCTAGTCACTGCAGATACTAAGGAAAAAAAAAAAAATTGTAATTAACTCCGACAGAGTTGGTGACATACTGAAGAGAATTAAGGAACCAAACTATTTCCAAGAAGCATTTCTACAAGTTCACCTCTGAGCTCACACTACTCACTGAAAGAATACACATGACTGTATCAGCAGTTACCAAAACCACTTAAAACATTCATAAAAAGATCAGTTCTGTTAATAATTATTGGTATTCATAAGAGACATTTGCTAAGTCTAATTAGCATTTCATTCTTATAACTACCTGAAAAACAGAAAAACAGAAAGTTCTCTCCTACACACAACATTTTAGTGCAAGTTCCAAAACCTACTGAATTTAGGATAAACTTTACTGATATGCATCAACTTGGTCAGTCATCTTGACTCTGCCTTCTTTAGCAATGTCTACAAGATAAAGTGAGAAAGACCTCAATATTCCTCATATCCAGCCAGACATGTAGACCACTGATATAAATATTCAACTCAAAAGAAACTATGTAATCTGATGCTTCTATCTACCACGATACACCCCCAAAAAGCTCCTGATCCAAATTTAGTGCACTGAACTTGCATTAAGATTTCCTGGGCCCTCACTGGGGGGTTAGGGAAATATTCTGGGAAATACTACTGTATATTTGTGAAGTTCTTTTCCTAGACTTCCAGTGGCACTGTTCCCATTTGTCCCAAGTCCTACTGTTCATCGCTGCCGTAGATATGTTTTACCAGGACCCAGAAGAGTTTTTTCTACATCCTAATACAGGAATTGTCTCACAGCAGCTGGAAGTGCAAAACCTACAGCCTATTATGACAAATTTTCTATCATTCTTTACAAGCCCACAGCATCTAGTTTCTGAACCACTGCTTAGGATTCTTGACATGCATGTCCTTATTACCCAACTTTACACTTAAAAACCTTCACAGAGAAGACCGATTATTCTGAAAGGTTACAACTGTTTGAAGAAAGCTAATAAACAGAGGTTCTCCTACCTAAAGCATGACCTTAGTGCCCCCATGCCTTTTTACATTCTTAGACTTCACAAGATTTAATGAAATGATGTTAGAGACACATATCACTTCCTGTTTTTAGAATCTTTAAACTATTTTAGTCACTATTATCTTTATTCTTCCCATCTGCTGACACAATCCATACGACTAATCTAATTTCACATTCCATTTATTAAATACAAATCTTGATCCTATTTAAGTTATAATAGAACACCACTTATTTGGTACTTATATGACAGCAGGCTCATTAACAGTCAGCTTTATGCAGTCTACACAAGGAACTCACTAACTTGTGAGAACTTCATGAACCCATTGGATTTTATTTATGGTTCTGTACCAGTGGGTAGTTACATACTCCAGGAACTAAGCTTACCAAATTCTTACAGTGGAGCTGTAAGGAGACAGACAATAACTTTCTTTTTAAATGCTTTACCAGTTCAAATCCCAACCTGTAGTGAGGTTACTTACATGACATCCAAAAAAAAAGCAGAGATGAGATAGACTCACACAGTTAACACAGAGCTAGAGTAACTTATCTTAGTCAAAACACCTTTTTCAAAAAAAAGTAACTAGAATCTACCTTTGTAACACTTATAAAAAAAAAGAAAACCCAAAATACAAAGACTGAGCACAGGCAGGTGCTTAAGTCTCTCCTTCCAACAATACAAACAGCTATTCAACACATTCTACTAATCATTTGGCTGACACATTTTATACCTTACAATATAATACTAGAACATATCTGCCACTGGGTTCAGTACAGAAACATCAGAAAAATTTCATTTTCTGTGAAACTGAAAATCTAAGAAATTAACTGGGATGTAATGGACAGTATCTAAATTTCTGGAAAACATTACAATTGTTAAAAGAAATTAAAAGTCTTCCAGGTTGTTAAGAAGTATTTCATTTCAACATCAACACTGACAGCAAATCTCATGCTTCTATTGATAAAAAAAATGTTTTCTATCAATAACCTTTCAAAGCAAACAACAAATAAATATTTCTAGAAATGAAAGATGGTAGCCTTAGCTCCATGAAAACAGAAGAAAGGAAGGAAATAACTCAGCCTGCCTGTGCAACCCACAAATGACATACTATGTGTTTGGTTAAATCTCTCCTGAATTTCCCCACAGCCCCTCACTGACATACAATTGACAATTTCTCTAATAGCTGCAATCTCTTTTCGTGATGTTTCATCTACTATGTTCCTTAAATCCTTTGTTTCTTCCATTACAAAGTGTTCTTCTTGCTACCCCAAGCGTGTTACGGCACAGTGAGCGAGACAAACTCTGCTGAATAAGTAGTGCTCAGGGCTTGTGGCTTAAAGGACAACCAATTCAAATGTGTGACTGCTCACTAAAATCACAACAGGTGGCAAGTATGCTGTCAGAAAGGGTAAAGGGAACACCTCATCTAAAATTGTAATCGTAGCGCACAACTTGCCAAACTTTACAAATTGCAAAAAATAATACCAAGATTTTAGACTGAGTCTAGGTAAAAGTTCTTTCTGCCCATTTCCTCTGTGAGAACCTACTGCTTTGACAGAACTGACATGAGTTTTCTCAATAAATAAATAAAAGTGCTTTCAAATGAATACTTGTGTGACAAAAATGGATTTTTAAACTGTCCTCTAACTCATGCTGCTTGACCAATAATTACATAAATACAGAAAAGAGACATTAAAGATTCATGTTCCCCATTTTAACAAATACTAGCCTGTCAAAGGCACTCGCAACATACATACCAAGGAATCAGGCAGTGAACACAGGAATACTGCATAATAGCCATCGTCACATTCCATTGTGAAACCCTATTTAAATTACCACACACAACACTATTAATGCAGACTCTAGTCTCCAAAAAAAAAGCAAGTCTGAACCTTAGTAACATGTATCCCTCTTTGCTTATAAAAGATACAGCTTGACTTTCATACACAAATATTTTTTCTTCACTTTTCTGGAATCCAAATACTCTGCTCCCATGCTGTCACATGGAAACAGTTTATAAACACGTTTCAAGGGAACTGGAAGTCTGATTATTCGGGCTTTTTGCAGTGGAATAGAAAACTTGAATCCTGTAATTTTTTTTAGAAGTAATTATGCTTATGAATGCAATACCAAATTATAAGTCATGACAGACACAGTAAATATTTAAATAACAGGCTGTAATTCAGAAAGGTCTTAAGCTGTTGCTGCTTTAGGTGTCATTAGGACAACAGTCAGAGTTAAAGTGTATGCTAAACACCTTCCAACTGAACTTTGCTGATACTTGCAGGTTTCACAGATGACCTCTGAAATATAGCTTGCTGCAGCAGTAACAAGTACAGCAGCACTTAGACGTGCATGACTCAAGATGGAAGCCACAGGGACATTTATCCTGATCTGTTTAACATTCCAATAAAGGAAAGCATTCTTCCCAAAGTTGGGAAAATAAAAGTCAGGGTTGAACCTTTTTTCTCTATGTTTAAATGGAAGGAATCCTGAATTGCTGAAAGGTTTTTAATTCTCAAGCACGCTGTACTCTTGATCCATCCACCCTCTAAGAAAAGAGCTTTGACACTAAAATTTAAGAGATTAGTGCCCAGCAGGTGATGATTACAGCGGCACGAAATGTAAAAACCACATTATTAAGTTGTGAGCAGCACTGGATCAAACTGAAAACAACAACAAAAAAAAATCCCACTCAAACTATACAACTGGAACCACAACCCAGACACATTGAAGTTTTTGTTTGGGCAGAAGAAACATTCTCAATACAAAGTTCTTTCCAACTAAACATCTTAACTGTCTGCTGCTACTCCCTGACAGTGCAATTCAGAGGTCAGCTGTGCCTGACAATCATCTAGTGATGACCATTTTTGTTTAAAAAAATAAATACATGGAAAACAAACAAACAAACACCACCATCTGGATAAACGTAAAGTTTGATACAGACAGTCAGGACCTTGCTAGTAAGAGATCTAAACACCCATACTGTGCTTCCTACTCTCCTCACCTGATACTTACTAGACCCAGCGCTATTACAGAAATAAATGAGGTTTATTACGTAAAATACTACTACCCAGTATAACAAAGGATTTTATAATCTCAGCTGCAACAAATTCAAATATTTCCCAATCTCTATGATACATTATAGGAAGCTATGAAACACAGGTTGTGGAGTCTCCTTCTCTGGAGATATTCAAAACCTACCAGGATGCATTCCTGTCCACCCTGTTGTAGGTGAACCTGCAATGATCTCTGAAGGTCCCTTCCAACCCCTAGAATTCTGTGATTATCTTTCTTTATAAAAAAAAAGAAGTCCATTCGTAAATTTCAGTGTCAGGACCACAGGTTAGCAAGGTTTGCTTGGGTTAAAGTGTTTATCCTCCAATTTAGGGTCAACGACATCAGCAATTATTTACTACTTAACATTTTCCAACCTGCATGACACTGCCTTTAGGATTCTACAATAAAGATTAATTAAATACTTCCAATTCCAATGCATCAAGCCTCTTGAAATTTGTTTCATTTCCATTCTTCCCTTTGCACAAAACTGTCAAATTTTGTCCAAGCCAAATAGCACTGAACACTAAAAAAAGCAATTAATTATTTTTGGACAGAATGAGATTATATTCAATTTTTACCTCATTCTACAGCACACAGTGACACCACGTTTTGCATCACCTCCTCCCATTAATTTGAAAATTTGTTATGAAGTATAGATCTTCTTGATTTTGGTAATTCTCAATGTCTTTTCCTCTGCCCCCTCCCCCTTTGGCAAATACTCAGAAATTTTAGAACAGATCGGTGGTGGGTTTTGTCTGTTTGCTTGATTGTTTTATTTTTTCTTTATTTACACCTTTTTTTCCTATTGTTTATAGGTTCCATGCACATTCCTATAATTATTTTTAGATATTCTTGAAAACTGATCGCAAACTTTATAACACCTTCAAGTGTTTAAATAAGAATCTTCAAAAATAGTAGTCGACTGCACATGGTGTGCCTCGTGAGTTGCCCAAGAAACATTGGTAGTTCGTCTATAATACATTTATAGAGCAATGGTAAGGTTGGTTCGGAATTTAAATGTATTCTCCATTAAAATTAAAATAATAAATATGTTGCAAGTCAAAACAAAACTCTTTGTTGTTATTGCTATTCTAGAGAGAAAGTGCAGATCCTGATTTTAATTCTAAATTGAACTACTAAGAAGTCTATTCATGCTTTATAATCCTACAAAGAACAACCATATGCAATAAACAATACCAGTTGCTTCGAAGTAAAGCCAACCCATAATAAAGGGTCTCACTGACAAGAAACCTTTCAGGTTGAGTTTCACAAGTTTCTGCAGGGTTATAGATCAGAAGGTATTTTTCCCCTGGATGTTCTCTATATTCTTACAAACTAGCCATATGCCTCCACTAGTTTCCCGCTTTTCCTTAAATTAAGCGACTGTTAAGTATTCAAAATTGTAAAATTCACCAGACATGTTAATAACTCAGCCATAGTACTGTGAAGCAACAAACCCCTCTACTGTGTGAAGCGCTCCTCACCCACACTAACCTTCAAGTGCAAGCACCCCACAGGAAAGGGTTCAGGATCAGTCAGCTCCGCGCCACCTCCACCAGCGCCTCCCTGCTCTGTCCTGTCCTTCCACAGCATGGGAAGTGGGAAAAGCAGCTCCATCTTCTCACTCTCAGCTGACGAGGCAAAGGCAGTCCTGCTTGATTGCCTTTCCTTGATTAAGTACTCCCCAGCACCTGCTTTTCCTTCAGGGGTCAATACGAGACACTGTTCCTGCCCCTTTCCTGATCAATCGTCCCTCAGGAACATTATCCATTGTATAAACAGACACCTTGTGCCTGCCACCTCCCAACAGCATTTTCACTGGATCTGGTGAGGAAAAGCAGCCACCAGTCAAGTCTTTTCAAAGATGCAACGGCCAAAAGGCTCCTTCTTGTCACTTGCTCTCCTCACGGGCCAGGTGTGAGAACTGACTCATCAGCTCCTCTCAGCTCACCTCCCCAACCAGGACCCACCTCTCATCTATTTTTGCCTTCTTTGTAAACCCCAAGATAACATTTTCAGCATTCCTTGAGCTGGAGACACCCATTTATTCCCTCTCGTGGCACTGGAAGGAGTCGGCTCCCGCCCACCTCAGCTGATGGCCCCGCTCCCCCTCCCCACGCGGGGGCCGGGCTTAGCCCCGGTGCCGCCCCAAGATGGCGCCGGCGGCGCTGTGGTGAGGCGGCAGCGCGCGAGGGCGAGGCGGCAGCGCGCGAGGGCAAGGCCGCGCTCTGCAATTAGGGACAATCAGCTTTGATAACGCGTTCCCTGAACCCCCACCTGAGAGAGCTTGAGGAACAGGAGGAGCTTTTCTCCCCCCTCTCCCAGATCTGACAGCCGAGCAGGTCGCTCTGCAAGGCCCAGGGTTTTTCTCCCTGTGCCCCCGAGTCGCTGTTGTACAAATCCATGTGTCGCCCCTGCAGGATTTAAAAGCCAAAAGAAGGCCCAACGTGGTGGTACAAAGTAGACCTAAGGTTTAAGCTACAGGGCAGGATACTAACACCTTCTCCCTGTCTCTTAGGAATTATGCTTATATTAGGGGTGCAGGTTTTTAGGAGTGTTTTACACATGAGTTCATACTTCAAAGAAAGCCTTTTTGGGCATGCGATTTCTGGGCTTTGTAGCATCTTGACTTATGGAAGGCACTTAAAACAAGAATCGTCTACAGCGAGGAATGGAGAGAAATATTTCTTCATCATAAAATCTACTTATCAAAACCAGTAATGACTTTAATGTTCCATAAACTCTCAAAAATTATTTTTTATGGGGGCATAAATAAACAGTCCACTAAATATTAAACAGAATGCCCTAATGCTAGTTCTTATAATAATGTAGAACTAGAGTGGTGTAACCAGAGATGGATACATGTTTTGCTTTTATTAATAACCCATCTACAAGAGATAATGACAGGAAGAGAGCAGCAAATCAAATAAGTCCAATCCACAGCTACAGGCAAATGATTCGTCCTTGGTGCCCAGACGATAGCCAAACGAATCATCTTTGACACCAGTTCACCATATTAATAATGAAAAAAAGAGGATTATGGAACAGCAAAGCAGCAGAGCCGTGTATACATTGTGTGACTAATACAGCAAAGCCAGGGAATCTTAAAATTTAACTGAGGCTGAAAAAGAGCACTGCATATTTTTTTATTAGATGAAGGCAGGTTATACAATGCTTAGTCATTATTAAGGAGGCACCTTCCTGTTCACATTGTGCATTTTATGATCTAAGTTGCATCAAAAGATGTAAGCAGATTGTTTTTAGATGAATAGCATTTCCATCTGAATAAATGATAACCATGCCTCTGATAATAAATACCCTTCAATAAAACATCTATGCAGTTAGGCAAAAAATGTTATAATAATAAACAGTGAAGAAATGTCATAAGATTAGTCTTTTTCCACGAAGCGGAAGTCAATGCAAAAAGAAGCTAGGAAAAATGTAGACTACAAATTAATGTAAATGACCAGTGATGCTGATTCTTTACTTCTTTGTGAGTCTGCTATGTAACAAAGAGAAAAAAAACACCAGGCATTTGTGGTGTTTTAGACAGCGTTTTGGCTACAAGATAAACTAATTGACTTAGTGGGAAGAGACTACTATTTCTGTGAGTTTGGACTGTACTTGCAGCTCTGCTGGACTCAGTGGGAATTGTAACCATGGTAGTAATGCAGCTCTTCTCTCAGAGTACTAGATCACATCAATTGCCTTTTGAAAGCATTGAAAAAAACCCCTCAGGGCAGTCTCCTTTTTCACTAAAATGGTTGGACCAACCTAGGCAGGCAGACAACATGCTGACAGTACAGTATTAATATCAGCACCAAGGGAAAAAGGACAAATGTACTCACTTTTCTTCTGAAGAATAGGTGTGAAGTGTGTTGGGCACCTCAAGTAAGAGAAAGGGAAAAGCAACAGAAATTAGAAGAGAAGAAGCAAGATTGGCAAGGTAATTTACTATATATTCTTTGTGTTTCACGTAATAGGCCTCATCACTCTCTAATAAAGCTTTCAAAGTTTCCCAGATGCTCTCAAATGCAATCTTGGCATAAAGTGATTTTTATGCATGGATGCATTATTTTCTCTTTATCTGCTATATATTAAGAACAAACTGGAACGTGCTCTGACAAAGTTTCAACCTACTCTCCTAGGCATAGATGAAACAAAACAAAATAACACTTTCCAATATTAACAGCCTTGAAGAGAGAAGAAGGAACGGAGCAATACTAAAAACACTCAGTTCATTTCTCCCTGGAACAGGCAGATCTTTTTGCAGGCTGAGCTCCTGCTTCCTGTAGCCATGCCACATTGTGCTTTGACCTTTCCATTTTTAGTTCTACCAGGACTGTTAGTCTTGTTCAGCATGTGGATGAGATCAAAAAGGGAGGAAAACTGGACTCTCTACTTCAGCAGATGGCACTCTTCCCTCCTGAGTCAGGGAAAAACCAAGGCTCCCAGGCTGTAGCTTGGGGCATTTGGGTTGCAGGATTTGCCAGCTCTTAGACAGCCTGTGCAAGGACAAACTGTCCCAGACACTTGTGTCCTTGAAAATGTCCATGTTTTGTTTGTAAAAGACAACCAAGAGAAAGATTGCCTCAGCTTGGGAGTCACCCAAATCGGGCAGATGGAACCATGTCACTTTGCTTACAAAGTTATTCACATCCCGCCTCAGATTCAGCTAATCTCCCCTTTAACCACAGACAGCAAAATTGTATTCTTCAACAGATTCATCTTACAGAGGTAGACCCATTCATTTAGCTTTATGTTAACACTTTGTCCAACTCTTCATGAGCATGAGAAAAGATCTTGTCAATATTTCTTTAGTACAAATACTAATACTGGTTTCTAACCATAAATCCAAAAGTCGTCTCAAAGGAATACAACATTTTCCTCTCCATAGGAGCACATTACTCAAGGGAGATTTATCTGCAGAAGAGGTGGCACATATAATATGTCCAAATTCAACATTTTTGTGAGCAATTTCCTTTTCCAAAAGCCATAGCAAAAGTCAGTACCCTGAGTAATTTCTAATTTGAAAGCATATTGACTGAGATAAAAATTGCGTTTACACTACAGAACAAAAGATGCAACATATTTCATGTGACTGACTGCATTTTAGAAAAAGATCACAAACACAAGAAGACTGAATGCAACATGGAGAGGACTAACCACAGAGACTCCGCTGTTCACTGAAGACTGCCATAAGATTTCCCCAAAGGTGCAGGAAATCTATAGCACAATGACCTGGCTTTTTTCAGGTGCTGTCATGTAGCTTTTTGTGCTCAAAATGTTTGTACTCCTGCAGTTTTTAAGCTGCAGGAGTATTTGGGCACCTCAGTAAATATATGGACACTATACATGTGTCTCCTGATACTGAGCCAGCTACCAGCGAAGCAAGTGAAATGGTGAAGAAACAGCAAGAAGATGCCTTGAGCACTTTAGATCATTCTATGGTCATGAGTCTCAGATTCTGCTGTTCTTACTCTATCAATCTGTTAACGGAGAGATTTAAGAAACTAAAACCTAAGGCAGATTTCATTAGGAGGCTTCTGGCGTGTCCTGGCAGCACTTGGAATTGATGCAACTTTCTGAGAAGACAGTCCTTTTAAAAAAGTCCTGCAACATTTTAAAGGGGAAAAAATACTCTAAGTAGAGCCAAGTTTTAAAATTTTCAGTGTTCATCCCTGATCAGAGAAAAAGAGTCTTTCATGTAAAGTGGCAGTATTTCTGCAAAGATCAGAACTAGAAGCTACAGTGACTTCAAATGCTCTGCCCGCAAAGAACCTTTTCATTTTTGGCTTTATTGTTTGTGATTATGAAATGAGTCGAAAAAAATGTATTAATCATTCAATTTGAAGCTCTGCTTGGAAATAATAATATAATACTTCTGATGGATTAACTATTGGCTGAATATTAATGTATGGAGTTAGATATGTCAACAAAAGTTCAACATAAAATTGTTAAGAATATAGGTTTTCCAGTACCCTATTAGTTTTCACCAAATACATATAAAGCTGTAACTTTTGTTGTGACTTTACTTCCTTGTAACAGTAAGTTTAGCTTCTGGATTAAATTTCAGATGGGTGTACTGCAATTTCTCTCTCCTGGCTTTTTCGCTGATAGATCTCAGAATCTTTGTGGAGATGAAACCTTATTTTAAAAACTAAGCCACCAACTGGGATTTGTTCTTAAGTATCTGCCTTCTGCCAGCCAACAGGTCACACTTCACACATGACTGTGATCTCATTAAACACCACTGTACTGTCTCACTTCATCCAGAAAAGCACTGAAAGGATAAACATGACAGAAATCTGTTAAAAAAGCATGTATTTCAGAAAGTATGTATCAATAGTTAATATTAATTGCAAGTTCCTGCTGTACCTGCTACAATTGTTCATGAATTGTTACCTTAATCCAATTGATGATGTTTTAAGTATCTATATACGTTTTCATCACTGAAGTTATTTTGCTTTCTCCTCATGACACATCTTGCAGATAACGCTTTCAAAACAGTGTGTGACTGTACTATCCACTGTAAGTCACTGCAGAGCAGCAATAATGAAGACTCCCATTGCAGCAGTGTCTGAAAACATCAATGCAGTTGAGACAGGCTCAAAATAAAAACCTGAAATAAATAAGTTTGAACTGGAGAAATGGCCTAAACACGCAGGGGTGTTTGGGAGGGCAGAGGCGACAAGGGCTGGGGAAAAAGTAGTTAAATCTGTAAATGAGCTCCAATCCAAAAGGTAGCATGATCTATTTCAATTCCGGGCTGAAGAAACTTGCAATATCTCAAATACACACAGAGCAGAGGGGAGTGACTTCAAACCCGAGTTCCAAAATTTGTGGCTTAGTACCATGTCTGTCACTTGGAGTTTAATACAGCTAACAAACAGATAATTGGCAATCTTCTGTCCTCCTGCAGCATAATGGAATAGGTTAAATGGTAACCTTCAATTATAGGATATTAATCAGAAGATCATTTAAAATTTCCTACAGAAAGCACTTTCAGCTACCTTTGGGCCTAATAATAAATTTTATTCTGCATTTGGACAAACTGAATGAAGCTCCAGTACCATTTAGTGTCTTATTTCACAGACAAGTGATTGTCCTGGGCAATTAAGCACCTGCAATACAAAGCCTGGTGAGAGTTGCTTCATTGCCAAATGTCTCTTTCACTGAGCAAACAACATGGTGAAATATGAAAAACAGAAGACTTTCTTTGCTCAGAAGTGGTTTCCAATTCTTTCTTTCTTTTCTTTTTTTGCTGTTAATGGCCTTTTCTTTCACAACTTGTTACTGCTCTGAATGAATTATTGACAGGTGTCTCAATAAAAATGCCAGTTTTCTTTTCAAATCAGCAGTATGAATTATATTTCTATCTGCAACACAGTTGCTCTAAATTCTATTAGAAAGCTTCATAGGGGAGAAAAAATTGTGTTTTTCTCTTCTCTGCAGAAGAAAGACCCTAGAAAGAGGTGGAGAGAGATAACAGCCCTAAAAGAGAGCAGGGAGGTGGTCTGGCATGGAAATATTTTTCCATGGGTGGTATGACATTTGGAGGAATTTTCCAGAAACTTTGTGGTAGATGATGTGTATGAATGCTCACTGCAATGCTGGGAAATTCTGGAGGGATTTGGTATATTCCCAGCGGTGCTACAGATCCTTGGTTGGATGGTTAGTAGTAACATAACTGTACTGCTTCCAGAAACTCATAGCTGGGAATACAAATGCTTCTAGTCTAAAAGGAGGGCGGGCAGGAGACTGGAGAAGAATTAGGGAAGCAATGGCCATGTCTGAAAGATTTCTCAAAATGAGAAAATATACTGGAATGTGGGTGAATGTTGACCCAGTCCTCAGTACTTCTGCACCAGCCTTGCAACCCACCGTATGCTCAGGGATGGGCGGCTGTCCTTGATTACAGTCAGAGATTCAAGTTTTGACTTAAAGTCAGAACCCAGACTCCCTCGGTTTGTAGAGGAAAGTTGTTCTTTTCTTTGCACATCAGCGTTCTTAGGATGCAATCCAGGCTCTGCCAGTTTTCTTTCTGTCCTCACGCTTGCAGTTTTATAACCAACTGTATGGGTACCTTTCACAGGGGAATTGAGAGATTCCTCGTTCTTCCTCTTCACTCCGGTTGCTGCACATGGAGCACCACTGATGGAGCCCATTAATTATACATGTCAAATATACACACATATTCTTTATAAGAATAAAATATGTATTGGCTTAACCGTTGGCTTGTTAATCAAAGTGTTTTGACCAGTGTATTTTTTACTTTGCATATGACCTAGAAAAACCACGGTTACTAACCAAGACAACTCTATTCCAAAATTTTATTTCTCTGGCCATCAATTTGGGAAAAATGTGCTCTATTAGGTATCTAGTGAAAACTCTTATAGTTATTCCCTTACCTAGTAAAACCCTGAATAGAATTTTGTTGTTCATACCTCACTGATGTTACTATGTAACAATTTCATCAACTGTTTTCCCATGCTATTTTTGTTTTGAAGTAAGATTTCTGATTAAAAACACTCCTGACCTCAGTGACTTAATGATGGCTCAATAGGACTATTTTCATGAATAAAGGTCTCACCCACTTCAGACACAGACAGAAATAGCCATAAGCCATATATTTCTATGTAGACCTGAAACTTTCCCTCAAAATTCAGCAGTAAGAGCACATGTCCATTTCTGCAAAAAGTGGCAAAGAAATCCTGTCTTTCGCCCCAAACCAAAAATTGAGTTTCCATGACTTTCTTTTTTTAAGCTTGGGATTCTAATGAGACAGTTTAAAAAAAGATTATTAACATGGAGGACTACTTCTCTAGTTATAATAACCTTTCTGATTCTTTCAGAATAAATTTTGTTAAACACTTTTCATGCGATTTGCTTCATTATCTTTTCATTTAAATCATCTTCAATGACACACCGTTTAATTAGGTTTGTTGTGCAGGTACTGATGGTTAAACTTGTGCATTCAGCACGTGCACTTTCATTTGACTAACGTAATAAATCTTATTCATGCCAATGTCATCATCCATTACAAAAATTAACAAGGCATCATCCACTTAAACTAAGTTTGCAAAATGTTGTTTATAAAGAATTTTTCTTTCACACTATTAGAGGATCCTTTATTGACGAGCTTCCTGGTGTTCTGTGATCCTAGTCATAAATAAAGATTTACTTGTCAACATAAGCTGTAAAATGTTACCTACCAGGAAGTTAGCCAGTGTTCTCCTCTAGTCATAAATATGATTCCCTTTGTTGTAGTATTATTGATGTTGCATTTTTTCCTGTTATGAGATTTTACAGCCAAGAAAAGAAAGAAAATTGCCTAGTAGTTAATACCAAGCATTTTACACACACGAAAAAAACCTCTCACATAATAACTTACAAATTTACTTTGGCCTGCAGCAAGAGGTATATATTCGCATCTTGTTAAATTTGCAGATAAATATGTCTTCCTGTGCACAATATTTTTATTGTCAAAATATATTGTCCAATAGCTGAAAAAAATCAGCAGAATACTTCAGAAAGAATTCTGGCTACGATGATTAAGGGTCCCACAAAATCCCCTCTGCACTACCATTACTTTTTTTAACGGCTTCTTTTTCAAATGAAACAAGGTTGGTGGGGCAAAGTAATACACTTTCCTAGATCAGCTGATATAATTGGGAAAAAGGACAAGCTTTTAGCTTGCAATCCCCTCTGTAGGTCTGATTGTGATGGTGCTGTCTTTTAGATATTTAGCTACTGTACGTCACCTTAGGTATGGATGTCAATATTAGTAAGCATCAGTCACTAAAAGTGGTCAATTTAGCTAAGACTAGACTAATTAGAGCTGAAGCAATACATTCCTTACAGGTCACTGACCAAATAGGGGTCTGGTTTGTTACCTTAAAATCAAAATCCATGCCTTGAATTTTGTCAGACGCAAAATATAGACAAATATAGCAAACTCCACTTATTTGCTGTGCACCATTAAGTTAATATAAGCCCTGTTGATGGATCCTGTTCTAGGACTATTTGTTGAGAGATGGCACAAGTCAGGTAACATTGAAGAGTATGACAGGTTAAAACCCCCCTTGGTTGACAGCCAAAACTCTATTACTTAAAAGCAGCAATAGTTACATCTGGAAGCATGCTTGCTGGATTTCCAACAGTTTCTTCCCCTGATGAAGGAGCTGCCGTGCCCGTCTCACAGCAGAGGTGAGGTACAGGGTGGTGAGGTGGCTCAGATGATTTCCCAGATCATTAATCATTTAAATCATTTTAGCCTAAAAGGCTTCAGAAAATGTAGCGGAAGAAGGAGCACCCATTTTCATTCAAAACACAGCAGCCAGAGGAGCATGAGGCACTCTGCACTTCTCTCTGCTTCCCTCGCCTTTCCCAACTGCGTGCTGGTGGGTAGTCTCATCACAGAGTCAGGAGACCTGGATCAGGACTACAGTATGTCATTTCCAGAAGAATGCTTCCACCACTGAGTTGTGCTTCACTGTAAAATAGATTTACTTCCAGCCTTTTTTTCCTATAAGCTGCTCCACAATAAAAAGCAAAATTGCCAGGACCACTGCAAAAAAGCACAACCCTCTTCATGGTGGGTCTCTTCTCCAAGGACTGGGCACTCACTGACTGTTTTATGAATGAACATCAGGCAAGTGCTCTTAGATAGGCTCAGAAATTCATGGCTCAGATAAGAACAAAACCAGACATCGAAGATCTTTTAAACTCCTGCAGACCATCTGAGGCAAAATAATGAGAATGGCCAAGGGCTCTATGCTCATTCAGTATAACAAAACTACTTTGTAGGTCAAGCTCACTGCAGTGCTGTAAAAAATATGTAGGGGATCAGATGTTCTGAGTTAAAGACCACAAAGATCAGACATGGCTGCTGTGCATCCACCCTGCCTGCATGAAAAAGGCAAAAAATATTTTTTTATTCCAACTATAAACCACAAGAAAATTTTGACATCTGTTCTTCTCTGGTTTTCAGGCTTTGTGACAGTAGGCATGACCGCAGTGCTGGGGCATCAGCAAACAAGAAGGTCCAACTAGCTGGTTGAAGACAGGTTTTAAAGAGGTTGTCAGTCATAGACAATGACAATAAAGCTGGAGCAACGCAAAATAAAGACAGAAACAGCCACCACTACATCTGAAAGTCATTGAAAGATTTCAGAAAAGAAGTGATGGTGGTTAGAGCAGAACAAATAGATGAGTTGGGCATTAAATCCACAAAATTGTTAATGCCAATATTTCCAGAGTGCACTGTTTTGTACAGTTAACTGAATGAATCTGTGGTTAAGATACATAAATATATATTTAAAATAAACAGAAAAGGTGCTTTGTACTCTGCCCCTTTTGTTCTCTTTTGCTTTGCTGCTCTGACAATAGTTTGATCTACAAAGTCTATACGTGTACATGCAGCAAAACTGCTAATTAAAACTTGTGCATTTTTAACATTTAAAATCATATGATTAAAGACTTAACAGTTACAGATCATAGAATCACAAAATCATAGATACATAAAGAAGAAAGAATAAGAATTGTCTGAAATGTTGAATTTCATAGTTCATGACTTCTCAGCACTTAATTATGCAAATCACATAATCTTAACATAGCTTTCTCAATGGAATATGTCTTTCTGCTATTAAATTAATTTTCTGTGTCTGCTTCTTTTACATTCTCTTTGTACTCCCTGTCCTCAGTATAAAATATTAAAATGTAAGGTCAAACTAGAATTCAGTGTATATAGACTTAAAAAGTCCAATGCTCAGAGAAAGAAAAAATATAATGTGCAATATAAAGTTTATGTGCAATGTAAGCAAGCAACTATTATCTGTACTCATGAAAGTTTTCAAGGACAAAAGCAAGACTTCTGTTTTTTTTAACCTGTGTGTTTTATTGCAGGTTGAGAAAAGATAAAAATCTGTTATGCTATGGTAAAAACAAACATTTTGGGGTTATATTTTATAGATGGAAATAAAATGGCTAACCTTAATGGTTTTGTTTTTTTCCTCTTTATCTAGATTTTAATCCAGTGCTGTTCTCCCTCAGGGTAACTGTTTTTTTCTTGGCTGGTCTCTCTCACTGCAATATACGTGGTTACATCATGGAGGTTGTACTTAACCCAGCTTTTTCTATATTGTCAGCAGCAATAGCAAAGCATCACTGTCTTCTTTTTTTCTTTATAAACTGAAAATTTTAGTCAGTACCTTTAATAATTGTTTTATTTGCAAGAGAATCTGGGCTGTACAAGGATGGTGATGGACTTTCTGTTTATCCTCATGTTATATGAAATACTTACAGTTTTAATAAAGAAAATTAAGCTTGTATATGGTTGGATCAAAAGAGAGAAATTAAGTACTGCTGGTCCCATACTTCCCAGAACAGGGATTTAAGATAAAATTAAAATTTTTGGCCAGCTAGGCAAACAACCAACAATAGCTGCAATGCTCAAACAACAACATTATCTTTATTTCAACAAGTATGAGAAAAGATAGCAGACAGTAGTGGAGCAAACAAGAAATACCTAAAATGCAGAAAAAAATCATACTCCATATTTACTGATACAGTGAAAAAGTAAAATGCTATCAGTATTCAGAAATCACTGACAGTTCAGATTTAGTCCCTCCAATGTGTTTTCTCCAAATATCATCTGTGTGCCTTTTATAATACATATTTGAAAATATCTTTTTGAAGTTTTTTTTCTATATTTAAGAGATTTGATTTTTTATATTTAAGTTTTTAAACCATTTTTCTGGCTCTGAAAGGGATTTTTGTGTTACTTCTAATCAGGAGCAGGAACTGAAATAGCACTTAAAGAATATAAACCTTAAACATCAACATCTGCAAAGTTAATCTGTATGCTTTGCTAGAACACAGCAGTAGAGTTTTGTTACTAAGGAACACTAAATATGGTACATAAGTAGCGTTCATGCGTAAAGAGAAAACTGAAATAGAGGAGCAACACCAAGACATGGACTAGAAGTGCTTCTCTGGAGGTGTTACGGTTAAACTGAATACTCTAGAAAATAGTGTAAATCAAGGGGATTATGGGTTGGGTTTTTTTCTGCTTTCCTAAAGCTCCATATAGTAACAATGAATAGAAATTAAGAAAACGTACAGACAAGTGTTCCCTGTAGCACTTACTATGCCTCAATTACTTTCAGTCACTGTTCAAAGAATCCCAGGTGGCTATACAGGAATATAAGAGAAATCAACCACTAGTCCACCACAGAGAAACACTTGGAGATTGTACACTTGTACAACTGGATTTTTTAAAATGGATTATTGTAGTTAGTTCAGTGCTTAAATAATTGCGTAGAGCTGAGTAACAAAGAATGAGTACAAGCAGGGCTCTCCAAATTAATCATACATTGCAAGTGCTTGAAGCAAGAGCTTTCAACTTCAGTTTTCCCATCCTTGATTTTTGTCACAGCAACAGTTGAGTACTATTGTAACAAGATTTCTCAAAGGCTGATAAGATTAATTTAGACAGTAACAGGATCAAAGAAAGGCTACCATGATGAGCAGAAGGACAAAGTGTCCAAGATACAAGAAGAAACTACATTTATTTAGTCTCACAAAGAGAGATGAGATGTGGTTGCTCTTTATCAATACTTCAGGACAGTAAACAAAAGAGGAGAAGAACTGCTTGAGGTAATGGATGATACAATCACATGGGGAAAAAAACAACCAACAAACAGCGGATTTCACATTGGCCAAGTATATGCTTTAAAGCCTTTCTCTTTCCAGTAAAGAAAAATTAATAAAATCACAACTGTGCCAGAAACACAGCCGAGGTTTCACATCGAGCCTGTGGGGCCGTCACTCCTGGAGTGAGTTGTGTGCTACAGGCTTTTCAGCTGCCAAATGCCTTTGTGGTCCCATCTCCTTTTCCCAACTCAGCAGCTCCAAGGTAAGGGAGGCAGAAGACATAATTTTATGCTCTTCAGTTCTCAGCCTTCTAGCTCAGCATTGTACCAAAGTCAACAAGTTAGTCCTTCTGTACTACTGCAATTCTTATTGCTTTTCACTCTTCATCAAGAATACTTCCTTAATCCTTAGTTATTCACAAGGAACTCTCATCAGCCACTTGCATCTCCTCAGTACCATAATATATAATTTTCTAACCTTCCTGTTTTTCCACCGTATGTTTCTCTCAGTTGTGATTCCACCCTCAAAATTATTTCAGCTGAAATAGATATACTGCTTTGTCACAGGCAGCTGTACCCCATTTACAGAGGTATCAACAACCTCACTCGATGTCTTTCTCTTTATTTATCTAGGAGGACACAGAAGATAAGTTCTTAGATAGGAAATGAGATGTCAGACTTACATCTGCGGTAGTGGATGTTTAAAGTGGAGGAGCATGAGGAGAAAAGAGATGAAAATCTCATAATTCATTTCTCAGCATCCCAGACGAAGTACCTTTTAGGTGGGTGATGATAAAAGGTAAAAAAAAGTAGGATTACATTTCTTCAGGCACAGGATAGTGCTGTAATGCTGGTCTCGTGTACAGCCTGAAAACAAACCATTTCAGAAATGGATGTTTTCAGCACTTTCTCCTATGGAAAACTCCCAAGTGTCTAGAAATTTATCCTGATAAAGAATTCTGCATTACTACGCTAATATTTGGCTATGTTTTCCATATTCTTCCCCTTGGAAAAGTTAAGAATAAGTCAGAACTGTCGCTGTGTTGCTTTAAAGCAGTGCATCAGGCTTTACATGGCTTTTCTGTTCTCTGTGCGATGTAACTGCACTGCAGGGTCTATCCTTATGCATTTAGAATAATACTCCAGCCTTCAGTGCCACTGCAGGGGGCAGACTGTTTGCTAGTGCCATGTTCAAACAGCCACAAAAATACAAAATAACCTTCACAGTAAGGCTCAGTCATTTAATCAAAGTTTATAATCAAGCAGACTACTCAACTGAAAATGCACATGAAGCTAGCTGGGAATAGAGGAGAAAAACAACCTAAGTCTTTTTCAAGACTGTAAAGATATATACAGGGCAACCCTCAGTTCTATCCCCCCTTCCAGAACCTGTCTCTTAACATTAAATTAGAGTTGAAAGTAATTTAGAAAATAGCTTAAAATCTCATAGATACCATAAAGCTTGTGAAAAGACATGACTATTTCACCAGTCTGCTTCACAGACATTGCTGAATGCCCCTGCTGCTGTCTTTCATTTTTCTTATAAACCAAGCTCTGTTAGACTGCAAGGGCAGGCTACAATATTCAGATAATTTGTAACAGTTGAGGCTGTTTCACCCTGTACCTCAACCTCTCCTTTCTCACCTTTCTCATGAAACACTTGTTTAAATGTAATTAAGTAGAATTTAATGGATGCCTCTCACACTACTAATCTACTAACACGCCAGAACTGCGGATTTCAAATAGCCTCTTGCTGGACTTTCCCTGAGGTCGCAGCTCCTATTTCCCGCATTTCCAGGACATGAGATGTTTATCACCAGCTATTTTCAGGGGGCCAACCCATTCTGATTATCTGAACTTCAGAGAATGGCATTTAGGCAAAGGGATGGTCACCTGACTGCCTCATCTTCTAGGGGTTGGGAAATAATAATACTGTGCAGAGATTTTACTGCTCAAGGGTACATTCCTTCAAAGCTATCCTTCCAATTTTTGAAGCACAGAATGAACAGCTGAAAATAGCTCACCAATATTCTCAAGGATGTTATGATTAAAGAAAATCTATGTACTGTGATATTTGAACCATACAGAGGATGACAGTGTGCTATTGTGTGAGGTAAAGACTCAATACATTTGATTTTAAGGAAAGATGAGCACAGATACCCAATTTCTTCAAGAGTCCAAAATCTTTAGAGGACAAGAGAGGACTACGTGGACCATAAAAGCCTCACATGTGACACAAATTTCAATTCCAATATAAGTTGGCTTACTTCTTTCTACTTTCATGATTTAAGGGCCAGATTTGTTTGCCACAACACAACACCACAACCCTTACAGCTGTTTTATACTTATATGAATATGGGTCTATTAAAAATTAGTAAATAAGAATCCCAAGAACACAGTAGCATTTGCCACTGACTCGGGTAGATACTCAGTGTACCTGAGTGACCAGTCCTTTTGCAAAGTTTCTGCCTATACTACTTACTTTCAGTAAATATATTCAATACATAATATATTTATTATACTCCTGACCCTCATGGATGATGATTTAGAGCTCAGAAGTAGCTCTGCTCTCAGGTATCTGACAGGTGCACATTTTGTCCTGTTAAGACTGGTGTTATTCTGCCTATGCTTCGCACAGTTTATATTGCTACTCCTGCGTTATCCCTTTTAACTTTCAAAACATTTCCTGAAATACTGAAAGTGGGTGAAACACAGGACACATTCTGATGAGGGGCCGAGCATCTCCAGAGCTGGCAGATATTCAGAGCTGTTCTGAGGCTTTTTTAATGCTTTCTTCCATTTTCTTATGAGGTTGATCTTTTTCCAAAGGGAAATAAAATACTCCTGCTTTTCTCTCAATGATACATATATTTAGCAGAAAGGTTGGGGGGGGGGTGGCTTTGTGGTTTTGTTACTTTTTTTAAGAAAGCTGGATGCCTTCAAATGTCTCAATAAAGGAAAAGGATGTATGTCCTCAAGGACAGGGACCAGCTACTTAATTAGACCTTGGGAGTGATCTTGTAGTTCTTGAAATTCACTCTAAAAAGCCCTACAGGAACACCTTAAAATATACAAAATATGCCATTTTGCAAGCTACAACATTTGTATCATGATACAGACAAAAATTTTTTGCAAGGGTTGTCTTTCAACATTATTTTTTTTTCTTTGTAGACCCAGCTATTCTCACAATGTCTCATCACACCATTCCTAACTTGATGTTTTCCTCCCTTTTATGCCTTTCACTTTGGGGCGATTTAGAAACATTGATTGTGAACAGCCATCTGTAATAAAACAATCCATCGTCCTTGACCACACTGATCATCAAGTACCAACAAAGGAGCCTTGTTCCTTTGAACTCAAATATTACATTATAAAACTGCATGTTTTTCACTAAGTCACTTGCTAGTCAAGCTTTCTTTTGAGATTTTATAGGAACCTTTGTGATCTTTGTTTGATGTTTGTATTTGTGGGCCAAGTACCGTTATCTTTCCTCATATTTCAGCCTACAAGAGAATACTGTCTTTATAAGCAATTAAAAAAATCTGCATGAATATCAGCCTGTAAAATCAATTTTAGTATGATGCTGATGAAGTTTGCACTTTTCAGCAGCTGTGAAGGTGGCTTCAAGGGTGAATGGTTATTTCATATTTAAAATCCAGAACAAGACAGATAAATAGCATAAAATGCTGAATTTAAAAAAAGCAAGTCAAAAATTCAAGCAAATTACTACTCAGAGGCAATCCATACACCACCATTTAAGATGAAGATACATTTATGTACTTACTTGTGGTCATGTGCAGTTTGAATTAACTTGAATACTGATCTTATGAGGTAACTTGCAAACCAAGAAAAAGAAGACAAGCAATCCAAATCATTATGGGCATGATGCACACGGAGAGCAGAATAGCACAAATATATTGATCTAAAAATTTTCTGTATTGGTGGAGGTGACCTGAATACGCAGAAATTTAAAATACAGACATATTAATATAAATAGGTGAAATAAGTGGCATTTGGTATTCTAGGCAGATAATGCCCATGAAAACTCTCATGCCATTGTATAAGTTACAATGTAATTTGGCTGTAGTATAGGATGGAAAGCTTAGATTGAAATTTTTCTTCTATTTTGTATGTAAAAGTGGGCTGAATCATCCCATGTTTCAATAAATACAAAATAAAGTGTATTAGTAGTTATAGAGCTAGGCTGACTCACTGATAAGAGAAAACTAAGAAGTTGTTATTAATCTTCTAATAAACATTACAGCATTTGTAGTTTGGGCCAGTATTTTAGAAGTGAAATGGATAATGAATACCTAAACACTACAAAAAAAACTTTTGCAGAATGGCTTTCTTAAGAGTCAGCTTGCACTATGTTTGTCACATGGGTATCAATCACCCAGACTTCAGAAGATTTCTTCTTAGTGTAAAGCAGAAGAAGCATATATTAAATTTGACGAATTTGTCCATAATTGTCAGCTCTGGATTTTTTGAATACATTATGTCCAGTGTAGAAATTCAGCACACAGTTATATTCACTCTTTATGTTCTGTTTGTGGATTAGCTTAAAAGATTCATAGCTATGAGGAAACTAAATGGTAACAGACAAACTGGTCACACCCTGTGGGCTTCATGGTTTCAGATACATTAATAACCGGTGCAACATCCAGATTTTTGTTGGACACATTATCTACACAGTCATACACCTGTAAAACATTTTGGGTAATATCATTTGGGTACATTTCATTTCTGAGGGGGAAAAATTCTAACTTAATTCAAAGAATAAATGATCACTAATTTCACTACTACATTGAGAATTCAAGGCATCTGTAATCTAAAACATCTCTTTGTAGATAATGCTTTTCATATAATTAGATCATATAATTAGATCTAGATTTTCATATAATTTTCATATAATTAGATCAATATATCCTGCATTATTGGGTGAGGTTACCAGCTGAGATGACCCAAGCTTACTTTCTGTGTCACTAAAATCAGCTAGACAAAGAAAGCTCTATTACCCACTAAAGGAACAAATCTTGTTCAATTTGTTCTAAGTGCAGTCTATTATATAAAACACATAAAATGTCAATATGACTTTCTTACAAACCAAGGAGTGTGTCTTTCTATATTTAGAGTGATCAATGCAGTACTTTTTGAAGCACAAAGTTAATATTAGTCATCCCTCCCCGTATTTAAGATATTAACTTCTTATACATCATTAAGGATTATGGCAGGATGGTGAGCGTTAACTAAGACAATAACAATTAGTTGAGTGAATATTTCTCTTGTAAATCAGATGTATCCCAGAAAATTATAACTCCATTAAGTCTTTGTCATTAAAACAATTTTTGAATGAAATGATTATTCAGGTTTGTAAACCAGAGTTCACTCAAGGCAGAAAAAAGGAAAGGATATGAATGACAGCTCCATATTGCTCAACCATGCAGTAGTGTGCATGTACTGAAGGAGAGGAAAGGTGAAACAGCAAAGTGAATTATAATGTACAAGCATCTGGAGAAAATGCTACAGGTGTTGACTGAGACAGCTCTGTTGTGGGAAAACAGACATGATCACTCAGGTCAGAAAGTAACAGGAAAAGATATGGATGCTTCACATTTCAACTAATGGCTGAACATTTAGGATTAGTATAAATAAAGTGTTTACTATAATGCTAAGTGAATTTTGTGATGACAACATCCCCATCCACTCAACGACAACACTGTCTTTCAGGACACGATTTGAAACGTTCATTGGAAGTAAGGTACAGACTCTGTTCTTCCAAACAAACTCGGCTTGCAGTTAGCTATATCTGAATTCCACCCAAGGAATTAATTAGGCTGTATTGATTTATTGATACAAGAGCCTGATCTAATTTGCATGTGTAAATTAGCAGGAAGAACATTTCCCATTACTTAGCTATATGGCTGGAATGACTGTTTACTTAATTTCCTCCTGCACAGCTCTGGTTTTTGCAAGAGGCATTAGCAACCAAGGATGTCATCTCAGATCTAGTTACATGTTGCATAGGCTTTATAAAAAAGTAAAGCAGTACAAACTGCAATGTCTGGGAACTACAATTTGCTACCAGTCATAAGGCTCTCAAAACAGAATGTATGGGTCATTCAGTGCACTTGAGTTTTTCCTCTGTGTAAGTAATAGAAAAAGCTTATTTTAATCTTAAATTTCTTTTAATAAGAAAGTGGTTTCTGTCATCTTTGATACAATTTTCTCAGAATTATCCCTATATGCATCTTTGTGGAAGACAGGCAAGAAAACATCTGTTTTACTACCCTTTTTTATAAGGAAATGGACATTTGGGACACTTTTTCAATTCAAGCTGAGTGGGGTGAATCAGGAAAGAGTCCAAATGAAATTTTGCATCATTTTATCGACTGCAGAGGATCAGGTAGTCGAACAAATCTAGTTACACTATTAGTTTCCTTTCAGAACACCAGAAAGGAGAAGACAGGGGGGCCCATCACTGAGAATTAATGGTCAGTCATCTCAGTATCTTTCTGTTCACTAGAAGATTTAAAACCCTTTTAAGAGCCCAAACGCTCCCAACACCCAAAATGGAGATGGCAATATATGAATTCAGTGTAGTTGGTTCCCAGTACTGTGGAGTGGGAGCTGAACCAAAGAGCGTGTCCTACTCCAGAGGGTCTGCTCCTTCACAAAGTGTGACAAGGTGAAGAAGAGCAAGCAGCTTTCATCAGAAATTAACTTCCAAGTAGTGACACAGTTACTTATTCTGAGATGTGTAACTGGGAAGCTTTTATTTATTGGTAACTTGGAATAGTATAAATAAGTAAGTGAGATAATTCTAAGGCTATGACCTTATATTTTAACTTACCAGAAAGCTGTTGTGAAAACAACTTAAATGACTGAAAACACTGTGGCTACTTACTGATCTGCCCAAAGCCCAGCAAGGTCACAGCTGCTCTGAAGTAGAAATTGAATAGTATTCTTACTTTTCTGCTGTACTGGGAAGCAATTATTGGAATGCTTCACTTTCTGTTAAGTAAAGTTTGCTAGATAGCGATAACAAAGCAACACTCACAGAAGATAAAGCTGCCACAGCAGAAAAAATACTATAACCCCTTTTACAGGCAGTGCATAAGGGAATCTGTATCAAATTGATGTGTAAAATCAAAAGTTTTTGGAAGCATGAAAAACAGTCAAGACACCAAATTCAAGTGGTTTGCATTTAGGGATTAAAAAAGATAACTGAGTTATTTAGAACCATGGTATGCAAAGCTTTGTTGGCAGAAGACTGGAAGGTGACTAGAAAGACTCTAGAAGTTTCTGGAAAATTTCTCCTGAACTACCAACTAATAATTCTGAAAACTGTTCCAGGGAAATTGTTGGAAGCTATACAAAAAGTCAGAATTGGCAAAGCCAAAATAAATAGAACTTATTACAGAAGAATCAACACAGCTTATATAAAGGCAAAGCAGTATCAAAAATACATTGTAAACATTTATAGTCAATAATAACAGAGTTAATAAGAATATGGATAAGAAAGATCAGGTTAATACAGTGTACATGGATTTCCAAAAGGCCTTCTACAACAGTCTTTTTCAAAGGTTTTCAAATAAGGAAGGTCCTCACATGAATAAAATAGCTGATTAAAAAGAAAGATACTGAAGGTTAGTGTAAAAGTAATTTCTCTCTCTGAAGAGAGATGCTCAGCAGAGTCTTACAGGATTTATTAGAGACCCTGGTGTTCAGCATGTTTTTAAGTTATCTGAAAAAGGAGTGAAGAGTGTGATGACAAACTTTGAGGCTGCTACTGTTATTCATGGTGGTAGAGATAGGAGTTGACTGTGAAGAACTGCAGAAAAGCCTTGCAACCAAGCAACTGAGTGAGATAATGGCAGATGAAATTCAGGAAGGATAGTTGTAAAATGATGCACAAGGGAAAAAATAATTTTACCTACACAGTGATAAGCCAACCACTAATACATAGGAACAGGATGTTCAGGTCACTGTAGATAGTGCTGTGAAAACATAAATCCAATACCCAGGAGTGAGAAAACAGAGAAGTCAGCATTAGCAATTACTATGAGAGGACCAGAGAAGCCAACAAAAATATCATTATCTCATTGTGCAAATCCACCGTACTGCTCCATCTTTAAAACTGTGCAGTTTTGGTCCTCCCTTTCAGTGAGAATAATTGAGGATACAGAATGGCTTCTATGAAAGGAACCACTGGCTACACTAGCTCTTCCCAAACTTCAGGCATATAATATTGTTTATTAAATATTATATTTATTATATATTATATAAATACTAATAATGGTTTATGAAAAGCTTTACTTCCACTGCTGCTGTAAAATAGAGAAAAAAAGAGTAATTTTGGAACATAATTCAGTTTTATTGATGGCTGTTTGCCACAGTGTGGAGTCTTATGATTTTGATAGGGGAAAAAGAAAAGCTTTCTAGCCAAGGATTTAATGTGTAAAACTTGCACATAGATTTCATAATTGGTAACGAACAAGGAAGAACTACTATGAATAACTGTATTTCACTAAGGAGAGATTGAAAAAAAGCCAAACCAACCACTCTGTGGTTTGGGTTTTTTTTTAAATGTAGTTTAAATAACCGCACAGAGGAATTTATAGGAAATCTCATTTAGAAATTACTGGTAATCTAACATTTTATTTCTCTCTTAGTTTATATTGCTTAACCTTTGAAGCTAGAGGAGAAATTACTCTTTCGGCCTGCAGCAAATAACTGTAGAGAATTTAAGTGGGAAATCACAGACCAGAAATCAGGAACTACTTGGATTTAGTACCGCTGGGAATGAGCCAATTGGTATGGTAGCACAAAGAAACCAAATTTTCAGGAATTAATAAAGTTAGCAATCAACTTGCAATGGGATTTTTTTATTTTTTTTTTAATAGGAACCAGTAAACTGGAATGGAACAATGCAGCTGCTTGTAATCCCATTTAAAGTGGTGTCACTCAGGAGCAGAAGTAACTGACTTGTACTAGAAAATAGGTTATTAAAGAAGAAATTATACAAAGAGTAAGCAAATTATATGGGAAAGGCTTTTAAGATCACAGCAGGAAAGGTACAATAATCTATCTAGTGCTTTAGAGAAAAGAAAAAAAAAATCTTAATTCCAGGGAAAAGGATTATGCCTTTACCACTTGAGGATTTGGAGTTTAAATGAACACTGCACAGCATTTTCATTCTTGTCCCACTGGCCTTCATTGGTCTGGTTAACTTCAATGCACAGAGCAAAGATGATTCTTCAGCATTGTTGCCAGGAATAAAGACTTATTTGAATAACATTAGCCCCCAAGAGTAAATTAAATTCATTTTTCCCCCAAATTGTACTACATATTTGCACGTAATTATTTGTACATAGTACATAATTGTACTAATGCTGGCAGCAGAGCTACTATAAATTATTTCTATCTGAAAAATTAAGCAGAACCTTCAGTGCTTTGTGAAAGGTTGCAATGCTTTTTTAAGTCCAAGAGGAAACCTATACTAATAATAGTAGTCTTGAGAAGTCAGCATTGGTAGTTCAAGTGGGGAGGAAACTGACAGGGGCAAAAAAGTATAATGTGGTGATTTGGAGAGAAGTATTAATAATTTCCATCGAGAGAGGCATAACTGCAAACTGTAATTTCTCCTGTGCTTTTAGTTCTACCTAGAAATATTTTGTGTATGCGAGCAAAGAAATCTCCTGGGCTCTGTGGTTTCTAGGAAATCACATTTTGACTCAGCACAAATGGAGGATTTAAAAAACTATGCAGGAGGCACTTAGCACGTCCCAGAGAAAGGTATTAAGTCCTTAGGTAACCATGTTGTTGGTATCACTGAGGAAGGCTGGATTTGCTTGTAAGAGGGGCAAAGGTGGTTTGTTCAGTACAGATTTGTTCTAGCAGCAGACTGACAAGCTTCTACCGCTTGCCAGTCAGACCCAGAAAGGTTTTTTACCTCCTCCTGATGCTCAGCTTGCCTTCTGGGCTTCTATTCTCAGTGCCTCAGAAGCATCAGACATATTCCTCCTGTCAGTCCCATGACAAACGGGGAGGTATTTGGGCACTCCTCAAGGCAGTATTAAAATCTCTCCTGTGTTGGATTTGCATTCCTTGCTCATGACTAAGTCTGCTGCTGACTTTCCAGTTTCCCACTCTTCCCTGGCTCCAGACAGGTCACATGCTGATTTTTTGGGGGTTTTTTCATTTTGATTTGTGATATAGGACACTAACACCCCTGATATTTTCTGTTCTGATCTTCTGGTATATTGCAGTTATGCCTTTTGGTTTTTTCTCCCAAGTTTTGCATTTTTTACGTTTTTGAAGAGCTTGCTCTGGCCAGGGCTGGGGGAAAGTAATGAGGAGAACATGTTCTGGAGCTCTCACATACTAACGATTTGTTGCATGGTTGCCCACATTTGGATTAACAACTTCAGGTTCTTACATTATTTTATTCTCCTACCTTCTTTGCAAAAAAAACAATCAGAAGTTATCATGCCTCATCCCACAAGTATCAACCACAAAATGTTTATGAAGTGCTTGTTATCACAACTTTTTTTCAGCCTTCCAGTACCTAAAGGGGGCCTACAGGAGAGATGAGGAGGGACTCTTTATTGGGGAGTGGAGCGATAGGATGAGGGGTAATGGTTTTAAACCAAAAGAGGGGAGATTTAGATTATATATTGGGAGGGTAGTGAGGCACTGGAACAGGTTGCCCAGAGAAGCTGTGGACTCCCCATCCCTGGAGGTGTTCAAGACCAGGCTGGATGGGGCTTTGGGCAGCCTGATCTAGTGGGAGGTGTCCCTGCCCATGGCAGGGAGTTGGAACTCGATCTTTTAGGTCCTTTCCAACCTGAACCATTCTGTCATTCTATGACTTGACCTCCATTTAAGCAAAAGAAATGTTCATGTCTCAATGTCCTACTTAAGGAAAATGTACCCAGGGAAGCTGGCTAACATTACTTTTAAGAAAGTATATTGGTATCAGGAGGAAAAACCCCTTTCCAGTTTCCCACTCCTCCCTGGCTCCAGACAGGTCACATGCTGATTTTTCCAGTTTCCCACTCTTCCCTGGCTCCAGACAGGTCACATGCTGATTTTTTGGGGGTTTTTTCATTTTGATTTGTGATATAGGACACTAACACCCCTGATATTTTCTGTTCTGATCTTCTGGTATATTGCAGTTATGCCTTTTGGTTTTTTCTCCCAAGTTTTGCATTTTTTACGTTTTTGAAGAGCTTGCTCTGGCCAGGGCTGGGGGAAAGTAATGAGGAGAACATGTTCTGGAGCTCTCACATACTAACGATTTGTTGCATGGTTGCCCACATTTGGATTAACAACTTCAGGTTCTTACATTATTTTATTCTCCTACCTTCTTTGCAAAAAAAACAATCAGAAGTTATCATGCCTCATCCCACAAGTATCAACCACAAAATGTTTATGAAGTGCTTGTTATCACAACTTTTTTTCAGCCTTCCAGTACCTAAAGGGGGCCTACAGGAGAGATGAGGAGGGACTCTTTATTGGGGAGTGGAGCGATAGGATGAGGGGTAATGGTTTTAAACCAAAAGAGGGGAGATTTAGATTATATATTGGGAGGGTAGTGAGGCACTGGAACAGGTTGCCCAGAGAAGCTGTGGACTCCCCATCCCTGGAGGTGTTCAAGACCAGGCTGGATGGGGCTTTGGGCAGCCTGATCTAGTGGGAGGTGTCCCTGCCCATGGCAGGGAGTTGGAACTCGATCTTTTAGGTCCTTTCCAACCTGAACCATTCTGTCATTCTATGACTTGACCTCCATTTAAGCAAAAGAAATGTTCATGTCTCAATGTCCTACTTAAGGAAAATGTACCCAGGGAAGCTGGCTAACATTACTTTTAAGAAAGTATTTAACTATAAATACTGGTTCACTGACTATAGTATCCAGCTTACAGCTGAGGAAAATAGAGTATAACACAAATAAGGAAACAGTAGAGAAAACAACTCTTAAATACAAGAGAAAATGGTGTTAAGGACTAGTTAAACTGTTTTTCTGAAATCGGTGGAGACCTTCCTCCTGAGGAACATCATTCAGTCACACACTAACATACCCTAACTTTTTGCTATGCTAATTATCTCTTCTTTCCATTCTGTCTTTCCATTACTTTTCCACACATGCATCCTAATAGTAGCAAGTTATGTCATGTGAATAAAGCATTACTGAGGACTCTGAGAAAATGAGAATTATTTTTCCTTTTAACGTATACGGCTACTTGTTTAAGAAATTGTATGAAGATATATTGTAGATTCCCTGTAGTTCTAAAGACAAATTAAAGTGTTAGCCTAAAACAATTATTTTAATAAAAGCAAATAGATAGGTAGTAATTTGTTACAAAAAGACCTAATAAATTGAAATCCACGTATAATAGCGTTTCTTCAATAAGACATTATAGCAACAAAAGTAATAAATAAGCTGGGGAAAACTAAAGATTTAAATCAGCATGAGAACAGAGTAAAAGCACAGTGAAAAAGGTGAAAAGGAAACAAAACATCACTCAATTAGCTAAAGTTTGATGTTTCAAGCTTCAGCAATCAATGTCACCTTTAGTCCACTAATCAAATATATATATATACATAGAAGCACTCTGGTAAATTATACATATATTTTTCATTGACCTATTTCTGTTCCAGCTCATTAAAGTGACTACTTTTCCCCTCTAGTCCCCTCTGGCTAGGTGTAATAGTGTCTCTGCCTTCTGGCTAGGTGATAATTAAATCCACTAAATAAGTCGCAAGTAGGTGGGAAAGAAACTATTCTTATTGAAAAGGGAGTGGCTCAATTAACACTTTAAAACTTTGCTTTTAAAATTTTATCATACCTTGAAAGTAATTCTGAACTCTCAGTTCCCCCCATCCATACCCTAGTTGGTTTGGTTCTTCCTTTCAGGTCATGTCTCAAACAGGAACCTATACTCAGAAACAGGAAAGTCAAAGAGACAGAAGCTCAAAGCAAAGATCTGAATAAAGGTCAATTAGCACCCAAGGAAGAGGACTGATTTAACGACTTAAAAAAAAGTAAAAAAAATAGTAGTGGGAGTTCAGTTCTGAGCCTGCATCTGACTGACTGAGAAATCTTGGACAAATCAAAGCACCTGCCTCTGTTTACCCATTCCTGAAGTAAGAACAATTGTCTTATCCTTGGATAAAAATGCCCACAGTTTGATTCAAAGCTCAGCATCTTTTGATTGACCTGGTTTGATTCAGACCTAAAAATAAATCTCCAGTCATGACACTAAAATATCTTGGTTAAAGGAGATGCAAATACCTGCAAAGGCTCCCAGTGACCACTGTCTGTATCCAGGTACCTGGGAACATTAATAGGGATGGAAATACAAATTCTATTGATATGACCCTACCTAGTATGATGCACCATAGGCATCTGAGATTGCTCTGCAATACAGTAAAAGTTTTATGGGAAAAATAGGTCTGAATCTGCAGTCCATTCATCATTTAGTCTTCCTTGGTTTTCAAGTATAGCCTGAAAGCTGGGTTCAAAGTTGCTCCATCGTTTTACAGATCTCAGTGGTTAAGAGAAGGCAGAGAGGAATACAGGATGCATGCTTGTGGGTAAAACATCTTCAGTGTTCCTGTAAATCAAGGGCAGAGAAGACCATGGCAAAATCACAGAATCATGGAATGGTTCAAGTTGGAAGGAACCTGAAAGATCATCGAGTTCCAACCCCCCTGCCATGGGCAGGGACACCTCCCGCTAGACCAGACTGCTCAAAGCCCCATCCAGCCTGGCCTTGAACACCTCCAGGGATGGGGCATCCACAGCTTCTCTGGGCAACCTGTTCCAGTGTCTCACCACCTTCACAATAAAGAATTTCTTCCTACTATCCAATCTAGATCTTCCTTCTTTCAGTTTAAAACCATTACCCCTCATCCTATGAATGCTGTCTGCAATTGTTCTTTACAAACTTAGTGGTGATAGGCTTAAGTTTGGTGTAAAGTAACAGTGATTTGGCCCACCCACAATAGAAAGAAACTGATTAAATAGGATTTTGTGATTAAGATTGTTCTTGCTGATATTGAAACCTCAATGATTATAAATCTGTAAATCATTTGGATAAATGATTCTTGACAAGACAATGGGATAGAAGGAACAATTGGACCTAAAACCATGTAGCAGAAGCTTCAGTGGGCTGATTGCCCAAGAAAGTTAGCTATACCACATGAAATGTGTCCTTAAGGTGAACTTGACTAATTATAATATGAAAACTATTCCTCTACAAGTTAGGGTACCTGTCTTGAAGACCCACTTGAAGACCTTCACCCACTGAGCCTGTGCACTAAAATTAAGAGACACTGTATGTTTAATTGAAGATGTGGACATTTTACACCAATCAGCTTCAAGATAAGGAATTATGAGCACCAGTAAAAAGTTGATAAACAATTAATATCTTAATTATGCTAATTTACAATGTATAAATGGATGACTGTTTCAATGCTGGGTGTGCTAGCTTTGAGGAGATATTCCCCTAGCACTCTTTTCTGTGCAGAACTGCTAAGAAATAGCTAATACCTTGACTCTGTGTTACTGGCTTGCACACCGGGTAAACTATCCCACAAGCTTTGGGACATCATTACTGCTCTCTCTTACTATTGGAATAATTTCAGAAAATCCTGTAGGCACTGCCTTTTGTGAGCACTGTATTCTTTTTTGCAGTTTTCACTTGGTTTGTACTATTCTCATCTCTCTACTTTATAAAATTAATGTGGCTCGAGAGAAGATGACTAGACTTTTATGATGACAGAATATGATATAATAACTTAATGAGACAGTAATGCACAATTGCATCTAGCTATGTAAGTTATGTACAAAACCCATGGAAACAGCAGTCTGTATTGTATGCATATTATATACATCTCCACAAAATTTATATGCAAGTGTGTTTCATCAGAGATGCAACATGACAGATTTTGAAATTATATTGCCAGACAAGGCTAAACCCTTGATTAATAAGGTACCATCACCATATTTCTTGCTAATAGTAGACTCTTGTTTTGGATCTAAACTGAATTTTCAAACATCCACCTGGATTACCACGGCATAAAGGTACACAGGAAGATTTGAGACCAGGCTTAAGACTTTGTCATTTTGTTTTCATGTGTGGTCTTCTTCCTCTCAAAAGCACATATTTCTGAAAAAGATAAAGGCCCTAATTTTGTGAAGGAGATAAGTGCAAATTTCACTTTAAAGTGCATAAGAAACACCACTGAATTAAATATTCTGTATACAAGAGGGGAAAAAAACCCCAGGTTTCTGCACAAAAGATAAAGTAATTAATTTTTTTTTTTTTTTAAATTCAGTTTCCAGGAGCATCATCAGGGATTTGCATGCATTACCTCTGAACAAGTGTAGAAACACAAAAGCAGAAATGGAGGTTTATTGGTCTAGTCTGTTCTGGTCTCATCCGAGCAACAAGAAATTACTCTGCTACTGATAAGAAGCAGCTATTAACCAAACAGCAATACAGTTCTTTAGACCCTTAAATTATTCTGACCTTCAAAAAATTCACAAACATCAAAGAATAATTATTCAAATCTTAGTCATTAGAATTTACAGGGAACAGCCCAATATTTCTATCAAAAATATTAAAAATATGGATAGCATGCAATTTTTAATCTCCTTAGGTTCATTTCTTCTGCTAAAGTTGTTGAATGACAGACAATCCAAGAATGGATAAAATCTTTTCAAGAATATACCTATTCTAAATTGGAATGGTTGTAGCTAATCCTCCCATGAGATTCAAGACTGTTAACACAAACATAAAATTTGAGAAGTCCTAATGACATTTTTCATCAGGGAGCTTTTCTAGTTATCAAAAGTTTTTAAAATTTCTTTTTTTTCCCTGCTTTCCTCAGTCAGAATGAGAGTTTTCCAGCTGTGGTGGCGAAAAAAAAGAGAATAAAAAAAAAAAGAATAATGATGTGGGAGGGAGAGAGAGAGGGAAAGACAGAGAGGAAGAGAGAAAATGCAAGAGATTTTTCTGCTCTTTGCTTGCCATTCAGAAACCAAAGTCTCTAGCTAAATTCCAGTTGTTTGGAAAACCTAAGTGAACTTCGGTAGGAATCGCCCTTTCCCAAAGGACTGCTGAAATTCTATCAATCTTCATAGCATAAAGTTTTCCCCTTGGTTTTGTGTGATGCACAGACTTGATGCCACCTCTATGAAAATAGACCTGTGTTCTGCAATCCAGCATAAAACAGGATTGAGAAACAGTAGGGAAAATATTGTTCTCAGTCAATCATCCTCAAGAAAAGTTGTTAACAAACACAGAAAACATGTGACGCTGCCTTCTTCAAAGCTGTAAACTACTTCATCTATCTATCTACCATCCCTACGCATGGACATAGTTATGGTCTACTGCCATGAGACATACTTTTCAGATCAGAGACGAAACTCAATTTTCAACATCCTGTTGTTAAAGAACTTAAACAATTTCAAGATGCATGTAGACAATCCAGCATTTTATATGTAAGCCAAGATTTTGATAAAATTTAAAAAAACCTTTAAGTTGATGCTTAAATTAATGCCATTGGGAAAAGTGAAAACAGTGTGTGATTGCTATAATTTTTTGCAGCATGTTAAAAACATATGTTAGTCCTATCTGAATTGAGAAATTAAGAAGTCCTACAGTTGCAAAGACTTGGAATGAATTGTTAGTGGTGATTAAACAAGAAAATACTTCTGGAACTTCCGTCTGTATTTTTGTACATATTTTAGGAGTAAAAAAAAATCAGAAAGAAATAAAATATCAAATAAAGAGTAACATATTATTCTGTTGGTAAGGCACAGAAATAACATGGTTATGAGAGTAGACTCTTAGCTTCCTTTGCAAATGAAAGTTCAAAGAAATTTTATGGAAGACATAGTTACACATAAACCTGCAGGGTGAAACTAGACTGAGGCTAAACTTTATAAATCACTGGAAGATGACTTCCAAATACCAATACATATTTAAAGCAAAGCATTACAACAGTTTTTCCTGCTTTGCTCAAATGGCTTAACAACACTCTTTATTCTTCTCCTTTAATGAAACTAGCCAATATTTAGTGAATTCACACATAGTAATTCTCAAAAAATATTGATTTATTTCCATTTTTAGAAAACGAAATAGCATTATATGATGTAAAGTCTGGCTTACTAATAGAATAAAATAATGTTATATAACTAATTGAATTGAAATTAATCTAATTAGGCATTTTCATGAAGTATTTGAAGAGTGTAAAAGTAAATTCCCTATTAGACAGGTACAAAACTATTGCTTTTCTCTCTCAACTAATGAAATGGTGTTATTTTATTTCTGATGGTTCTGTTAAGAATAATCTTTGGGGACATCTTTCTTCTTATTGAAGAAGAATTAAATGAAAAGATTTACCTGTATTTGATGTTTATGAAGTATACCCTGCAGTTTTGGTTATCTGTCAGCCAGGCTACAGAGACCGATCGAGCATGTGCTGAAGTACATAGTTCTGCTCCCTTTTTCCACTAATCTTTTCCCAGTAATCTCTCAAAGAACTTTCTTTATTTATCCTGGTTTTGGTACCCAGACTCCAAGCAGGATAATTACACAAATACCACTGACATGCTATGAAGGATGAAACTGCATTTTCTTTTTCTACTTTTTATCATTTGTCATACTAGAAGCATTTCCTTTGCGTAGCAGGCACTGGTTCCAGCTAAGATCCAGTACCACGCCACTACTGCAGTCAGAGGAACGTTGTAGGCAGTGAGATACAAACATTGCTGAGAGGAGTTGAAGATACAGGTGAAATTTTGTTAGGTAAACAAGGTACTAGATATAAGAACGTATATGAATGTTAGTATTCCCTGTACAGATTAGAATATATATTAGAATGTATAGAAAGACTGTACCACTTTAAATTGAATTGTTAGAAAACATTAGTGTGTGATGAGCCCAGACTCACACTATACTGGGTATGACACAGAACAAAGAAACTTATTTCCTCAATGAGCTTATGATATAAATTTTCATCATAATTTCCTTTTAAAAAAATATTAGTTTACGTCATTTCCTTAAAATTAGCCAAACACTAGTCGTTTAACAGTTGAATGGAGTAGTGAGAGGTCTTTAAAAACCACCTAGTTAAAATATACATTCCCCTCCATCAGTCACACAGCTGAACAGGTGCATACTGTATATAGCCCAGGGCTGAAGTAGTATTCAGCAAGAAACAAATTAGATCACAGTATTTTTGAGGCTGGGAATGTGAAAGGATGTTGGCATTCATCCTCATTTGTATTTTAGAATGGGATTACTGTGATTAGGAGTAACCACACACATCTGACACACATAGAAGTGGTCCTAAATGCATCCAACATGTATGTTTGCATATTGGAAAAAAGTACCAAATAATTATAGACATTTTTAAAGAAGCGCTGAGAAAGAGAAACAATCCTTACAGCATTTTGTCTCATAAAAGCCTTCTTCAGCCGTTTCAGCTGTTTGACAACAGTTTTTCCTGCTTTGCTCAAATGGCTTAACAACACTCTTTATTCTTCTCCTTTAATGAAACTAGCCAATATTTAGTGAATTCACACATAGTAATTCTCAAAAAATATTGATTTATTTCCATTTTTAGAAAATGAAATAGCATTATATGATGTAAAGTCTGGCTTACTAATAGAATAAAATAATGTTATATAACTAATTGAATTGAAATTAATCTAATTAGGCATTTTCATGAAGTATTTGAAGAGTGTAAAAGTAAATTCCCTATTAGACAGGTACAAAACTATTGCTTTTCTCTCTCAACTAATGAAATGGTGTTATTTTATTTCTGATGGTTCTGTTAAGAATAATCTTTGGGGACATCTTTCTTCTTATTGAAGAAGAATTAAATGAAAAGATTTACCTGTATTTGATGTTTATGAAGTATACCCTGCAGTTTTGGTTATCTGTCAGCCAGGCTACAGAGACCGATCGAGCATGTGCTGAAGTACATAGTTCTGCTCCCTTTTTCCACTAATCTTTTCCCAGTAATCTCTCAAAGAACTTTCTTTATTTATCCTGGTTTTGGTACCCAGACTCCAAGCAGGATAATTACACAAATACCACTGACATGCTATGAAGGATGAAACTGCATTTTCTTTTTCTACTTTTTATCATTTGTCATACTAGAAGCATTTCCTTTGGGTAGCAGGCACTGGTTCCAGCTAAGATCCAGTACCACACCACTACTGCAGTCAGAGGAACGTTGTAGGCAGTGAGATACAAACATTGCTGAGAGGAGTTGAAGATACAGGTGAAATTTTGTTAGGTAAACAAGGTACTAGATATAAGAACGTATATGAATGTTAGTATTCCCTGTACAGATTAGAATATATATTAGAATGTGTAGAAAGACTGTACCACTTTAAATTGAATTGTTAGAAAACATTAGTGTGTGATGAGCCCAGACTCACACTATACTGGGTATGACACAGAACAAAGAAACTTATTTCCTCAATGAGCTTATGATATAAATTTTCATCATAATTTCCTTTTAAAAAAATATTAGTTTACGTCATTTCCTTAAAATTAGCCAAACACTAGTCGTTTAACAGTTGAATGGAGTAGTGAGAGGTCTTTAAAAACCACCTAGTTAAAATATACATTCTCCTCCATCAGTCACACAGCTGAACAGGTGCATACTGTATATAGCCCAGGGCTGAAGTAGTATTCAGCAAGAAACAAATTAGATCACAGTATTTTTGAGGCTGGGAATGTGAAAGGATGTTGGCATTCATCCTCATTTGTATTTTAGAATGGGATTACTGTGATTAGGAGTAACCACACACATCTGACACACATAGAAGTGGTCCTAAATGCATCCAACATGTATGTTTGCATATTGGAAAAAAGTACCAAATAATTATAGACATTTTTAAAGAAGCGCTGAGAAAGAGAAACAATCCTTACAGCATTTTGTCTCATAAAAGCCTTCTTCAGCCGTTTCAGCTGTTTGACAAAGCTCCTTTCTTAGTTACTCTTCCCTGCCCTCCCTAGAGCTAACCCCTCCCCACCCTCCACATAAAAACAGTAATCATCAATTCAGAGAGATTAGGAATACTTTTCTAAAACTCCTATTCCGGAAACTAATTTTTTTCTTTCACACTCTGTTAACCTCATCCAGTAACAAACGGAAACATCTCAACCTACAATATTCTCATCCAACAGAAGGTTTTAAAAGCAGCAAATACTATACAAAAAAATTGAAAGGAGGAAGTAGACAAGCACTAAACAAACAATTCCAGTGTTGGGCCACCTTTATATTATGCAGAGTATATAATTGAGAGCAGAGTCTGGCTGTTAAGATAAGCTCTTTTTCAAAGCTACATTCTGATTATCCAATTGGACCTTTTTAGATTATGTCAGAGTTGCATACCAATTTCCAAAAATGAATGGCTGAGTTGCAGTCCTTTTATTAAACATAAAAATCCTCCTTTGCCTACTGCTTTGGATAAGGGGAGAAATGCTTTTGTCTGGATGATAATAATAACAAGAAAATGAAGGGAAAGTTTTGTGGGAAGAATGAAAGGCAAAGATGGAAGGAAAAAGTGTCGGTTTGAAACTTGCCTCCTTATAGAGACTCTGCTGTCAGATTCAGGTAACAACACTTCTAGCAAAGCCAGAAACAGGATGCTTTTCAAGAGTGGAAATAGCTGAAAAAAATTCCCTAAAATGTGTTTGAAAATGGCCAGATATTTTCTGTATTATTGATGTGACAGGAAGAGTAGTCTAGTGGTAGTTCATTCTTACAGAAGAATCTACTCTTTCATCAATTTATAATTTCAATAAGAAATATCGTTCCTGATAGACAGACACAGCATACTAATTACCATATAATTTTACAGCTTTATACATATCATTGACTTTAAATGACACGTACATTTATTTAATTTGCCTTTAATCAGAACTTCCCTAGGAGATGTATTTGCATACTAAAGGTATAATTCTCAGCAGTTAGAGGCCTGAAATCTTGTGTGTCTCAATTCCTTGGTAACTAGATTGCATAGCTGAAAAGGGATGACACCTCTCTTTAGAAGGTTATAAGACCTACAGTATATCACATACACTGACAGAGGAAAAGGTAACATTTTGTAATGTAAATAAGTTTCTTAAATGCACAGAAGAGTAATTTTTCTAGCCATTATTTATTCTAGTATATCAATTTAAGGGATAACACTACCTAGAAAGTTGAAGAAGAGTTGAAGAAAGTCAGTTCTGAATCTCTGAAAATGTGCAACTGAAATTTTTTCTGCTTGATTTCCAGTTCTCAAACAGAAAATACCATTGCACAAGTCTAAAGCTGCTTCATTTTCACATTTGGATATCTTTAATGCAATAAAAATAAAGCCTCTGGCAATTCGTGTCATGTTAAACATATCATTCCTTAAGTGTTGTATATTTCAAGTGAAGATTCTGACATGATACTCAGGATATACCATTCAATATCATTTAACATGTGGCCTACCTAAGCAGCACTTAAATATCTTTTAAAAAATTCACATGATAACATGACTATTTTTCCTGTGTCTTAACAGTGAACAAGGCTTGATACTGATATTCACAGACTTTGTCATATAATTTTTACCTTATTGTTCTGTTTTCCGAAAGGAACTTTTGAGCATCATTATATCAGAACAAAGACCAGCAACTCCTACATTAGTAGAAAAATTTATAACTTTAGAATCAGAACTGTGAAACTATTATACATTCCTAAATTTCCTTGTGAGGAAGTTTGTTGTACATTCAAATGAAAAATTTTAATATGGAATTGTATATTAATATTTCATTGCATATATATGGATTTTGTGATTAACTAATAAATAACATAGGATGCCTTACAGCATTTTGTGCTGGAAATTAAAAAGTAATGTAATGAATATTGTTTGTAGAAAAAGATCAGTGCAAGAAAGGTAATACAATAAATACTGTTAAATAGCATCTCTTTCACAGTTCTCATATTCAAAGCAGTGCCAGGTAATTAAAGGCTGTTAGTTTTTGTCTTCACAAACAAGTAACTGCACACACAAACTAGGTTCTTTATTAGTGTCACTAAGAGTTGATAAGCCTTCTGCTGTAGAATTCATACCACTAAAGTGTAGTGAAATAAAGCTCAGCCTAAATGGCAACCCATATGTTGTTAAGAGCAGGTGTAATTAAAATTGCTCTCAGAGGCTTACCTCAAAGCTCAACTTAGACCTAATAAAAGAATTTGGATCAGGAATCTGCTTTTTTGGTTTTGCAGCACCAGACTAGTGGTATGGAGCTCCCCTTCCCGGGACAAATAGAGGAGGTGGCTGTCACCAGCTGTTGCCAGATCTTCTGTGACATTGTGGAGATGCAAAAGTGGCTCATTCACAGTCTGTCTGAATCTACCATGAAACATCAGGTTTGTAAGACATGTAAAAAGAGATCCCCAGTAATTTTAAGGCAGCATTCTTATAGGTTGTAATTAGGCTATATCTTATTTGCTGCATCCGTCTCAGCAATTGCCTGAAGCCTTTGCTTCAGCCTCATGTGGAGGAAGACTGTCAGGTTATTTCCAGATGCACTGTTTGAACTGCTACTCTCCAACATGCACTTCTCATGTGAATAACGAAAACAGGGAAGTATAAAGGAAATGGTCATGTATTTTCATTTTAATCCCAAGATTGTATTTCAGAAAAATCTCTGTTGTACAAGCTTGTAGCAATGTGACTCAACTGAGTATATTATCTTGTTTCTAAGAAGATCACTCTAAAGTAAGAATATTACTTTCATGAACAAAAGGAGTAAATGTTTTATTTTGGGCAGTTCTCACTGTTATAAATTCATTCCTTTTTCCTCTCCATTCCTCTCATTCTTTGGTAATATACTTCATAATTTTGACAGCATCATAAACCTAGGTAATAGTCAAACGAATAACACCCTGAAAGTGTGAGTGACATTTGAAAAAAAAAAAAAAAGACAACCACCACACTAGCAGGAAAAACCTTACTTCCAGAGCTAGAGATGTAACTTTGATGGAGAGTGGAAGAAAAATGCTTTCATAAAAGAACCAATCTTACAAAAACAGCAATCTCTAAGAATACTGTGACATAGTACATAAATCTTTACAACTTACTTTTTTCTTATATCTTAAAGAAGGAAAATCCCATTACAATCAAAACTCTTGTCTGATGTGCAAGAGCCCAGAGTAATAACTGGAGTTTTTAACATCACAGCTCTTTGTAGCAGACACTTCAAAGTTTTAATCTAAATTCTGATTCAGAATTGCATAAATTACAGTTATGGAAATGTCTCTTTCAATCTGCCTGAAAATACATACAGATTTTCAGAGAAAGACTTAACCCTTTGACTTTTTAGCTCAACGTTACTTCCACCTTCATAGTCTGAAGTTTGACGAATATTTATATAGTTTTTAATTTCATAATGAAAACTTTCAATTTAAAGTCTCTTGAAATTTTTTTCTCCTTTGTCTACCAGCAAAGAACAACTGTGTTTTTAACAAAGTTCAGTCACATATATATACACCATTCTCCTATAAATGTCACTTCCTTTTTCTGGAAAACTAATGAAAACAGTACAATGACTAGGATTTCCATACCAGGCATGGGGGAAGAGAGTGGGAAGCGAAGGCTGCAGAGGTGCATTAACATTTGAAATTTGAAGTCAGGAAAGAAATATTTCTACAGAAAATTATGAATCATAAGCCTGAAAACAGGACAGTTCATAAGGAGAGAAGGGCAGTCCGAGCACCTAACCCTTGATTGTCTGAGCATCTGGACACAACAAAAAATTTAGCTGCCTGTTTTCCTTCACAGGTTTTAATGTATTCTGACTACCACACAACACGCAGGTCTGTTGAATCAGCATCTTCACTCAAATAGAAGAAAGGCTACTCTAATGCCAGCTTTTCAGGCATCAAGTAATTTGCAGCTGTTTTTTGACACTTCTATTGAGTTTTCAGCTTTTCTGGAAGCAGAGCGAGCTCTCACACAATGCGTACGACATCTGCAATGTGAATCATCACAATGGGTACCACATCTGGAACTTTTTGGGAGCACAAATTTCTCAAATGTTAAATCTTCCTGGTCAAATCTAATTTTATATTGAATTTTTAAAAAGCACCACATATGGCAACAAGAAAGGGGAGATAGGGAGCAAAGAATCCAAATTACTCCTTTGAATAGTTGAAAATTACTTTCTGAATAAAAATACTGGTTATCCTTTTTGAGTTACCCTTAGTTAACGTCACAGATGAAGGAAGACAAAAATAGGTGTAATACTTACAAAAATTAACTATACTGTTATTACTTAAGGCTGTAATCTCCTGGTTTAAACAACTGGAAAAATTGCTAGGTTTACCAAGACATCTCCAGCTTCTCCAGCTTACTGAAAATGTTACAATAAATAATTAAGACCCTGGCACTCCAGAAATCTAACTTTTCTTAGAAATCTTCAGTAGAGATTAAAGCAGGAAAAAGATGTTGGTGCGTATTAGCGTAAATTAATGAAAATGGGTTTTCTCCTTCAATGAATAATCTGAAGGGTAACAAAATATAGTGACAGATTTGCATCGTGACTGACTGATTATGTTGATTGGATTGATGACATTAGATCCATTTGCTCAATATTAGAAGATCTTGTAGGCCAGATAAGTAATGCAGATGATTTGAACTTTGTGGGGTACATTTTATTCCAACCAAAAATAATTTTGTATATATATGTAATACACACCAGTGTGACAATTAATGATGTTACCATAGTAAACTACAGAGAATTCAGCCAGGCAAGAATATGACTACTTATATTTTCCCATCTAGTTAGTGATATTACTGTGCAGCATTAACAATACAGTTGATTTTTATCAGATGTCTTACAATATACAGCTGCTGTAAAACACTTGTGTTCCTGTCATTTGAGGCCTATATAATGAATTTTCATCTTACATTAAAATAAGTTTCTTCCACTTATAAGTGTAAATAACAAACAAAAAAGATAAAGCACGCACTTTTCCCAATAAACAAAGCAATGTCTTCACTTACCCTATTGCTAAGTTATGCTAGAATTTTGTTTCAAAAATCTGCTGAATGAAAAAAGGAGTCAAGTTCCTGGACTTTTTATCGATTCTTATAAACTTTCATCTTAGATTTGATTCTAAAAGAAACTTTATTTCTGGAAAAAATCAAGCTTATTCAGCGAAAAGGAGATGGTGTGACTGCATTCTTAATTCGGTGAACAATGAGACAAAGAGACTACTGGCTTCTTAGATTTAACATGAATTATAGAAAAAACAAGAGCAATTAGCAGAGTAAATACAAAAAATATCATTGTAGCTAAAAGGCCTCCCCAGGACAAAGGAAGACAACATTTTTAAATACTCCAGACCGTAATCAAACAAGGCACTTCAACTTTGAGCCTATAAATCGTGTTTTGAATTACCCTAAAAAGATTTTCAATGTGTCTTTTTTAATTATTCAAGCATAATGTAAAGTACTGTAGTCAGTAGTTTAGTGCTGGTTGTTTCAGTAGAAGAAATAAGCATATATACAAATAGTAAATAAAACCAGCTATGTAAAGTTCAGTCTGGTTTAGGTTTGAATTTAGGGATGATGATGTAAGAATAATTTCACCACTGCTATTCTTTTAGCTAATATTCACCTGCCAGGGAAATGGGAGAATAAGTGAATGGACACGTTTTTCTAGAAGGAAGAAGTGCCACGCACACCCCTACGCCCCCAACCCCATTTCATTCCCATAGCTAGCTTTTGACTTCAAGAAAATTGCCGTGCCTCCCTCCCTCCCTCCCTCCCTCCCTATCTGACTGTCTTCTAGTCAGTCAGAGCAGGTATTGACAAAAATCTGCCTAATAGAAGGATTAAAAAACTGTTTAAAGGCAGGTTTGGAAGAAATATCACCAAATAAATGAAGGTGTTTTGTAATAGTGAAACTTCCATTTCTATATGCTGAAGAAACTTTTTACAGAAGGCTTATTCATGTTAGCAGATCATCTGAGAAACATTAAGTAATGGATGGTGCCAGAAAGATCTGTTGCTTATTCGTATTCTTCCTATTCTCTTCTTGTGCTTGGCTGCATGCTTATAACTTATGCCTTGCTGTCCATTTGACTGATTTTTCTTTCAGCAATGCCACTGATAGGAGAAGAGAGAGATACATTTGAATTCCTAAGCTTTCTCACCACTGCAGGAATACAGCATCTGGCTTAGCAGCCTAAAATAAATACAAACAAAAATCTTCCAGGAAGAATGATTTTCCTCTCGGTGCTGCTAAAGCTGCTAAGCCGGGCGTCTGTTGCTGAGGAGAAAATTCCGCGACGTTCCGGAGCACAGTGAGCTCAGCAAGCAAAGCTGCCGAATGGCGGCAGAGTTATCCTCAACTTGTCATGCAGAAGAGGAAGGAGTGGAGGCAGATAAACAACCTGATTTCTTACTTGTTTTCAGGGGATGTGGAAGGGCTTTGGTGCAGAAGCCTTAGCGAAGGAAGCCCTCTCCAAAGATTACAGAAAACCTGCCTTTTCCTGTGAGAAACCACAAACAGCAATACACATAAAACAGAACCCTGTGAATATGGTCACCATCAGTTATGTGTAAATGATTCTCTGAGATTGAAACCACAGTGCTGTGCCACAAATGCAGGACAAAGCAAGGGGCAGGATGCTCACCCTGTCTTTTTGCCGTGGTCACTGTCCTGCTGCAAATCAAGTTTTGTTGTACTTTGATAATCCCAGCACATTCTGTTACCATGTATCTTCTAGGATGTGCCATACGGAATGTTTTGGCAATAAGATCTGCCCCCAGCCTTCTCGAAGCTGAACAATCCCAGCACTCTGCCTCTCCTCATCTCCTATCTGCTTCAGCTTTCCTCTTAGTTTTCAGTGGCCCTCCACAGCTACTTGGAGAGAAACATAGGAGGGAGTTTCCAGTAAGTTTCGTCTCTATGAAAGGCTAAAGGGAAAGAGCTCTCCAGTCAGTGAAAGAGCAGCGTGCAAACTTGATAGAAGTATCCAAGAAGGCAATGAAGGAGAAATCTAGGACACCTCCTTTCATGTACAGTAGAATGGCATTTTAAGAATTTTTATTATGAATGAGAGGAACATGGCCGTGGTCCCCATGCTGCACTGAAATCCAGAGACAAAGAGCCTTTATGAATGGTTGAGTAACAGTGTACAGAGAAAGGATCGTCTTTTCTTGAGAACAGGGAAATATTTTGGCATACAAATGAGCCTGCTGAGCAGTGAGCTCCACTTAAAACAGTAAGGAATGTGCCTGACTGCCACTTAGAAACTCTGGAGTATGGACTAACAAACTCTGTGGGATTATGTAGCTATTAAAGGTTAAGTCCTTAATATACATTTTGAAAAAAAAAAAAAAGAAGAGTCATATACAGAAGACATCATAGATATGCACAACTGTTTTTATACAGATGATAATATAGTATAAACTAAGTGCCAGGTTTTAAATAAAATTATTAATGTGGTCCTTGCTACTGAAGTGACAATATGCAGAATGTTATTATAACACAATACAAATGATGTTGGATTGTAAATAAAAGATGCCACTAGTCCAAAAACTTCACAAGAGAAGGATCTCTTTAGTAAGTCACATCTATAAGATACGTTTCAAGATGTGACTACAAAAGAGCCACTATTTAATAGTAATGATAAAATACTTATTCAACATCCCTTCATGAGGAAAGGAAAAATGCAAATAAAATCTGTTAAAGTTTAACTTCGAACAACAGGAATAGTCTAAAAGTAAGGGAGACAGTTAAAGTAAATGAAAGGAACAAGCAAAAAGATAAAATGACATCACAGAGGAGTCTTGAAATATAACTGCATCAGGCCAATTACCACTTTGTAAAAGCTTGGTAAAAACACAGCTTTCAAATGAAGTGATTTCTCCATAGATCTTGCATGTTAGTGAGACAAATTAAAAGCGCAGTGTTTTGTAATTTCCAATAACTTGTACATAGTGTATAATGCTTGACACAAGCAAGTGTTGGTCCACCTCTAAGGCTACATGAAAGTTTAACAATATAGTTACAACTAGTTTCAATTAAAATTATTGGTCCTAGATAGACCATATAGATAGAAAGAAAAATACTTTCTATTTTTATTGAGTATATTTACTTAGTATTACAATAAATTATTTAGCACTTGCAAATAATCACCAAATTATGCCAATCACCAAAACTGTTATCATTGTGTCTCGTGAGCACCAGAAAACTCCAGCAAGGATCTAAATCTCTTTTAGTATTTATTTACTTCAGTGCATCTCAAAGTCCTGATGCATTTGGTATAAAAACACAGCTCTTCAAAATCTTCTAACAAAATATTATTTTGCTTAAATAAGTATTTCTTATGCAAATGCCACAATAATGAATCATAATAACCACGATCTCCCATAAAGTAGGAGAGGGAAAAAAAGGTAGGTTAATTAATGGAGGTGAAACAAAGGCAAAGCAGAGCCAAATTAGAAGAAAGCATCCCTGGAGGTATTTAAGAAACGTGTAGACATGTTTCTTCAGGGCATGCTCTAGTGCCCAAGATTATTGGTTTGTCGTGGGCTGCTGAGTGGGTGGGTGATGGTTTTTTGGTTTGGTTGTTGTTGTGTGTTTAAGTGGTGGGTGGTGGTTTTTTTTTGTTTTGTTTTTTTTTTTTTTTTGTGGTTGGACTTGATGATCTCTGAGGTCCCTTCCAACCACCACAATTCTGTGATTCTATGGGATTTGGGGATGAAAGAAAAATCACACGGTTAATATGATCAGACAGGAAAAAAAAAAAGAGATGGGTAAAAATCCCCTAACCCAAAGATTACTGACTAAGCAGGAAAAAAACTAGAAAATTGGAAAAGCTCTAGCAATCTCAGTCATCTTAACAAATCATAGGATTTGGGTACACAGTTACTGAACGGCGGATCTCTGCAGTACCTGTCGGTATGTAAGACCTCAGCCTCCTGCAAACCTGCTGTCTTGCAAAGTAGCTCAGCTGATGAAAAACCTAACATGAAAGCTAGGCTAACTTTTGACTGTTTTGTTTTTGTAACCAAGATAAGCCCTACAAAATGTACCCATTTCCAGTCAAATTAGCATATTTTATAACACTGTAACAAAAAGCAGTGTACAATTCAAAGTTGCATATGAAGAATAAGCATTTTTAAAAGATCTAAGAACTTGCTAAACAATCAGTAAAGAGTTAAAGGGACATAGGACATTCTCCTATGATAAATAGTTGATGACCAGTTAATTTATCACATTATCAATTAATAACATATATTCTAGTCGCTTAAAGTAAAACATTGGCCCCATAAGTTTATATGTGTCCCAGAACTGGAGAGAGGAAATTGTAAGACAGAAGTACTGTTATTTTTAAAGAGGGTATTTGTTCCACTGCATAGAAGTTCCAACTGATCCCTGTAAACACATTTGCAGTAAATGAACTAGTTTTCAAAAATTAAAATTATTTGGCAGTTGAACAGCTGTATGCATGAATACTCAGATACAGAATACAATGCCAGATTTGCATTTATCTCAGAAATGTATTTTAGCTGAAGTCTGACTGCAATGAAAAGCACTATGCTTTGCAAAAAACTTCTAGCGATTGGCTCAAATCCAACCTCATAGTCTAACAGAACTGGCAGAGGTCTTTCCATCTGTTTACAGTCTTTTGCCCATCATGGATGAGATTAAGAAGAAATCTGCAGTGCAAAATGCAATAAAGTGGCTTCTCACATTGACGTAATACATCACTTATCCATAATATTTTAATGGCAAAAGCTTCTTCTTCAATTAATGTGACCACTTGGTGTATTACGTAGCAACAGACAATTTATTTGTTTCTTACAGCAACAACTCCCATTTCTCTCTCTATGAATGCCTCTGGGCAAAATGAAAATAAGAAGTGCTTGGGTTGCATGGCTATCTCCATAAGCAAACTAACTGCTAACCATTATCACATTCTCCCTGTGAGCATGTTAGCTTTGTTTGACAAATCAGTAGACTTCACACCGACTCTGCCCTATCTCCACTGATGTTTTTGGTTTGTCTACTAACAATGTTTTGTGGCTCTACTCACCACAGGATCAACCTGAACCTCTTCGGACTCCAGGTTCCCTGTAAGACAGCGTGGCATGAGCACCTCCTCACAGCTCATACAGAAATGAAGTCCCTTTCAGACAAACATGGCAATGGTGCAGATTTAACTCTAAGGGAACCCTAACAGCTGTGATCCTTCCCCAGCCTGCAGGATTTTCTCTATGTGCCTGATTCACATCGATCAATAGCAAAGCTTTTGTTGACTTTAAATGGGTTCTCTGAGCTGTACATGAGATTTTATAATATTAGCTTAAAATATTATCAGCTTTCTTTATAATCCTAAACTATAACTTTGATCAAGCTTCTGCTTTAGCCATTTCTGCTACAGGTTGAGCTGCTACAAAAAATCAAGGAACTGATAGAAATTTGTCCCAAACGCTATGCCAAGACTCCTTTTCTATAATTTAAGTTTCCCAGTACCTAAACCTGTGAACACTGCTTCTAGTGCCAGGACATAAGGCTAACAAAGAACTCAGAACAAATATTAATTTCATACCTGCGCAGAGGAGATGATGCAAACAGTCGGATTGCTATTCCTTTTGTAGATCAGCCAGAGTGTGATCAGGAAGACCCAAGCAATTGGTTTATTAGAACCTCACAGCCAGCATTTCCCACATTTGATTTTACTGCTGGAAAAGAAAACCAAAAACATAGAAAATCAGATGAAAAATTAAATCGACCCTCAGTACAACGTAAAATCATGAAGATTGTAATTTTTCTCTAGAACAAAAATTCAATGCATGGTGATTGGCAGGACTTATTGAAAAGCAAGTTTATATCATTTCTTACTTTAAAATAAGGTAACTATTGAGGGAAAACGGAACAATAACATTTATTTTGAAAATATAGTCTTATAAAGAATCACACTTAAGACCTGGTATCTTATAGATAGATTTTATGAGACAGAGTTGATTGAAACAAAACATACAGAGCATGATGTGAAGCAAACTATCATCTTAAAAGCTGAAAGAGACATAATAAGGTTATTGCCTTCCCACTGTTCTCAAGGTTATTTAATATGATTATGAAAAGTTACTAAGAATTAGTATGCCATTGGTTTAAAGAGGTATGCATATAGTTAGATCTTTATTATTTACAAATTTATTATCTGAAAGATACACCAGCACTGTAGAGCAAAGAAGGTTACAACACTGAGGAAATACAGCCACAGCCTGACTGAACACTAGACTGCTTTCTGAGGCCAGGATATGAAACACTATAAACAGAAAAAAAGCTCCAAGTATCTCTCTTGATACTTCAGGAGCCATACTACATCTTCTGTTCTGAAGATACCAGAATCATAGAATGGTTAGAGTTGGAAGGGAGCTTAAAGATCATCTCGTTCCAACCCCCCTGCCATGGGCAGGGACACCTCCCACCAGATCAGATTGCTCAAAGCCCCATCCAGCCTGGTGGCCTTGAACACCTCCAGGGATGGGGCATCCACAGCTTCTGTGGGCAACATGGGCCAGCTTTTCACCACCCTCTCAGTAAAGAATTTCTTCCCAATATCTAATCTAAATCTCCCCTCTTTCAGTTTAAAACTGTTCCCCCTTGTCCTATTGCTCCACTCCCTGATAAAGAGTCCCCCCCCTCATTTCTGTAGGGACCCTTTAGGTACTGGAAGGCTGCTAAATATATTAATCTTTTTTAAAATTTGTTTAAAAACCAAACAAATTGTTCAGAGACACTTCATCCCAGATAGCTGTTGCCAGTGTGACGACTTGAGACAATAACAAGCTATTTTAAATCTTATATTCTGTAAGTGAGAACTTTGTAATGGAAACGACTTTCACCTTTACGTAACCCCCTCAAGAGAACCACGTGGAGAAGTGAGCAAACACAATCCCACTGCTGCTTTAACAGTCGTAAAGAAACTGATGGCCCTGCTGGAGGGTGGTGAAGTGTTAATTGGCAAATTAAGACAGTTCTTCACTGAAGCGTTGAGGATAAATTGCTGCACTGAATATGCATTTTCTGGGCTTATCGGGAAATTGAGTGGAAGATGTATAAAAGGCAGCTACACATACTACTGGGGAGATGGGAGTTACCCAATTTATTTTCTGGTGTATCTACAGCAGTCTCTCAGCTCTTAAAAAGTGATTTGTACTTTCAGGGATATTGTTTAATTAAAGAAGAAACTTTATCCGTGAAAGGTTATCTAACGGCTCAGCTAGATTCCCCCCACAAAACTTTTGAGTTTAAAAGGCCAGGTCTGGGTAGAGCAACCAGGATTAGGTACTAAACGCTGCTTAAATTTAAGGCCATTTACATTCCTGACTCTGCATAGAATACAAATTATGAGCATTAGACTAACAATGAAGACTATTGTGTAAGACAAAAATAAAGACTGACCGCTGTGTTCATTGACTGTGCTGCTATAGCAAGCACATAGTATTCACTATTGTCCTAGATGGTCTGAGAAATATTTAATTTAAATTTTGTTCTGGCATTTGCGATAATTCAAGTGTTCATGATCAGTAATCTACAGGTTCCAGCCACACAAGTCAAACTGTCGTCACTCTCTGTGGTATTTTACACTACACTTTATGGTATTGTACTGCTCCTGGAGAAAATATAGGTTAAAAAACCCAACCGTTCCCTTCTTAATTTTTCAAGTTTTGACACCCATTGCTGCAGAGGGGTCAGGGAAGTTAAGTAGGACAACCCCCCTGACACACCCCATCCCATGCATACCTCTTTTCCTTCCAGTCCAAAATGCAAAACCCAACTGCACACCTTCTGAAGCTTTCTCCCTTTGCAGCACTTGCATTTGGAAGATGACATGACTGTAAGGTGGCTTTTTTTCAATTTAGTAATATGGTATGCCACCTCCACGTGTTGGTATGGCGGCATATGGTGTGAGTAATGTTAGAACCGCGTGCAAAATTTCCACCTGTGCTGTGGATCTTTCCACTTGATAATAACCTATACTGCCAGGCAGATGTGAGGCAGAGGAGTGACAGGCAGGATTCCAGACAGACCCCAGCATTTTAAGCTGTTGCTTTTTAAATTACTAAGAGGCAGGCTTAATGGGGCAGCAAGTGTCCTGTGCAAAATTTGCAAAAGTCCTGAAAGCATCTTTGACTCTTGGTAGTCTCGTCTTCTAAAGTCGATGCAATGGAAGCTTGCTTTGGAGAATGATGTAGACACTTCAGTGACTACGGGTTTTCCAGCTGTCATCCCACTCTGCAGCCAGGGGCAAATCAGCAAGAACACTCATAACAGGACGTATCACCCCTCACTACCATCAGCAAGAATTCTCACTGAATGAACAACATTTACCATGATAGGTCTGAAAAAAGAACAACGTCCATGGATTGTGTATCATTTCTACTGGGGGTTGGAAATGCTCCCTGAAAGATGTTTACTGTTAATTGTACTTGGCTTCTTATTCCAGCCTCCTTTGCTGGTAGTTTGTTGAGTTAAATACAATAAGCAAAATTCCTCACTGAATAAGGAAGGTTATCCATTGGCAATGGTTTTCAGGAAGGATAATTTCTCAAATCAAGATTCTTCCTACCCTCTTTCCATATTCATTGTCATCTTAAAGGAAAGGAACTCTTGGAGGGTAAGTCCTGCAAAACCGTTATGAAGGAATACTCAGGATATCCAGCCATTACCAAGGTGTCAGCACTGGGGGTAGGTGCTCATTAGCATTCCAAAGTTATATGAAATAAAATGTACCAAGTAAACATTCCTTTGGCAAGTTCTTTCTGATTAGAATTCGTGTCTAAAAGTATTAGAACTTCTGTAGCTGTATTTTACAATGCTATGCTGATTTGTATACTAATTGCTTCATATTGTATAGCTGAAATCTAAATATATAGAATAAACACATTTTTGGAATCTAAGTAATTATCAGGAAGCAGCAGTAGTTCTTTATGTTCTGTACTTAGTAACTTTTAAGAAAATTTGTCTAACAAGCATTTTATGTACTTACAGAGAAAGTATTGGTATGTATATATGCTATTTCTGGTATGGAATCCAGAAACATAAAGACTTTTAAAATACATTTTTTTTCTGTTTTCATACTGGTATTTTTTTTTTTTTTGTGAACAAATGGTTCTGTTGGAAGAGAAAAAGGGTTTTGGAAGCACAGAAAATGGTGAAATACCGATCCCATTTACATACAGTAATTTTACCTTCAGAAATTCCTTCTACCTCCAGCGCTGCTGCTGCCCATAGGACAGTTTTGTGACCTTCAGCATGTTTTCTCAAGGTAGACTATCCTTCCATGTGGGAATTAGAAAAATGCTGATTCATTTGTTTATGTTTAGCTCTATAGTGTTTCACAGAAGTATTTTACTATTTATATTCGCGAGAAATTTGAAGTAAGGCAGTGAAATGAATAACTTGCACACTCGCTCATAAGCAATGGGTATTCTGCTGCAGTCTTTAATAAAGTAAATGGATCAGTTAGAAACTAGAAGAAAAGCAGGACTATGCCATGCTACAGTTGGGAAACCATAGCTGTTTTGCCAGTTCATACTAAATGGGAAAAAGGTCATTTGTGCATGGATAAAAAAACACCTGTTATTTTGACAGTATACCTATTGAATACTCAATGCCTGTTAATTTTAAACCGATAAGGTTCAAGACAGACATATGCACAGTACAAACCAACACAATTCCCCAGCCCTCACCAAAAAACAAATCAGACCAAAGCTCTTTAAATAATACTAATTATTCAAGAAAAAATAACATGAATTATTCAAGAAAGAAGTGCATTTTCCCCCATGAATGAAATATTATGTTCCGTGATTCTGTGATACTTAATTCTCAGATATTAAGCAACAGTCTTCATAAAATCTTTGGCATATCTTTTCCTTTTAAATTGCATTCAGATGTAGTTGGATGGATTTGTTTGTAATTTTAATTTTCTGCTTTCAGGTTATTTGTGTCTTCAGCAAATGGCATTTATTCCATACAAATTTTAAAGGTAGTTCAGTAGTATCCTGTGAAAAAGGCAGCCTGCTGGACTGTAGTTCCAGTATTTGGTATTATCTAGAAAGAAGTCCAGTTTCCCATCAAGTTTGATCATGTATAAGTAATAAATAGTTTTACACACTTTCTTTCCCTGATTTAAACCAGTGTTGCGACCCAGCAAACATAAAGATGGCTTCTGGGCATCAAATGGAATACAAAGCACAAGAATGTTTCAGAAGCCAGTTGCTGAGCTATTTCACAGAGTATGTTTATCTGGAAGATTTAAGAAAGTTGAAACTCTGATATTTGAAAATGTTGGCAACTACTTTCCTTAATTCTGATGACAATTGCCATGTATTACATATAGAAATTTTATAAAGGTCACTGCAATGTGTAAATCAAAGACTCGGGAACATTTGCCAGTTTCACTTTAAAAGGTGTTGTAAAGTTTTCACACTTTGTGAGTTTTGAAATAAAACATCAGACAAGTGTCCTTTTCTTATTCTAATTGTCTGAACATTAGGGGTCTCTGAACACACAATTGATGGCAAATTATTTTCAGATGTACAAAATGAATAGAGGTTAAATAGGGCATATATAATACATGAATCAGCCAGGGAATGCTCAATAATATGCCAGGTATAGGGCTCAAGAGTTAGTATTACTCTTATTACTCTATAACTCTTAATAATAGCATATGCAGAGTGTTCTAGAAGTATTAAATATTTTACTTAATATTATTTGCAGAAGAGTTTCCAGAAAATTAAAATGCCTAAAATTCTCTGTATGAATGAAGATCAGAACAATCAGAGAATATTACTTTTTGCTGAAAGGGATTTCTCTGTCACATCCTGGCTCAACTTATGCTGAACAAGAAATGATTTAATATTTCCTTTTTCTTTTGTTTAAATAAAAATGGATTTAAAAAACAGATGCAAAATTGTGTCCCACAATAAGGTTCTGATTAGAAAAAGGAGTTTTGTTTTCACAGGAATCCACTTTCTATGTCAAAAGCAGTTGCATTAAACACAGTTACTAGAGCTTTGCAGATGTAGCTTTACTGAGATGGAAAGGGAGACAGAAAGAGAAGAAAAGCTGGACTAAGGAAGTGTCAGCCCCAGAGGGAAAAGCAGCGGGTAGAATTCTGGTCCAACAGTGCCTTCCCTGTTCTGCTCCCAGGTGCTAAAAACTGACAGCTGTTGAGGGAAAAAAGTAGAGGACTTGGGTTAGGAGAGACACAAATCCAAATTGCAGCTGGAGTGGGGCTACAAAGGAGCTGCCAAAGGCAGTGACAAGCCTGTAAGTTTAGTATATTTAGTCTTTATTCTTTCCAAGTGAAGTTACTAATTTAAATATTTATCATTGTATTAGAAGACAAAATTACAAATAGCTTTTCTTACTTTAATGTGGGCTGCCAAAAAAGATACTGTAGAATTGAGAGGAAATGAAACGATCCTAATCCAAACTGGACGTTATGGTACTATCTCCATCAGTGAACTGCTGTGATTTCCAGCCTTTGAGGATATTCCCCAGTTCTCTCCTGTGGTTTGCTTAGATGTTCCAATAGAGTTCCTGAAAACATCACACACCTTTGGCTTTTCTTCCCTCTGTTTTCACATTAACATTTAGTACAATTCTCTTTTAAAGCACTTGAGCTTCATTACTTTGTAGGTTTCAAAAGGCTCTTTTTAACATATATCCATGTCTTTAATTTCTTTTTTACGCACCTGTATCTATACATGCATACACACGTGCAAATGGGGTCAACTTGTAGTAAGAATTTTCTGACTCTCATATCCTGAGGAAAAAATCCTAGAAACTTCATATGGATTTTAGGGGGTAAAAAAATATTGCTTCACAACCTAAATACACGTATAAATCCTAAGCCTCAAGTTGACCCAAGTGTTTTCCTCTGAAATAGCTGAGTACTGAAGTACTGAAGTTTCCCACCCAACCTCTGTTCACCGCCCTGAAGGCCGCTGCAAGAGGTATGCAAGTGTTCAAAATAGCACCTCAGAACACCGCAGGTAAATAAATTACTGATTGATGTGAACATTAGATTCCAATAATTGACAAGCTAAGGCTATGCAATTATATTTAAGAGACATTGTAGGTGATACACATTTGGCAGTGTATGTAATTATATGAGAAATAAGGCTGATTGTTAAGAAAAACCATCAAATTGCTATTTTGTGTCCTGATAGCGAGGAGTAAAGTTACACTCCCAAAATAGAAACTATTCTTTGTTTGAAATGTCTGAAAGCATTCTAAGTGGAAGCCCATTGTTATCCAACATAAACTGCGTCAGTTGCTAAGACTCGATTTAAAAAAAAGAAGAAAAGAAATTTAAAGCAGTGAAAAAAAAGATCCATGCTATTCTTTTGTTTCTAACGGAAGAAAAATCATCAGACCAGAGCATCGCTTTCTAGGCCGCCCGCACAGCTACAGGTAGCGAATAACTGTGTCAGAAAGTGAAACAAATGGGCAGTTGATGGGGACTCATTGAGATGCACATGGCGCAGCGGGAAATTCCAGCACAGTCTGTTTCACCCAGTGTCCTACTTCAGCTCCATTACAAGTGACACGGCAGTGTTAAGGAAGGCACTTCCAGCTCTTAGAACCACATTATAAGCTAGTAATCAATTATTTACCGAATTGAGGCAAACAAAAAGGCTTTCACTACACTAGTACAGTATTCATCAAAGCCTCAGCTGTTAAGGCAGCTGGAAGAGTTGGGAAACAAAACACTTTCACCTTATCCCAAGTTTTTCCACAAAACTACCTTTTATAGCTTGATTCTGATTTAAGGGGACCAAATTCTGTAAATCATTTGCAATCACCTTTTGAAATTATCTTGCTAGTAACACTAAACAAGAATATGTGGAATTGAGTTTATGCCTTTTTTCATTAGTATAGAGACTTTAATAACAAAAAATAACTACCTGACAAAGAGAGGGCTTTTCCAGTGCTGTGTATAATTTCAAGTGAAAAAAAAAAAAAAAAAATGTTGTGCTTATTTCTTTTTTTCTGGTTTTAAACAGTACTGTATGGTTCTAGTTTATTTTTTTTAATTTTACTTACTTAAATATTTATCACAACTAAATGAGAAGCCAGTACTTCCAGTCACCACTACAGCATTAAATCCTTCATTTAAAACACTAATGAAGTTTAGTACTCTCTAGGACAATATATTTCCTGCAGCCTAGATGTCTTTTGCATCCTAGAAAGCTACCCTCATCTCCTCCTACCCATCCAAAACCCTAAGACAACAAAGTGATAGATCTGGCATTAGCCAGCAAAAGCTATTGCATCAATTCCAGCATGCTAGAAACAGAGCTTCCTCCAAGAAGCTCCGTTGTTATATATACATGCTTATACATAATACTGTATATATTAATATGTATACGAATAAATAAGAATATATACACAAGAGCAGTAATATCAGCAAGACTGTCTGCCAAGAGAACCAGAAGAGTTAGTCCCATAGCAAGAGAAAAAACAGTCACAAACAACCCCCAAACCAACAAGAAAACGCAAACAACTGGATATTTACTCAATTAATTAAACAAAAAAATCTGCTTTAAAAGCATCGTATCAATTTTACCAACAAAATAAATGGAAGAATATGAGACGTGTGTTTGCAGGATGCAATTTTTGGAAATGGTAGAAAAACCCCAAACTAGAAATGTTAGGCTATGTATGTAACATCAGAGAACATCGTTAACAAAGTGAAGAGAGGGAAAGGGAGTTATTTTACTTATGCATTACCTTTTCTCACCTATATTTATATATAATCATCTACTGCTCTTATTTTCTAGTTCTGCTTTTTAAAAAAGGGAAATTGCCTCCCAGTTCTTGATTTTCAGAAGAAAGAGTAAAATAATTTGTTAAATGCTGATACTTTCTGATTCTTGTTGCATAATGTTTATGGATAAATGTCAACAGAAGGAGCAGAAGAGGAAAAAATGTACCTTTTGGCTTCCTATGTATAAAAATTATTATCTGGGATAGAAAACATACAATACATTTTTTATTTTTCATGTATAGTCTTCCTTCCTTCCTTCCTTCCCTCCTTTATTTTTGCTAAATTCTAATCCTAAACCAAAATATAATTAGGAAAAAAACATTTCCAGCTTTGACTACTACTTCCTCTCTAAGAAAAACATTGTATTGAAAGACTGATCTTTGGAAATAATATCCATAACCCTAAGCACTGCATCCTTTCCTCTTACTATAATATACAGGTATGGAATGAAAATTGGTTTCATTTATGATGAGACTAGACACTTGCTTAAAAGCCAAGAGAAATATCCACTTGGGTATTTCTTGGCTTAAAAGCGAAGAGAAATATCCAAGAAATATCTTCAGTTTTCATCCTAAGAAGGAAAGAGATGATCATAGTAAAAGTGGTAATGAAATTGCCAGGTTTGTTTTATTTCTGGACAAGAACTCTCATGCCTGATCAGGTATTGCAGCTAAGCTGAGATCTGGACTCTCAGAGTCACAGCAGTGGTGTGATTAGACCTGAACTGTGTTTGGGAAAGGCACTCAGGGCCACACACCCAACCCCTCCTCTAAACATCTCCATGGTGGCGTTAGAGCTTCTCAATGTGATATGTTGAACCAAAATAATTTGTTACAGTTATCATTCTTTTAAGCTAACAGCATTAATATGAGATTTTTAAGGTCATTGCAAAAAGCATTAGTACGGCAAAAAGATGTAGCCACTTTTTTTTTTTTTTTTGCAGCAAATGTCCTCTCTAATACAAGAAAAGAATGAGACTCATGATCCAAAGAGCCAGCAAGCATCTCTGGACTTGGGGGGGTGGGGGCGGGAAGTGGGAAGGGTTTGTTTTTTTTTTTTTTATATAACTCCAAAGATCACAGAGGATATAAACAGTCTTTATTTTACCCCTCTGGAATCCTAGCATTCTGAACTATAACGCCAGCCTTTTAAAGAATGTATATTTAGGTATTTTAATGCATCACACCTTCCCCATCTGTTCCTCCTCTGCCTCTCAATTTGATGGCTTGGAGATCCACCCTGCCCTTCCAGAACAATTTGTATTGAGTGGTCTCTAAGGTGTACATTATTAAACACATTTGCTGAACTCTTTCATTCAAGAATAATGTATTTAAGCCAGACCACCTTCAGTGATTTAATTTACAAGCATGTCAGGGTATATACTGCTCAATTCATGCAAGTGAGATGGATTTATGCTGAACTTCTGAATCCCAGATTAGCTGGAGCACTCATGAAAAATTTTTGGCTTGCAGGAAAGTCTTACCCCAGACAAAGCAATAGAAATCCAATACTGACCTAATGAAGGCACGGAATGCATAGGTACATGCAGGCTGATGCATTCAAAATGCACAGCATTTGGTCAGAAGAAGATTACACATCAGTGCTGTTTCTCATAAGAATTAGCCTTACTTTCAAAACTGCAAGTCACTATTGTGATATATGGGCACACGTGAAAACTGGATCACTTCAATTTCAGACGCTTAATGTATTTTTACCAGCTTAAATTTACAAGAGCTACATACACACATCCATTTCAACATATGCATTTTTAATTGGCTCAGCCTTCTTCAGGCATGGAAAATGATTACAAATGTTGATAAGGACTAAGTTGCTGCTTTCCCATGATACAGTAAGACACTGAAAACAAAGTACTTCTGTATAAAATTAGGAGAAAATGTGAAACATTGGGTAACCTAATGACTGGCATTAAACTCAAAGGTGATGTAAGAGTTATTAATGAATTTCCAGCTAAGCTGAGAACTTCAGGGCTACGTTGAAGCACAAGTCTAGAAATGAACAGAAGGGCAAACAAGGGATAAAACCAGAGAAGGAGAACAAGAAAATACAAACCCCAAACAGGGCCTTTTGTGTCCCAAACTACTACTCTATGTAGACATGGTACTTTATTATTTAATTTATTTTTTACTTTTATGCATTTCATTGTAGCTTAAGCCCAAAGGGCTGCTAATTACTATAAACAAGTTTTGCTGTTGTCCCCACACCACAAAAAATTAAGAAAAGGGAATGCTGTCAACAGACACAAGTTTTTTGAGTATGGAAAGATGGGAGAATAGAAGAGGGACTATGTGGACTGTTCTGATAGAGCAACCCGGACAAGGACTTTTGCCTCTCCCCTAATTCAGGGCTTTCATTAAATCCCCTTGTCTTTGTTTGAGAGGAATAGATTCTGACATTCTGGACTACAGTTGGAGCAAGAAAAGTATGTTATCTGAAACAGTGACAGGAAAGCAGAAATCATCCCTCTACTTGGGACCTTGATATTCATTATGTGTTGTTTGAGGATTTTTAAAATATAAATAAAGTAGCCTTTATGAATGGATAGGGCTCCCTTATACTAAGTGTTGTACACGCAAAAGAATAAATTTATGCTAGTGACTTCGTAATCTACAGTTATTTAACAGCGGTTATTGTAAGACTCTTAAAGTCAACCACTTAAATAGTAAATAAGCAGAAGAAGGAAGTAAATGTAAGAGAGCATCTCAAAGTTGAGCACCACACATAACAATGAACTGAACATGGAAATGACTGGTGAAGGAAAGAAAAATCCCTAAGAATTGCCTCTCTATATACATGTAAACATGTATTTTTATGCATGTTTGTAAGCACATTGACAGGTATACTAAACATCCAGAATTATGCAACTGCTGATCTAGGCTCAACTCTGTATTTAACCAAGCAAAGCTGAAAACATCACGAAGAAATTCACAGATCTTTCAACAAGGAGGCAGTGGCAACAGCTAAGATCTCTAAATCTATCAGCTTTGGTTATGCATGTTGCCAACATATAAAGGTAAGAGACTCCAGGACTAGTTCTTTGAAGAAACAAGATTATCAGGTTTTAAAAGCCAGACAGAACCAGGATTGTCTAACTAGGATTAAGTCTCAGCAATATCAAAGTAATATCTGACCTGAGGAGTGCCTTCCAAGGCTAGCTTTGGTTGATCCCCATCCCCATGGCCCTACCTGGCCATCCCCTCACCGGGCCTGATCCTAAACCCCAGCAATGGGCTGACATCTCAGCCTGGCTTCAGCCAGTCCCCATGGAAGTGCCCGATGCCCAGGGCTGGGGCTGTCCCCTGGATGTAGCAGTGGGATGGGCTCTGGCTGCCAGACCCTGCCCTGTCCTGATAGACCCAGGGGAGCCCCTGCTGCTCCTGGCCCCAGGCAGCCGCTTGTCCTCAAGGCACCCTGAAAAATTGTCTTTGAGATTAACAGCGTGTAACAACACTTGATTGAAAAGGGGCCCTTTTCCATAAGCTCACTTAAAACTTAGCTAGAGAGAACAAGTAAAAGTATCTTTCCATTAAATACCTTTGTGACAGTTCATATAACATAACCATACATTATCTTTTGTCCTTTTCTTCTCAATCTAGTTAATTACTCTTGTAGATTTTATCTGCTCATATACAGAGAGAAACGTTACAGATTTTTCAAATAACTTAGCAGGATATATGATGTATTTTACTAGAGAAAAAGACTTTGACAAATGTCAGTCACGTATTGAAAACCACTTCAAAAAGAATTCTGAAAACTCAAGATGCAAATGCCATCATAGATACTTAACATTTTCCTATCACTCATAGAAAAGCATTGTATAGACAGTTCTACAACCAAACAGACCATAATCCAAAGCATTATGTGCATTTGTTTTTAAGTAGATATATTATATAGTCAGAGAATGACAGGGAAAATTCAGAAGTTCTACTTTGCAAGGATTAATTCTATTTTTCTGTTTTCTCATAAAGGTGTTTTTTTTTTTTATTTTTACAAACTAAGCCTCAGATCAGAAGTCTGTTACAGCCTAAATATATATTCAAGTTTGCATGGTTGGGCATAGCAGAGAGTTAGCCCAAGGGGATGACGAGGAAGAAGCTGCAGGCAGAGCACACAGTCCCCTCACTATCTCACCTGGAGCCCAGCACAACAGGGCTGTTCTGCTGGGGCTCTGCAGTGCCTCTTCCCAGGCAAACACTATGGCAAATCAACTCTGAATATGTATCTACAGGAACAATTTGATTTCCTGTAGGAGGTAAAAATAGGAATGTGATTTCGAAGCATGCAAGAGTAATAAAATAGTCTTATTAGATTTCATATATGCCAAAGAGTATAATTAATTTTCTTGGTGGCTTCCTTAAACTTAGTTTTTGTCTTTTTAAAATTGATATTTCAAACAGCCCTACCTAGCACAGTCACCTGCAGATTCTGCTCATGGAAAGGAAGAGGCAGTCAGTACAGAGTGAAAATGTAGAGTTTTGTAACAGAAATACTGAGACTGGTATGAAAGAATCATGGATGGAAATGTCTGTATGCTAAAGCAGAAGGAGAAGCACTGGAGCAAGGCTTAGAAAAATGGCTGGTATTAGTATGGAAGACCACAAGTCCCAGCCGGCTGCTGCCAGTCCACTGCTCCCAGCAGTGAAGCTGAGAACGGTGTTATTCATCACATCTCACAGGCCTGCACTTGGGAAAGACCACTGCACAGACAACTCACCAGCAGGAGACTCTGCATCCTAGCAGGACGAAGACAACAAGCTTGCATCGTCGCACATGCTATTTATTTCCCTGGTTGCCCAATAAGAAAACACACCATTGACTTATTTTTCAAACATATTCTGAAGTAAAAGAGCTAACAGGCAGCAGCAGCAAGTTGCACAGAGAAATTCTTGAAAGTCATGAAAAAGCAATCACGATATATTGGCTCATTAACAGTTGCCATCCTGATATATAGAAGGGATCATGATACTTTTCCTTTTTAAAAGTTTAGCCTTTACTCACTGAATCTGCAATCCACAATTTTATCCTCTGTTTTATATATTCATCACAGATAGTGGTATTTCCCCAAAGCAAGTGTAAAAACATGAAGCATGGCACCCTTAAATTGCATATCCTAACAGACAACAAAGCTGTGGTAGACATAGATAGATAGATAAAACAATTTCTTCTGAACTGACATAACCCTTCTACCTCTGGCATCACCAGGGAGCAAACATCATATTTGTGTACTGAAGCTCAAGGATGACTTCAAAAAGAATAGTTACAATTAACTTGCAACTCACTACTCATGAAATGACTATTGTATACATTTATGTGGAAAACACACAGCATAGTGCGGGATGAAAAGCAGAAAACAGTTCTGGCAAGGAAGATGCTAACAAAAAATACAGTGTTTAAAGAATTTTAACAGAAACCAAAGAAGTCATATGTAAATCGTATTTCTGTAAAACAAACTCACCCAAGGACAAGGATTTAACCTGATTTAGTGTAGCTCAAGGATCAATCTGTTTTAATGTATTATTCTGTCACTATAGATTGGTGGATTGATCACATCTTGAGTTGAGCTTTACTTGCCAGCGAGCACAAAGTAATCTGTCCAATTGGTTTCACTAGCATACACTCACCGAGCACTAACTAGATCTGATCGATATCCCCTACAGTGTAAGAACTTCTGTGTTTATCGTGCTCTAGACTTCAGAAGTGACAAATCAGTGTCAGCACCGTTTAGCAGTGATAGCTGAAGTGGTGCACCATGCAAAGCGTGTCTAGCAAGAGTGGCTCAAAAGACACACCTTCATAGTGATTTTAATTGCGAGCTCCCGTGACAGTTTTGCTCCAGCACAAAGCAAAGGCCTCTGTCAGCAGAGACTTGCAAGGAAGATATTATTTAGACACTGAAGTTTTGCAGGCCCAGCTTTTTGTTACTGCTACTGGTCTAAAAATACTTACTATTCTAAGCCCAGTTAATTACAGCGTATCACGAACCTATAGTCAGAATCACATGGAAAAAAGCTTTATTATTAGAATATATCACTATCATATATTTCAGAACTGTATTTTCTGATAAAAAAGATCTAAATTCTAGCTAACAGGGTGCATTTTGCAATAGGTATGAAAAGGTGATGCTAGTGAAAAGGGAGAGGAGTAGCAAAACCAGATTGAGACAGCAAACAGTTGTTCAGCTGCCAAGCTTCTTCGTGGCATTCATCCAAGGCATCCCAAACCCGATCTGCTACAAGAATTGGACACTTATACAACAACTGTATCTTGAAATAGGCTCTGCTTTGCCTATGCTAGTCAGAGGCTTGAGGTGATTGTTATTTTGATTTACAGAATGTTAAGGCAGGGAAGACAGCAGCTTCCCTAAAGCTACTTTGAATCATAATGGAGCTACTGCTGTAGCTGAAGCAGTGGGCTTTGTTGATAAAGGTCTTCAGTGACCTAATTGAAACACCTTCAATTAAGTGAAATTCCAAAGCTGTTTCACAGTGACATATCTAGCTTGAGAAAGACTTTGTCAGGAATTTTTTTTTCTTTTCTTTTTTTTTTTTTTTTTCCATTTCAAGTGTGGGAGAAACTGATTCTTCCAAAACACTAAGGATTCACTGCTGTGGGAGGGTCTCACAGGAAGACTCCTGTGGAAGTGATTACACAAAGTATGGTGAGATCGGACAAAAGGTGGGGAAAAAAATAAAAGCTTTCTATAAGCCAGTTGTAATTAAGATTATATTAAACTGTAATAATAAATGCAATTTTCAAGTAGTGTCTGTACAGGGGCCACCAGAGTGAGATGCATGAACCTGGCAGGTTTGGAGGGTGCTGGTGAGCATTCATTGGGCTCACATGGAGTGGTACTTGACTGGTCCATGAAACTGCTCTGCTTAATAGCTCCCTATGGAGAACTATGAGTCCCTTTGGGAATAGCAACAACATAGCTCAGCATGATCCCACTTTGTGTATAGCCCCAAAGCTAGTTAGGTATATCTGCAGTTCAGGGATTGACTTCTTTGTGAGACCAACAAGAGAAGGAATTTTGAACCTGAGTTCAGAAAAGACTTAAAGAAATCTCAATTAAAAAACAATCCCCAAATCAAAACAACCAGTGCACCTAAAGGCCTTAAACAAGCTCTTCTAAAATCATATTTGTATTCTTGTTTTTTAATAAGATGAATTTAATTTTGATTAACATTGTTATGAGATTCCCAATTAATTTTTTTTATTTCTAAGGTCTTTATAAAACCAAAACACTACAGACCTCACATTGTCCTAGTATGGTGAATAAGATGGATTTTTTGGTAATCACCCAGTAGATTTCATCCAAAGAGAAGGGTAACCCTTATATTTATGCAGCCATACACAGCATAGTAGTTTGTGGCATCATATTCGAGGAAACTGGATTTAATTTAAAAGAGCCAACAGCAGTGCCAAGCACACCGAGGAGGGTCTGCAGCACTGGAGTCAATGATCCCTGGCTCTCTTACCACAGCCAAAGCCCAGTGTGCCAACAGTCCCACCAGCCAACAGCCACAGCATCCCCCTCTGCCCAGGCACACGACACTGTTTTAAAATGATGGCGTGACAATAAACCACAAGTTTGCCGACAAACTAATGAAAGCAGCTACCAACTACTGATGGTGTCATCATTGCAAACTGTTTCCAGAATCAGTTATATTATTAACTACCACAAATTTGAAAGAATAGTTTAGGCAGAGCTTAATTAATTTTTGCTGCCTCACTCCTGTCCTCAACTGATTTCTGTGGAAGCCTTTAGAGGCTTTTGAACTCTGCTCTGTGACAGCAGTTGTGTTCCCTTTTAGATTTTGGTGGTGCCTCCAGGAATGAATGAAAATGTAAAATGCCCAGTTCAGCTGTAGCATATTGGATGACAAAACCAATGCAATTACACAGCCTTTGTCCCTCTTCATTTGTGGGATAAGAAATTAAATTAAATCTTCCATACAATAAGCATGCTTTTATGTAATACATTCCTTTTCATGAACTAATCTAAAAAAAAAAAAAAGAAAGAAAATAACATAAGGATTCATACAAAACTGCTGATGGAGAAGACTACCCACCAACACACCATTAGCTATTGCATCTTATGTTCTCAAATAAAACATGCTGTGTAGAAGTGATTGCTTTGGAAGTTATTGGTACATTTGAATGCAAACTACCAAACCATGAAAAATGAGGCATCCATTTGCTATAAAAATAAATTAGGAGGCAATGCTTTGCTGGCAAAGCCATTTGAGTACCACAGTTCATAACTATTCATGGTACCATTAACAGATGTCTTTGCTTGTACTGTGAGCAGCCTTATGATATTGTCGTATTCAGCAGTACTTTATATTTAAAGTGAGTGCAAGCAACTTTGTTTTAGAATATAATAAAATCTTGCCTGATGTAGAGATCCTATGGGAAATTATACAGTAATGTTACCTACATAACTAATTTTCTTCTTATGAAATCATGATTCCCACTACACTTTTAGAGCTATTCCAAGTATTGTTTAACATCACCATTTCCATGTTAATATCTCAATAAATCACGGAAATACAATACTTCATATGAAAAGCGAGTCATACCTTTGGGAACATAAGTTTTCCTTTCTAAATTAAAAGGGGAATAAAATTGATGCTGAATGTACTGTATGTTGTTCAAGGGTAGTAAAAGTACCGAAGTGTTCCTAACAAAGCAAAGCTGCATATTGTATGCACACACACTCAGTCTAGATATTGCTTAATATTGCTTAACTATTTAACTCTATGCCAGGAGAATTGGGGAGCTGGTTTAAAATGCACCTTTAGAAAAACAACTGAATGCACTGTTCCTTCAGAGATTACTCAGAACTAAAAGCAAATGGCTTACTGGAGAAAACTTCCTACCATTAAGGCACTTGTTATAATGATATTAGCTGTATTGAATAAGGATTATTTTGAATCTGTAGTGGAACAATCAAAGGCATACAATAACTCTGATGTTTCTTAAAAATATTAAAATAATTTTGAAAAATGGTATGAGTGGTAAATTCCCTTCCCACCTCTTCAGAAAATGCTAAATTACAGAAAGCCCAATACAGAGAAGCAAAGCACAAAAATTGGCATCTTTGCCATTCCATCTCCTCTCCTCCCCCCCATTTTTAGCAATGAGCTTTCTAATGCATTACTGTGCTTTTGTGTTTTCTTCAAATCAGAAGCCCGGCAATGTACACATGTTGTACACAGACCTGAGAGCTGGGTAGTCCAATCAACACAAGTTGACTCATACTAGTTAAGAACCAGACTAATATGTAACTAGATCAGCCTCTGCAGTTAAATATTTTGGAGTTTACTCTGCATACACCCTGTATTTACCAGATTCTATAAAACAGAAATCAAGTTTGGTATGGTTCTATTAAAAAGGTGAAGGTTTCTAATTTTGGCAGCTTCAATAACTCAATGCTTTCCAACCTGCCTTTAGAAAGAAACCAGTGCTGAAGTCAGTGTGTCCCAAGCAGTTTGCCTACACCATGCTGCAAGCACTGGTTTAATGTCTCGAATGTTAACTGCTGCACTGGTACCAATGAACTACTCCTATAGCTACACTAAACCCATTTCTGTCTGCATCTGTGTACAACTTTTTTATTATTAAAATAAAGTCTTATGTGGGAGATTAATTGCCACCACATTCAGATTCTCATTTTAACTCTCATTCACTGCATGCTAATTTCTAGTTACTGCATAATTTCTACCCTTTCCCTACAGTTCCTCATCAATGTACTATTCATCAGGGCTGTCTTCCAGCCAGAATTCAGTTGAGGTAGGCTACAACCGAGTATGAAAAGGAAAGAAGAGCCGTATGCAAATAAAGCAAACGTATTTAAAAGTTGTGGAAGACAATATCCCTGCAATTTATTTAGCCTTTATTTTTGTTTTGTTTAAAATGGTTTCCTGCCCTGTCTACTCTGCTGATAATCTCTGTGCTAAATTATACAAACCTACCAGAACTACCTTGTTAAATGCTTTCAGCAGGACACCATTTTGCCCTTTCTGTTCTTGAAAAATAGCAGACAAACACCAATTAAAAAGTTCCTAGTTTGTATTTGAGGGAGAGAAAAATAATTTGAGAGTTTTGCCATTTGTAATATATTCTTTTCTGTATGCTTTCCAATATGTTTTTTTCTAAGCATTTGTCAAAAATAAAGGAGATTACCTTGATCCAGTGGTAGAACAACTCCCTACTTACCTAAATTGCTTCCATTGAATATGAGGAAACTTCAAAAATATCTTTCCAAAGCAAAGATTTTTGATGAAACTCTTTATTTGTGGACTCTTGATTATTCACAAACACTTCCTTTTTAAAATATCTACCAGAAGCCATCAGTAACAGCCATTATCTATTTCCATGGTAAGAAAAAAATGCTTAAATTAGTATGAAAATTATGGCTAAATGTCAGAGCTGGGTGGTAAATGATATGGACAAGGAGGAAGAACATGTCTTTAACTGATGAGTAGTGCTTGTGGACTGTGTTTCTTGCCATTTTCATAAACCTGGTTGTTTCTCAGTAATGATCTTATTCAAACTATTGCATGACTTTGAAAGGGTATTATATTTTTTTATCAATTTCATATTAAAATGAGACAGTCAGTGAACAAGAGTGATCAACTGAAAATGGACGACAAATATCTTCCCCCAAATTATGAACACGGAAGAATAAATTCTACTTAAGATGCTGGCAATTAATCACTTTGAAAGAACTCCGAGAAATTGTAACTTACAAAATTAAGAAAAAGAAATTTGTTACATTTGCCAAACAGAGATCATAAGAAACTAGGCATTATTTGTCCAAAGAAGGGTCCATCTAATGCCAGCAAGAGTCTCTGGCAGTAGCCAAAAATGGACATTGGAGAAGAGGTGAAGCTTGGAGCAAGCACACAATGATACTTCCCCCAAATCCATTGCTCAACATTTTGTAGCTTTTTGAACTCTTTGTATTTTATAACCTTTGGTGGGTTTTTCCTTTTGACTTCTGGCAGTTTCTTTTTTGTCCTGGGTGTGTTTATCATCCAAAAACTTGACAGAACTTCCCAACTCAGTTCTAAGTTGTGTGAAGATCAGCCGCTCTTGTTTTGAACTTGCCCTTAATGCCTTTGTTCAGGAGGTGTTCTGGAAGAGATGGGGAATGACTGTTTTCTCTTCCACCTACAATGATATCATCTCTCTCTCAGTCACTTTTCCTGGCTGAGCAAGTCTCAGGTTGCTTACTTGCTTCTTGTGGAGAAGCTGCTCCATACTTTTGGTCATCTTTGCTAACTCTCCTTGAACTGTTTTAAGTTTTTAATATATTTTCTTTCTGAGACACAGAGAAACCAATACTGCACGCTACAATGATGGATCTGGACACGCACTCAGCTTGCAAAGTGACAGAAGGAAATTTTGTATTTTGTCCATTATTCCATTCCTGGTAATTCTTAACATTCAATTTGATTTGACTACTGAATGCTGAGCTGAAATTTATGGCAATATCTCATTCTCAAGTGGTAATGGTTCATTCAGTGTCTATTATTTTACAGAAAGAATTTTTTTCCACCCTGTGTGAATCACTTTACATACATTTATGCTGAATTTAATCTGCTATGTCCTCTCCCAGTCACTCAGTGTCATAAGGTCATTCTGCAGTTCTTTCCAATAAGCTCTAAGTCTTTGATGCTCTGAAAAACTTGATATTACCAGAAAACTTTTTTTACTCACATTTTCAGGAACACAGAGCCCAGCCCAGAGCCCAGCAAGAGGATCTCCATCAACTGAACAGATTGTTTACTTTTCTCAACTATTTTCCTGTTGGGAGCAGCAAGGATGTGGCTGCTGCAGGCTGAAGGAGAAGCAGAGACAGGACATTGTCCTTGCTGACCAGGGCACAATCCCACATTCCTAAACCCCAGGAAGGCAAAACAGTTGGTAATATCCTTGGGAGTCCCTAGGCAGTCTGACTGGAAGGAGTAGGAGACTGGGCTGGAGTTAGGGCTGGTGACAAGGGTATCTATTCCCCAGAGTCCACCTGGGGAAAGCAGGCAGAAAGCCAGGTCTGGAGGATACAGGGCTGGGCACAGGAGTACAACTCCGGGTGCCCAGGACTGAGCTTTCGCCGAGTTCCCAGCCCACAGGCAGAGGGTGAGTGGATGGGGATCCCCAATGAGGCTTCTCAGGGAGATTATGGCATATTAATGCTGCTGGGACTTTGACAAGCCAAGGCTGAAAGAACCCTGAAAGGTTTGTGGAGCATAATTTCTCTTTCCATCAACTATTTTAAGAACTCTTCCCAACACATATTTACTTATGTGAATACTAATTAAATTATTGCATATTATATTTGATGGTATTCTAATTATGATGTCAGGCTAATGCATATTGATACATAGCAATGATGGTGTCAGGCTTACTGGTTTCTTTTCTGAAGCTTTGAAAGGTCTTGATGTCATTCACACCAACTGAGGGATTTTTTGAAATTACGAAAGTTTTTTTTTAGTGGTAAAGCAATTTATCACCTAAGTAAGCAGCACATCTTGTGAAAATGGCAGATTTAAGTTGGTCACTGTGGTGCAGTTGCAGTGGAGTCAGAGAAATGGGTAACTGTAAGGTCTCTAGAAACTGCCAGCACACTATAGAAATCTATTTCCATCTTCTCTCTCCTTGTACACCTTTATCTGTGTATTTCAGCAGAATTTTTTCAATTTTTTTCATATTTCCTATGAAACTGCTTTCTGCAAATTTCCTGGAGGTTACAAATATTACATGACAGAACTATGTAAACAGCTAAGATCTCTTGACTGAAAGTGTTATGGTTTGACAATATGATCAACTTTCATCTCTGCTTTGTTTATCCTTCCTTGTATTTCTTCACTGAAATATGTGGAGAAACAGCTGACCAGTTAATAATAAACTTCTACAAAATCAGTCAAACTAGAGAAATAATGGTATAAAACTGCAAACAAATAATTAAACAAAACCCCTGAATTCTGAGGATGTCTCACACTACCAGATAAGAGATTTCACTTCCTCCATTTCACTCAGTCACTCAGGAGTGTTTGCAGCTTTTTGCCTGGAATCAGGCTGCTTTAATTTGGTCGTGTAGATTGGTTCTTATTTAGTAAGAGAAAGCAACACATTATTGATACTGTTAGTTACAGCAGTGTCACAAAACAAGATCGATAGTGCTCACTGCACCAGAAACCATAAGGCACAAATGAACTTGCTTTTTGAAGCTACCTAAACTTCAAAGAAGGTATATTTATGTATACATCTGAGGTCAGTAAACTTACAGTATTAACAGTGGTAAATCTTAGAGAACTTAGAGAACTCAAAAACATACATACTGGTCTGGATCACCTATTATTTATATATTTACAAATATTTTAAGGTAAAAGATACAACTTCATTGAAAAAAATTTAAGTAAAGACATGTTATTTCTGCTTTACATGTGAGCACCATAAGTGAAACTTGGCCACAAAAACCATATTCTGGCTCCAGATTTATTTTCATTTCCTATGAAAATTGCCTGAAACAGTATGATCATGCATCTATATGATCAAATGAATCAGAAATGAACTTTCTTATAAAAATCTTTGCCTAATGGAAATAGTCCAAGTAGCAACCATCATTTTGTGAAAAAATATTAAAAATAAAAAATGCTTACATCAGAACCTATTTGAAATTTTGGCATTAGGTTTCATCTTTTTGCATGTATCAAGATGGCCAAAACCAGTGATGTAATGGGAAAATCAAAATAAGAGGATAATCTCACTTTGTTACAGTATAAAAGAAGCAGAAAGACAGTAGAGAACTCAGGCAGATTCTTTTGTATGTACAGTAGACCACAAAACTCTTCTGGATTAGAAGCACACCAAAAGAAGGAAGATATACTTTAAACAGGATGGGAACCTTTTCTCCTGAGCCAAGCAAATAGCACAATTCCTATTAAAACAAATGGCAGACCTTAAGTTCCTATTTTCCATTTGAGATTTATATCCTCAGATCCCCATTTCTGCTCACTAGGTATTCTCTTGCTACTGGCTTTTTTCCCCTTATTATTTCTGTTTTCCTTACGTAATTTTAGCCACACTTGGGTAGGTCTATCATTTCTTAATCCCCTAAAATTTCATCTTGCATTTTCCAGTTCTTTTCTCTACATACGTGCAGGGCCTCCCTCCAGCCACCATAAGACATGCTTGCCTAATTATTTCACCCTTGTATCTTTTCACCCCTCCAAATGCTGCATTCTTTGGCAGCTACATATTTCAACATATAGGTATCATTTGCAGAAAAGCCCTTTGTTGATCTTCTGAATTGAACAACAGGATATTTTCTTGCTCTGCACATTTGAATCTCAGCTGACAAACTCGGCTAGTTAAGAACTTACCTATTTCTTTCATAAGCAAGTTTGAGATAACCCACTCTTACAAAGTTTAGGTCACTTGTGAAACAAATCTCTACTCCAGGACTCCAAACAAAGCAACATTCATTTGCCTTTTGCCTAATTTAACCTAGCCTGGTTCCATGTGAAACCTGTCTCTTTGGAATGGAGCTTCCATAATACATTGAGGAAGAGCTGACTCGCAGGTATCTCCTCCTCTGATCCTGCTTAAAAATGGAGAAGTAAAGCTAAACTCAATGTTTTCCTGAAGTATATGATGAAAAATGGTAAATACTGCTTGCCCAGGTCCTGCATGAACCAACAGTTTCTGATTGCTGTGACCAGCTGTACCACCCTTCTCTGTAATATTCCTCTGAGACCTCCTCTCCCTGCTCCAGGGGTGTAGCTGCCTGTGTTCCAAGGTCTGCTCTGACATGGTGTAGTTATAGAACCTTGGACCAGACTCTGTGGAAACAGCTACATTTGTTTCCTCACCACTGACTCAAGAGTTGCATTGATGCTTGGGCTGGGCTATGTTATCCATATGCCCATGCCCAGCCTGGTACTTGACTGATCTTGTCCTTGCTCTGCTGTCTTGAGCTCTTGCATGTGCCTTATTAGTATGAGCTTGTCCAGCAATCACAGAGCTGTGGCTGACCTTGGTCACTGTCACCAGATCCACCCTACTTGCCTTACTCTGGTCCAGGGGGACTGCACCCCTTGAAGGACTACATCCCTCAGCTTCCCCTCTGCTGCCCTCTGAGCAGCCCACTCTTACTGCTCCTTGAGACTGATCAAGTAGCCAAGAAAGCCCTTAGCCAGCACTCCTCCTGAGGGGCATATTGCAGGATTGCACTTCACTGCCAGAAAGGAAGGCAATCAAGAACAACAAGCATCTTTTACACCCCTGGCATTTGTATGAATCAGTGGAAAACTACAGTTGGCTGTAATTCCATAGGGTTAAAAAAAAAGCCAACAAACAAAGCAAAATGAGATACTGCAGGGAGTCGTTTTAGAAACTGAAGATAAAAAAACGTATTTCTCTGAAATAATCTTCACATCAGTTAGCTGTGTTTTCTTCTCACCCAAAAGATGGCATTAATGACGTGCGTTCTACCTGCATCTGTCTTTGATAACCACAGGGATGCATAAGCTGTTCTGCCCATTAACTTTCTGCTGCTTTATATTAGAACAAATTCACACTTGTGCCAAACAGAAAGCACTCACTTGTCTACCACCTTCTTTCAAGGTGAAATCTAAGTTTAACAGGAGAGACATATTCTTTGAAAAACTAGCCCTCCTTCTGGAGCACTCTACTGTTCTGTTAGAGAGAGAGGAGAAAGGAGAGAGTGAAAAAGGGAAAAGCAAGGTAGAAAATGGAAGAGGAAGAGAAGGAAATTTGAAACAGCCTTTTCATGTACAAATTTTAGATCTTAATTGATACAAAACTTTCTCTAGCTTCTAGATGAATGTCTCCTATAATTCTTCCCTAACTACAAATTTTAGAGCTATGACATATCATGTCGATAAATATCTATGCAACATAAAATTCAGGAGTAATAGTTTCTTTGTAACACACTAATCTGGGTCTAATAAAAGACAGTAGTGTAGTACCACTTAATAAACATACTTTAAAGCCAACCAAAACCCCCCAAAAGATTTTAAATTGCTATGTGCTACTTTGTAAACATAACTATCAGCCATTGTTTCAGCTGCCATCTTGGTTGAACAGGCTAAGTTAGCATTCACTCATTTGTGTACTGTAGCATTCTGGAATTCATTGCTACAGATTTGCTCTTGGGTCATGATGTCAGAAATTGATTCCTCTGTAATCAACATAAAAGATTAACCAAAAATATTCATATAGTATGTCACACTGGCTGCAGGGGAGAAAAATTTGTCATCATGGTCATTTACATTACTATTGAGGTGTTAACTGAGCTTTTAAATAAACTTTTCAAGAAGTATCAGAATGTTTTGCTCCAATATTCTTCATGTTATAGTTGTGTATGATCTGAAATCTTAACATTCTATATGCAATAACTTGGAATTCCTTTAAATCATGATACCTACGATGAAATGCAAAGGGTCATCTAAATTCTGCTTATTATTTTAGACATAGAGGTGTCAGTTTATGCTTGCACCAGTTTTACTACCCTTAACATTTCAAATTCTTTGAAGTCCTCTAAATCAAGGCTTCTTTTTTATTTTTATTAAAAACAATGGAGATGCAAAGTTGTTGCAAATAATCTATGCCTAAACTTAACTCTTTTGCCGCTGTATTCAGGTCTTTCTACTGCTTAAAATTTATCAATAGCAGCTGATTAAACATTTATTGTATCATTGAGATCACAACACTACATTCGTAGCTCTGTTGGTATTTCCTAGCGAAATCCCAATTTTCAGGGGTTTATTACTCCATTATCTTATATCTCACTGAGCTCTCTTATGATAATAGGGGATTATGTCTGAAACTTAATTAGTTCAATTTTTATTGATAGCTCTTATTAGCAGGTCCCCAGTTTCTACTCTACAGCTAGTGAATAAAGAAGATACAGCCAGGAAACTTGAAAGAGAGAACATTTTAAAAACAAAAATCAATCTAATAGCATAGAAAATTAATCAGAATATCCTTAAAAAGGCCTGAAGTCTTTTTCTGGGCAAAGATGCAAAATGAAGCAGTGATTGCAAATTCCTGTGCTGGTGGGGTATCTCTAGAGCCTCTGGTAGAAGGTTCATAACTGTCATTTCCTGGCAGAAATGTTAAGGCCAACTGGGATCAGTTCCTCCCGGGGAAAGCAGGCATCATTTCTCAGGAGATGTTATGCAGTAAGACTACATATGACATTTGTGATTCTTGTAACAAGCTAGGAATAATCTAAGCTAAAGCAACTGACAGATAAACAAATGTGCATTTGCTTTAAACATACTATTTACTTCTCCATAAAACATGACAACAAATACATGCTGGATCAAAATAAATCCAACTGATCAGACTGTCACCTAGAAAATATATCATCTGCCATGTGAACAGAACTTTAAAGCTACAGAACTGACTTTTTTCTTTTAGCATTGTAAATACTCCTACCTCTTGCCAATCATTAGGGAGCACACCATTCAAAACCTGCTTTAAGTCACAAATAAGAATGAGTTTGGACACAGCCTAAACAACAGACAGAAGTGAATTTTGTTGTCCAATGGAACAATATGATCTGCTTTAGAATGCTATTCCAGGAGACACTTAATCTGGACATTAGTAGGTTTACTTTGGTCAAATATATGGCTTGTGTGGAACAGAGGGACAAATGGTAAACCTACTGCAGTGCCAATGACTCTACATAGTACTTGCATTTTGTTATGGTTCTTAATACTTTTGGATTAAGATACTAATAGTATTTTAATGTATAGCCGGCTGTTCGGCTTTTCTTAATCTTCAGAGCGCTAAGAATTTTCAGCACTCTTCAGAAGGCAGCAAACAGATGCAGTGACTGATGCCACTTAGACTGCTACAATTCATTCTTTATAGCAAAATGGGTTAAAGAATAATTACTGCATTTTAGACACTTTCTTCCTTTTCCAATTCCCCCCTGCTACAGTGATGTTTCGGTTCCTGTATCAGCAGTAAGGATCAAAGCATTCTCCTGAAGGTGCTTAAAATAGAAGAAATCAGAACAAAATCACACATTTCAGACAGGAAAAATGCACTTGGAGTGAAGAATTTCACCACACAAAGTCATATATTTCTTCTTACAAACTTATTAGGAAAAGGATAGAGAGAAAGCATCACTGCTGGATCAGAGTTTATGAGAGATTAGTATAATACAACTTATGAAAAAATAATAAAAATGTAGCTTACTGCCTATAGATATGCACAGCATGCTGTGACTTAGAAATATATAAGGGATCATCCTCAAAAATACAAATTTGGAATGAACTACATTTTATTAATTAATTTCAAATTAATTGCAACAGAGGATATCTTAAAAATTCTATATACATGCCAATAACTTCTGCTTTTGGATGCTTCTGTAAACATGATGAAAAAAATGCCTCTTTCTTTAAATAAGACTCACAGATTTCTAAATATGGTACTGAGGGAGAAAAACTGGAAGGACGCCATAAAAATTTTAAGTTCTGCACGCAGCATAACAAATGAACAGAATCTATGCAGAGTAGCTATAGAGTTGCTTTGCTGTAGTGTTCTACAATCCCACAAACTATTTTTTTCTCATTTGAATTTGTAAATAAATCCTGTATATTTACATAAGTGAGCACTAACCCACCACTCCTCCCAAAATCAAATTAAACCCAGCTGCAAGTTTTGACCCCACATTGACATGTACTATTATTCCATCCATCTTACATCTAAATACTCAATATCTCCCTGTGAACACAATTCTGCAGCCTTAGTCTTTTCAAACTGATTTTACTAAAAATATTTCTTCAATAGCTACACAAATTATTTTGTAACATGCTATGCTAAGAAAATGTGAGTTTTCACAGATTCTAGCCTTTTCTGTGTGTCTTTTTTACTACAAAATGGAAACATATGGCTCAGTTTCAAGTGGCTAATTGGCAGTATCTTAAAGTGCTGTTAAGAGGTTCAATTGTATGTATGACATCTGATAATCTGATTGCATTTTATTTAAGACTAGAAAGTACTTCAGAAGTCAACAGATGGCAGCAGATATACTTTAGAGAAAAAAATTTACTTACGAAGTAATTTACTTCGATTTCTTTTACAGGGTCATCTTGCCATTTATTGAAGTAGAGTTTGAATGTAGGGGCTTGAATGAAAAGAAGAAAACTTCACTAGTAGAAAAATACTAATAGTTGATGAGTTTGCTTTATTCATCAAGATCGTTTCAGTTAATTACAAATGTGTTTCATGCAAGACACATATATCATAATCTAATTGCTAAATATAGGAGCAAAACTAAACTTCATACCATATGTTGCAAAAGAAATTGCCTTGGTGAATGGGAAAGGCTTTTTGCTCATATCTATAGCTTCCATACAACTGAATTATATACCACAGGTGAGGTTACTACTGTTGTAGGATTATACACTGGAATACAGACTCTAAATAATTTTGATGATTTAAATCTCAATTACCCTCAAGAGGATTTTGGTATCCATAAAAAATAATAAATCTTAATAATTTCTTTTAATTGGGATAACCACTACCTTGGATAACTACCGGTCTAAGATTTTGTTGTAGCAGAAGAAATGAGTTTTATGAGGTAGCTGATTACGGAACTGAGATCAGCAGGTAGGAGATTCTTCTTCACATGAGCTACTTGGCAAGTAGCTCAGTTATTCCCAAGAAAATGACCAAGACAAAAAGAGCATTCCTCAACAGAAAGATGCTCCTTCTGCTACGTCTGTCCAAAGTAGCTCTATAGTCTCTTTTACCTTGTGTTTAAATGCAAGGTGTCTCTCACTGTACTACAACAAGAAGAGAGTTTCACATGACAACTACATAGGCCTCAGGAGTAAACATGACTGCTCAGTACACTGCTTATTTTGCTCGAACTGCCACACCAAAATCAGACGAAGTAGAGAGCTGGAGTACTCACCACTGAAACCATCTGCTTATTTTGAAGAAGGTAAAGTTGACACACCACTATCTTCCATAATGAGCCAGAGGAGATATTCTGCTAGGTCAATATATGACAGAATAGAAATTGTGACAAATGAAGAAGAAAAAGTAATCCCCTAACTGGGAGGGATCAGAATACAGAAGGCTGCTGTGCTGTTGTGTGGCGTTATATGGCCACATTATACAGTCATTTGTCCAGTGTTTTCTTTTGTGTGATGCTCTAGAAGCTCATGAGCTACTTGTTCAAATGAGGGGTGGATGGGAGGAAGGGAGGGTTTTCAGCTCCCAAATTCTGCTCCAGACATGCAAAGACCCAGACCTGCCCTTTTCCCAGCTTCAATTGGGATTTTTAAATGGGTGCAATATAGCTGAAATAGCAAATCAAACCTTCCATTTTCAACCTTGATTATTTACATAGCCTGATACAAACACCTGATATTGTGAGACACAGAAGACAATGAAGCATTATACATACCCTGGGATTTAAATAATGAAGAACTTGACACTCCATATTAAAAATGAAATTGCTAGTTTGTAGGGTCTTAAACATTTTTCTTTTAAGACATAAAAATATAAAAACTGAAGTGTGAGGAAGTTTCGAGATAGTTCTATTGCAGAACATCAAACTCTTTTGATGAATCTGGCATCTCGATTGTATTGCCTTTAGATTTTTTGGGACCATCTTTTCAATATATAAGCAAGTAATGCTTTAGAAATATGTAAAGCTCTTTTGCTAATCTAAAAATATATATTTTTTAGAATTTTTAGAGACTAATTTAAAGTTTAAATGCAAAGGAAGGATCTTTTGCTTGTTATATAATGAAAGAACATTATTACTGATAAAAATATAAAGTATTTATGTTCCTACAGTTATTTCAGACATTTTATCTGTGATTTTTTTCATAACCACTCTAAACCACAAGCCATTTTAGTTTTTAATATTAATGCTTTAATATAGTAGCAGAAAGAGAACAAACGAGAGCATCGCATTGTTTGAGAGATGTGTTGCTCCAATCCCGGTTTATTAATCTTAATAGAAAACACCTTTGTCAAAAAAATTTGTTTCTTTATAAGGAAAGAAGTCAGTCAGTATGTTCTTTGAAATGCTCCTTGAATTCAAGGTGTGCTGTGAGCAAAGTATTACATATATCCTCAGCTCATGCATGTATTTCCAAATTGCCATCTGGTGTGCATATATTATGGATTTGTATAACAACATCCATAGCTATTATTGTTTTAAAATATGTTATGAAAGCTAAGTAAAATATATCATACCTGACAACTCATTTTTCCCAACAGCTTTTGAACACACATGTTTATATTATCTTGATGTCATATTGTAATGTTCAAAAAATAAGGCATACTGTGTGAAAATGAATTACAGAACAACTAACTTTCAGCCCTTACTACGCGCTTTTGGTGTGCTCCGCGTGTAGAATATGCGAGTGTTTAAGTCCTTTTGCCTACAAGGACTGAAGTAGGTTTTGTCATGTTTCAGTCCAAATCAAAATCAAGACAGCAAATTTATCGTCTTTTATGGTTGTGGAGGTAACTTTGCTCTGTATTAGATCATGGCAACTGTTGATTCAGCTTCAGACTCTGCTGTGGAGTTGCACCCGAAATACCTTACCCTACTGAGCAGAGCATGCTAATACAGCTACTTTTAAGATCCAAAGCCAGTGCCTACGTGGCAATATGCTGTCTCATGATGACATAGCACTACGCAGTCATAAACTGAATTTATAAAATTAGTTTTTAACTTGTGCCAATATTTACATTACTGGATGTTTATCTTTACTAATTTATTAGTATTTGAAGATTTTTTACTGCATTTCACGCTATTCCAACAAGCTTCTACTCCATCAAACCTGTTACACAAACGCTGCAGGGAACAGATTTATGCCTCCTAGAAGACAGACTCAAGTTAACTACAAAAACCTTTTGAAGCCTTCTCCCTTCTTCTGCTTTGCTACTGCCTGGTTTTAACAATGAATAAAGTATTTGGTGGAGGTTTTGACGAACGGATGAATTTTGTCTGAAGAAAATCCAAATGGATTTTGTGGATACTTACAAGATGAGTAAGGGGCAAATAACATGAATAAAATTTAATGACATCGGAACTAAAACTTGTCTGAGATTCTCATAAACGTTAGAGGCTATGCTAATTTACATTATTAAATTATAATAAATTAGGCATTCAGCAGAATGTTAGGAAAAAAAAAATTAGTAGTCAGAAATTCACTGCTCCACAGCAGCTCATGAACTAATGGCACAAAAATTTTGACAAGAAGGATTCCACAGTGAAAGCAAACTATTAGATCAGGATGCCAGAACAAAATTTTGCTGCTTAATTGAATATTCATTCAATTCATACCGCTCTTGAATATTCTTTTACAATGTTTTTATTTCTTCTTATGTACTCATAGAAGGTTTTTCTAATGCGCAGAATTTTGTGTTTAGGCTGACATGCTGGCTCTATGCTGGCACAACAGAATTCTGCCAGATGCCTTTATTTTTAATTTTATTAATACCTGCCATATTCCTATAAATTAAGCTTGACTCCTATTTGCTTGTCATGTCTGATAGTCTGAGACCTGAAGATATGCCAGCATTGAAACACTTTGCTTAGAACAAGTGAAGAACAAGACTTGTGAAGAGAAGCCCAGAAAACTTCAGGTGAAAGCAATGAAAATTCTGTCATTTTCATTGGCAAGCTCAAGCGTATATACAACACTCTTGAAATCACCAGTCATTAGGAAATAGCTTTACAGCTATGGTTGGAAGCAGATCACTGGCAATGTAATAACTATACTTAAAACCATCAAGCATAAGACTTTTACAGGTCACTGATTTTCATATACAGATATAGCAAGCTATATAAACAAAACTTCAATAGTGCTTACCTAGAGATACGTTGCCTTTGTTGTTCTCCTAACACTAATCAGATTTTTAGCCTCTTACTCCCTACAATTTCTGGAGGCCTTACACAAACACAAGCAAGCATATGGTCTTCTATTAAAGTTACATCGCTTCACAAGGAAAACAGCCCTCACTTGTTTGTCAAGGCAGCCAGAAGCAAAAGGGGGAGTGAGAGATCATGTGTGAATCTGAACTGGACACAAACTAAGTTACCAGACAGTTATCACACTCTTTCATTGTCTAATGCAGTATTACTTATTATATTACTGCATTTTTTAGAGTGAGCAAGAGGTTATTTAGCTTTTTAGGAAAAAACGTCTGATTTTTTTGCAAAAAACTACTGCTACAAATGTAAGAGACATGAAGGTGTACTTTAAAGCAAAATTGACAAAGGACTTATGAGGCAACGCTCTGCAATGTTTTAATGTGAACTGGGAAATTGAAGAAACCTGACTAGTATTTTGAATCGTGTGTACAAATGACTGGTTTAACCAAAATGCATTTGTGAAAATAAAAATCTTAGTATTCTGATCAAAAGCATTTGCTAAAAATATAGTATAAATTATAATGATCGGACAGCTACTTTGAACTTTAAAATCTCTAATTTAGTGTCACTAAAGAAATACATTATGTAAACCTTCTAAAAAATTTCAGTCTCTCAATTGGTTTCCTCTATTTCCTTCCTCTTTTTGAGGTTCAATCGAACGTTCACCTAATACTGGGACCTGCCACTGTTCTGTTACCCTTATAATAAATATAATACAAATCAAAAAGGCAAAAATTATAACTGAATTACTCTACTTAACTATATCAGCTCATATCAACTCACTGAATCTTGATTCAATAAGCTATAAAACACTTTCAGTATTGGTGGGAACTTTTTCTTCTAGGTTTCTGGTGAAGAGGCAACAAAATTTAAGGTGCAAAATGAACCAAATTTGTACTCAGATAGGATTTAAAATAGTAAAAGTAATTCAAGCTGCTTCAACAGTGCATGTTCACCATCCTCCATTTCACATACACAGAAGACATAAGGCTATGATGTGCTTTTAACTTTTTTTGAAGCAAATCGTCAATAGTAGAGGTGTGTATCTTAGTAAGCACATAAATTACATATATTATTACTGATAATTACTTATATAAGGTACATATATTATTACTGATAATAAAAAAATTACATTTAATGCATATCCATTTTTATGTTCATTCATTTCTAGTATTCTTAAAAGTAAATACTTATATAAGGTACATATATTATTACTGATAATAAAAAAAAATACATTTAATGCATATCCATTTTTATCTTCATTCATTTCTAGTATTCTTAAAAGTAAAAAGAGTAGTGCGATCTTTTTTCAGAGTGAGCACTATGTCCCCATTCAGAATGTGCATATAAATACCTACCAGGAAGAGAGAGTAAAGTGCCATAGCTGCAACTAGTTATCTGGGGAAACATTAAGGCATTTAGCTGTAGTTATTGTTCAAACACACATTTTGCTGCATACCATTATGTAAAATAATACTATCATTTTCTTTTTAAAATTATGAGACTTAGAAAGAGATTGTAATTAAGCAATGTTTTGACCTCCCAGTTTCTCATGATCCAAACAAATCAGCGCAAAGATTTACGCCTGTATTATAGTAGTTTCCTTGGTGTGTCAGCAGAAAGAAACATAAGACCAAATTCAGTAGCTTTTCTTAAGCTAATAAAACTTTTGTGTGTACTAGAAGAAGGTCCCAGGCTCTCTATTGGCCTGACAGGGCAGGATCTCAAGAACTTGCCTAGTCTTGTTGTAGCCTAAGCCATGCTGTCACTCAGCTGCAGGGCCACACATTGCTCATTGCTTGCACGTTTGGACTTGGCTCTGGGAAGACGTGATGTGCCCCCAGCTGCAGCTCCTGGGGCCGTGGGGCTAGGGAAGGTTCTCCCAGGCTTTACAGGGCATACCTGGGTGGGGAGCAAACTGTGACATCAGACTATATAAAATGCAAGCAGAGCTTGTGCCTGAGGGAATTGGTTGGTTATTTTTTGTACTGCGTGCTCCTTGTGAAGACTTTACAACATCAATAGCCTGCTGTGAATCTGTGCTCCCTCTCTGTTTGAGCATGGCTGGTGCTGTTGACCTTACATGCCAGAGGGATGCTGGAAGGGTGAGGATAACAACAGAGAAAAGGTCACTAGAAAGTAGTGACCAATAAGTTTTCTTCTGTAATAATTTAAAGGGTATTATTAATGAGGCTTTTTGATATTAATTTGGATTGTGAAGGTTAATATTATTGTAATTGAATTAGCAATATTTTGCTCTTGGATTTTTATTAGATTGTAAAGATTTTAATTGGGCTAATTACAAACTCTTGGCTCTATATATGCTGTGATCCCTTTTGGCCACAAGACTTTGAGTGTAATGCTTCCTTATGATGGAAGATGGAAAAGAGAGAATAGAATGAGCTTTTACAAGTTCATATTTAGTATTCTCCTTTCATATCTCTTATTTATTCTTTCCAGTTCTGCAATACATGGAGTTTGACCTTTTTTGGTAGAAAAATATTGTCGATCCATATGATTTGTAAATAAGTCACAAGAAAACAACAAATGTTATTCTACAGTATGAAACCTTTACTCCCCCAAAGCAGTCAAAGCCGAGTTCTGTGTTTATTTAGCTTTAGGTCTGCATTAATGAATATGATCCATATGATGAAGCGATAGTATAATGGCAATGCCTTGGCAACCACTAAAATTATTGAAGTGTGTAGTTATCCAAAGTAGCTAGGGCAGTTTCTTTTGAACTTGCAAGTAGGACCTTGAAGTGTGAATCACTTGCATTCATTTAGACAAGGAAGTGAAACTTGATTATTACTGGTCACAAATGGTTGTTCACTTATCCTGGAGGAAATGATCTCCTGCTGGCAGTTAAGAGGTAATTAGCAGTTTCCTGACTGGAATAAACACATCCAGCCAGTAATTTTCCATTCTCAACCTTAGGGCAAGTGAACTATTACCAGTTGCAGGTGTTTCAACGCCTTCCAACCTCAAAAAAGTCTCAACCCACAATTTTAGAAATGCTGCTTTAAGCATGTTAAGTCATGGAATGTGACGTTTTACATAATACATTAATTTGCTAAAAGAGAGCTTATCTTTTCTGTAAATTCTGATTTAGTACCCCACAGCAGATACAGGCATTGAGATTATGTACATCCACAAGTATGCATGTGGATGAAGCACTACACTCCAGCTGCAGTAGACAAATGCTCATATGAATAATTAGTATTTCTATTTTTTAGTCTGGAAACACACAACCTGTTCCTGAAGAGAGAAGTAAAATGATTAATAAAGGGCAGACATATCACTGTCTGCATCTGGGAATCTCCACTCTCCTGGAACGGGAGATTTTCTATTTCTATTATACCATTAATGTAGAAGTCATTATTCTTCTAATACTTTGCCAACTGTCATTAAAGTAACAGGGCATGGCTGAAAATCTCACCTATGATTTCTATTTTCTTCCACTCGTATTTGAGCAATTCACTTATTTAGGGAGCCTCAGCATCAAGGCACACAACACAAGCACCTATCAAAGAATAAACAGCTTATGAGCTGCACAATCGAAGCATGCCTCAAAAATTATTTTGTTAAGAGATGTGATCTGGAAAAACACCTTCCACACATTAGAGTGTTTCCAAGAAAGATATTAGCATTAATATTAAAGTGCACAGAACAATAATAAAGAAAACATATGATCTCCAGGGACATTGCTTGAGAAATATAGAAAACAGTGAAAATACTGGTTTTCCTGAAGTTTGTGGTGAACTTCTAATCAGCGTACAAGTCAAGAACTAGTTTTGTAGACTCTACTTTTACTACTTTCAACTGGCTTTCTGTACAGAACAACTGCATCCAAAGACAACCTATAATTTTTCACCTCAAAGATGAAGACAGTTTGTTTCATATTTCCATATATTTAGCATGCAGAATAACTTTCTATTATAGTAGTGTCCTGAAATAACTCAATAAAAAACAGGAAAATGTGGCAACAATCAGATTTAGGAGACAAATGACATTAATCCCTTTAACAGCTAAAGTTAATCAGACAAAGAAGCAGAGGTCATGCACTGTACTGAGGGACAGAGCAAAGATGTCAAAGTAGTCATGTGATACAAATAACAAAAATCAAAAGCGGTATTACAGTGTTCAACATGTAAAATATGGCTACTGTGCATTTGATATTAGAAATTTGCTTATAAGATCTCCTCATGCAGTAAAAGCACAGGTGTGTATTTGTGGGATCGTTCCTAAGAACATTTCCCCTAGAAATGAGCTGGGTACTGAAGTGATGTGCCATTTTGCTGGTGCTTATTGTTCCCACTCTTTCCACTAGAGCATCAATAAAATGCCTAGGTGACCAAATGATACACAGTGCAACTACCCATATAAAAAGGAATCTTAGTGGAAAAAAGTTGTTACAGTAACATTTTCTGGATAAGTTATACTTGCTCACAGTAGACAGTAGGGAGTGAAGTTCTGAAGAAGCATAAATTAGTTGAAAAAGAGAGTATGGAGGAGTGCATTCTCAGTATAGTCATCTTTCTACTGTTACTCCCATTGAAACCAATGGGATGTTTCTCTAAACAAGGAAATCAAGCCTACATCTGTAGCCTACAGCTACTCTGAAGACACAAACACAATGGGAAAATCTTGAATGACAACAGATGCAGAATTTACTTGTAAATAGTTTTTAACTTTTTGTAGCCTTTTTGGCATAGAGATTTATTTCCCCTTTCCCTCCTGTCATATTTAAACAAAGCAATAGTGTTCAGGTGTACTTTTGATCCCAGGAGAGTGGTATGAGTGTGAAAGAGGAACAAAACTCTATAGGATTCTAAGAAATGTAAATGTACTGAGGCAGATATTAATATTTTTTTAAAAAAGATAATCTTTTTTGGCTTAAATTATAAATCAGAAATATTATAATGACAGAAGAAACAAATCCTTGTATTTAAGACTCCATTTTCTTCTGAGGAGTTCTGTTAAACTTAGTGAACCGTTCACAGCCCATTTATTTTATTGTTCTGTTAAGCTTATGGCATTTTTTTAAGCAGTGATTCAAACAGCCTTTAAACTTCCCTAAATCGTGCATCAAGAACATTTCTTAAGATTATCAACCAGTCTCTGATATAAATCAGGTAGTTCTGAAAGTTTATTTGCAATTTCACCCTAAATGAGATTTTTAAAAGTTTTAGACAGAAAGCTAAAATAAAGCCTATATGGAATCAAGCATGAAGTTAATATGTACACTATTAGCTGTGAAGTTGTGAATGGTTTCAGAAATGACCTTGTGAAACTATGCTTAGCAATGAAAATGATGAAATCTGAGCAAGGAAGGGATCGTATGAGAAATAAAGACCAGGCTTTAAGGGGGATAGAGGGAAGAGGATGAGGAATCCTCAACCTTTTTTTCCATCACTGACAAAAATAATTTAACAAAAAAAGAATGCAGTTGCCTTGCTTCCCTAGAATAGCTGCTAATACTTTAAACCCCTTATACATGAAGTGATTAACAGATTGACTTCAATATATGCAGCAGAATTTGCCTTGCATTTCAACGTTCCAGTGAAGAGCACCAAAGAGAAATACATGCATAACAACAATTAAAGATTTGCTGCCTACATACCTGTTATAAAAGAATCTGCCTAGAAACATTATTTTAGTAGAGAGAAAACTATTTGTGCTGCCTAAGCTAAGTCATGCGCCCCCAAGCAGGCCCTTGATCTGGAAGGCAGCCAGTAAAAACATCTGTAGGATGTTTAGCATCAGTGTCTGTTTCCATCTCATAGACCCCATAGCAAATAATGCTGGGAAGGACTTTTATTTCTTTTGCTCCAAAGCAAGAACACCATATGTAGCTCACTCCTGGCAGCTGTTTGAACACAGGAAGTGTGAAATCCTGATAACTTCACACCTATCTGTTCCAGTGCCTGACCATTCTTACTATTAAAATTAAATTATTAATCTAAATGTTCTTGGCTAATTTTTTTAAGCCCATTGATTATTTTTCTATCTCTTTATGATTATAAAGAATGTTTTTAAAGATTGGTCTCCCAACCAACCTTTTATGATTTCAGTTTTCCTATAACCTCTCAGACTTCTATGTGTATACTCAGGAGCCCCAATTCTTTTTAGTCTTCATTTGGTCACCAAAAAACCAGGCACACTTTGGCAATGTTACAAGAAAAAAACTGTTTTCCAACTCTTAAGAGATGCGTTTTTGCAGAACTTACCTGTAAGAACAATTTACAGAACTGTCAAGCAGATATTGCAAATTTAAGAAGGTTTCAGCAGTTAGCAGGTAGCCTGCACATGGAAACATGTGGTATGGAGCCATTGATAAAGTGCTACCCTTCCTTTGCCTGGTTGCATCTCCATTTAGCTGCTTTGGAGAAATTCAGTGTAGATTTGAACTTTTAGACTTTTGCATTAGCAGAATTGCATGGGAATCTTTCATTCAGGCACGTCTTGAATATCTAAGCTTTGACAACCTGTTGCCTGGTAGAACTGTCTACAGGAAGCTCAGAAAATAGGCTATATAACAGTCCTGCAGCACCACTCTCTCCTAGCCTGTTTATAAAGTCATGTTTGTTTTTACTGAACCTGAGCATTACCTCCTTCTAAAGCTTGCTTAGAGAAGGAGTTCCAAGACATAAATTCTCAAAGGTTCTTTTCACAAAACCATTTGCTACTCTAGCATTGTCATTCAAATCATGTGTTTATTATCAATTCTATTTCTAAATGAAACCAACTACATCTCAAATCCTCTTCCAAAACACAGAAATTAATTAGGAATGGCTTGAGTACTGAAGTCTGTGTGAATTGCTATTGTCTTTTGCTTTTTCAGGAAGTTAATAATATCACATTTCTTATTTACTGTGCTCTGACAGAATGTCAGATATCAGATCATTTCCTCAGCAATGAACAAAAATTAGTAGTTGAGCCTGACTTGAGAGCAGCCCTGAGGAGAATGGCTTGGGGGGGTTGGTTGATGAGAAGCTCGACATGAGCCCGCAATGAGCGCTCGCAGCCCAGGAAGCCAACTGCATCGTGGGCTGCAGCAAGAGAAGTGTGGACAGCAGGGCAAGGGAGGTGATTCCACCTCTCTACTCCACTCTCATGAGTCCCCACCTGGAGTACTGTGTCCAGCTCTGGAGGCCTCAGTATATGAAGGACATGAACCTGTTGGAACAGGTCGAGCAGAGGACCACAAAGATGATCAGAGGGCTGGAGCACCTCTCCTATGAGGACAGGCTCAGAGAGTTGGGGCTGTTCAGTCTGGAGAAGAGAAGGCTCCAGGGAGACCTTATAGCCCCCTCTGGTACCTAAAGGGGACCCACAGGAAAGATGGCGAGGGACTCTTTATCAGGGAGTGGAGTAATAGGACAAGGGGGAATGGTTTTAAAGAAAGAGGAGAGATTTATATTAGCTATTAGGAAGACGTTCTTTACTCTGAGGGTGGTGAGGCACTGGAACAGGTTGCCCAGAGAAGCTGTGGATGCCCCTTCCCCGGAAGTGTTCAAAGCCAGACTGGATGGGGCTCTGAGCAACCTGGTCTAGTGGAACCATGGCAGGGGGGTTGGAACTCAATGATCTTTAAGGTCACTTCCAACTTTAGCCATTCTATGACTCTATGATTCCTCTGAGTTTATTTCATTTATCTTTCTTTTAGCTTTTAAATAAAGTGACTACCTACCACTTCAGTTGCTATTAACAAATGCAATACAAGCCATAAAATTACTGCTCAGTTCAATATTTTCTTGCACGTCTCTCATTTTCAGAACTTTGCCTGTAATAGACATATTTTAAAAAGCCAACTAACTATAACCTCTTCTATTTAATGCACAGCCATATCAGATTTCCTCTAACCCTCTAACAGTATGTGCTGTTTCCATAACGCTAATGTACATGTACATATGTATTTCATTGTGCATAGCTGCACGCATTAAGGTGAGAGAGAAGATGGTATGGACTGTTGCTTACTGTGTTTACCAAGCCTCCTGCCGTGATCTGTCTTCAATTTACCTTCACTCTGTATTAATCTGTTAGTGTCTTTGAAATAACTCAAATTCTGGTTTCTGTTTCAGTTTGGTTTGCCCAAATTCAAAAATATGAAAAAGGTGCTAAAGAGCCTGCGTTTCTGTATACCAATGAAGATGAATAATAGACACATAGGCACTTGCAAAGTAAAACCAGAACTTCATGTATTTAGCTGTAAGTGGTGCTTGCAAGAAATCTAAAAAAAAAAAAAGAAAAATTAAAAAAAACCCCACTTTTAGGAAATTCTGTAACTCTGTAGGTTACAGAAGTTGTTCTGTCAGCAACTGAGAAGTAAAATTGAAGCATGAATGGGAAAAATTATTGATATTTCAGACTTCTTGGAAATGTGATTAGGACTGAGGAAGCTAGCAGCCAAGCCTATTAGAATAAGCATCACAGATTCAGTATAATTTGGAGCAAAATTTAAGTTATGCCTGTAAGAAAATTCTCCATTATCCAACTTCTATTCTCACAAAGTCTTTTTTCTACTGGACTTAGGAAACAAGTGAAGTATTATCCACTGGAAATGTGCAGAACCAGCTTTGTTCTCTCAGAATCTTTCATTTCACTAACAGCTTCATGAACTAGCTACAAGTGGAGACATTCTGTTATTCCTTGTGTTGCATTTGATGGACTGGAAATTAGAAGTGGATAGGGGCACACAATTTAGTACCAAACATCAAAGCTTAAAACATCCTGGATTTGGAATACTGGGTTATTCTTCAACGGAAATATAACAGCACACCATGTTTGTCCTCTCAGGTTCCAAATCTCCCAGAATTCTGTTTTTATGGGCAGGGCCCATATTTCCCTTTTACATTTACAGAGGTTAACAAACTGTGTGAAAGCATACTCCCCTATTCTGACTGAAAGAAACCAAAACTCCAGAGCATGTGACACTGGAGCTAAAGGAAGCCTCAGGCATTGTGCTGCCCCAGGGAAGTTCCAGTGTATTTCCGGCCCAGCTTTGCTAGTTCTTTATTCCTCTGCTTTACATTTTTATTTCTTTTTGTAGATTGATGAATCCTTCTGACAAAATTCAAGCATCCTGTTATGATTCATTTTATGTATATTTTATCCTCATTGATTTTTACTTCCTCTTTCATCTTACCTTCTTTTTAATCTCCATATATCTGTTTTCCTTTCATGACACATTTCTCTTTCTTTCCTGTCATCCATCACATCTAGCTATTTTGTTTTAGTGCTGATTTTTTTTTTTCTTCAGTCTTTTAGCATTCCTACATACTGGCTTCCCCATGCTTACGACTCTTGGTCACAAATTCAGTCATTCGGTCTCTCCTGCTTATCACCAAACTATTAACCATAAAAACATACTCCAAATTCCAAAATATTTGCTAGGGGAGACTTTCTTTTGCAAGTCAGGCTTTCCCTTTCACCACACAAAGAATTCAGTCTGAGTGGGACTTAGGTCTCACACTCAGACTCTCTTAGGCTCTGCAGAGCTACTTAAACCCTGAGCAATCCCAGCATTTTCCTACTACTTCTGCTGCAGTGCGTATATTAGAGTGTGTCAGCCTTCACCTGCTCTTTTTGTTTCTTGTCTTGCTGTACTACATATTGTAAAATGAAAGGAAAACATAGGGATATAACAAGAAAAATATTTTACTTGTGCAAGATTTTATTATTCTAGAAATGTTTTTACATCCTGTGAAGCTGTCCATAACAGGCATCTAGTGGATTATTTATCGGTCTTTCAGAGAGGGATTCATAAATGTTCTTAGACATTCATGAATTTTAAAAGTAGTGCTTTTGGGTTATATTTTCTGGATAAGAAATTAACTGTTGTTAAGCATCTCTAATTCGCTCTTAAGGGTGGACATTAATCTTTGGGAAATTCCAATTTCCTCGATTATTCTTGCTTAAAAGCATGATTCTGCAGCCATTAAAAGTATGACACCACTTATGGTAGACATTGGTGGCTTTTTAAAAAAAATGGAAACAACATTCTCCTGAATTTTCTTTCATTTTTCCCTGATGAAAAACTATCTGAATTCCTGCCTGCGATTAGGAAATTCATACCTATCTTCACAAATCTAAGCATATAAGTAGTTTTATTGAATAGCATACAATATATGTTGTTTGGCTGGATGGGAACTATAATGAGAAGAAAGAAAATGGCATGAAAATGCTTCCAAAAGCAACTGAGTTCCAGACATAATCTATATTTCAGCTCTGATTTGCAACTGGAATGTTCATATGTATTAAACATTTGTTCAGATGTAAACATCTGTATGCCATTTTAAATATTTCCACTTGGCTCTGAAATTGAGAATAACATTTATGAGAAAATGATAGCAGGCAACAGAACAAATTTGTGCATGTTTTCTATTATTTTCTCCTTGAAAACATGTCAGCAGAGAAAGACAATACTAAAATGAAATGTTGACATATCCAATATTAGCAATTTATTCCCAATCTGCTTTCTGCTTTTCCATGCTATGCTATTTTTACTCTGCTTAGGTAAAGTAACATGCTTCAAGTGTATAAGGAAATTGACTACTCTGGGACAATCCAGGAATACGCATCTGTACTTGTGGTTTCATTTGGTCCACAAATAGGAAACATTTTCATATAAGTAGATAATGTCTTTCAGTTAGCGTTAAGTGGGAGTTCTCAGGAGTAGTAACAATATTCTATATATCATGAAATGTGCAAACAGCAAACCAAAACAGATATGCAGAACATTACTAAGAATAAAGTTTTAAATGAAAAGTCAAGTACCTGGATTTTTATTTTAAAATTAAATATTATTAAATTTTTCTTTGGATTTTCCATTTAAATCAACACTGAAATCAACACATGATTTCTGAAAGCTTGTCAGAAATGTTGTTTTGATGAAACCCCCCTGCTCAGCTCAGCTTAAACAGCTAATCATTCTGCAGGAAGAAGAAATAAGGGTAAGGGCAAGCAGAAAAATGCCAGAAGTACAGTGGTTTGGATCTCATTTTTATGAATTCTAGCTATCCGGTACACAACAGGGATGATACCAAACTGTCTGACACAATTTGAGTTTCTTGTACTCAACACTGAATATTATTTATAATGCCTAAGGAAGCAGTCAGGCTTAAAATTAACAGGTTTTTGCTGGACTCAGAAAATATGCATCAAAGAAATAGAGATAATTAACATATGTTGAATATCCCAGATTTCTTGTTGGGTGCTTTTTGTTCAGGACTTTTTTCCAAGTCCAATAAATAATTTTTATTGAAAAATAAATAGTTCTCTTTTATAAATTTCAGCTGTGGGCTCCTGATAGGAGAGGATGTTATACTAGGTTGTTAGTGATACAAAACAAATGCCCATAATAATTTTCTACATCTGTTGGTGAAACTTTTCCTCATTAGACTTCCCATGTGAGAAATGTCTGTCTTTGTAGAATCCTTACAGCACTGATGCCTGGTACTAAGTTCTCCTGACATGTTCTGGACTGTTTTATACTAGAAGGTAGCTAATATTATTTAATGCTGCTGTGTTCCTTCTCGTGACTTAATTGTTCCAGACTTTCTAATCTTTGGAAGGCAGAGCTTGAGCTAAGGCACAAAATAAAATGCGTTTTTCTCTCTGTGCGTTGCTTATGGAGAGAGAAAAATGAGGCATGCCGAGTTCAAAAACTTTGTATGGGAACACTGAACTGTATTCTATACTGGAAGATGCACTGGAGAAAAAAGTATTTCAGTAAAACACTTTTTTATTTAGATATAAAGTTAGAGCTAGGACATAGGCTCAAGTTCATCATTAATAAAAATCTTAATATCTTGAATATATTTGCCAGAAATTTTTCCCATTGATCTGCCGTTAAAGACAACTCAGCCTTTTCTGATCTCATTACAGCTGAATAAAACTAGTTATGATTTGTTGAAGTGGATGATATTACTCTGAATTGCATGGGAATAGCTAAGTTTATTCTGCCTGTTCCAAAAGCAAAATGACACATAGTTAGCCACTAATTCAGAGGCTGACTGAATAAATAATTTCATATTCATATCTAATGTTTATTGGGTAGTTAGTAGTATTGTCCCACACAAGTCTATGTATTCTGCTTTCCTGTTCAAATGATTAATCATATGTAGGAAATAAAACACTGATGATACAACTGCTGATAAATAATCCTATTAGGACAGAATGAGAATGGACACAAATACTGGTCAAATCTCTCACTTGAAATTAAGTTCTTACTTGAATCAAATGACACTGTTGTGTCTTAGATGATTTTTAGTGAAAATCTCCTACTGGAAAAAAGCATCTTTGGCTGGTAACTGAGAGCCTGGCTCTGTCTGTCTACGTGTCTATTCCAGTGCCTGGCAGCAAAGTATCTGAGCTTCTCACCCTTTTTTTTTTTTCCTGTGAAAAAGACACGTAATGCACTTAAATCTAACACTATAATGAGAAGTCTCTAAGGACTCAAGGTTCTTTTGTCACTGCTAGAGAAGAACAATACATGATATATTTCATTTTTTCCTCTTTAAGTAATGTGAGGTTGCCCCAGTAAGTCGTCTCACTTGAGGTCAAAACAAGACAGCATAACAAACTCTAGCATAACAAACAAAAGTGTATTTGGCTGCTTGCAAAGAGCAGATCTAGCTAACACAGTCTTAGTTCTGTGTATTTTCAATAGCTATTTCTAAAGACATTGTTTTCAGGCAAATTATGCCAAGCTAACTCACAGTGAGTAGTGCTTCCTTCCAGAAATACAGGTAAATATTTCTGTATTCTTGAACGTTCCTCACACATGATAATGAATGTGACCTGAGACTCTGATCCTCCATAGACAATCTGAGCATACTAAACCACTGAAGTGAGTGGGGCTTAAAAAGAACACAGTGACCACCCGTTAAGATTAGGGGTTTACTGAGTTAATGGCTTTATGGATAAAAAAGAAATCCTTACCAGTACAAATTAATGTATACTGCCCTAAATCAGCAGGGATTGAATTCTGTTGGAAAGATTGAGAATATAATGGAAAGAGAGAATAACTTTAATTTCTAAGCATTGCTTACTGTGACTAAATTTTCAGACTATGTTCAGAAGCAAAGAGTAGCAATCTGTTAATTGACAACATAGCAGTAATTGAAGAGAATGTATTACTGAGAACTAAAGATTGCCTGAAACAACACAAAATGTGATCAGAAGGTAATTACATTACACCTGCAGTGTAAATATTATTCTATGAGAGCATTTTATCATTACAGGAATATGATTCACTTGCACAAATCTTTGTCTTCCTTGTACCTATGGATGATATTAATCTGAAGCTTGATGATGATAGCACTCAATGAACCAAACTGGCATCAGCACGCTAACTATGCACTCCCTTGAAGAAGAGATATGCCTTGGGTCAAAGAATGGATGATTTAAATAGACAAAACCAATATCCAGGTGAGGCAGTAGCTTTCCTGGGTTGCACAGCAGGTCAGTGCAATTTGAGAACACAGGTGTCCTGACACACAGTCAAATTATGCACCCTACCAGTTCTACCTAGCTCTTCCTTATTAATTTGAGATTTAGTTATGTTAGACCTCCAGCTGGTTTTCATACTTCTCCCATGTCCAGATAAGTTGGAAAGTTGACCTTGTAACAGCTAATAAGGAAGCAGAAAGACATGCAGTATAATTCATGCATTTTTTCCTGCAATATGCATTGTTTACTAGACTGAAGTAAAACTGACAAACTGCTTTATTTAGTATGAGCATTATAGGAGGGTACATACACGCTATACTACGTATTTGTGTAAAATGGGGGGGGTGTGTGTGTTTAAAATAAAAGGCAGACAGATTACAGTCCTTAGTGTGTTTTATTCCCTTATTTTTTCACTGACAGGCTACTGTTTCCCAAAAGGTTTGATTAGGCTTTTAATTAACTTGAGCTGGAGGTGATGTGACCTCTAATTAAGTTTAATTTTGTTTCTTCTGGCATTATAAAAATGAATGTATTCAAATGAGACTCATGGATCAACAAACCCAAGCAAGTTAGCAACTAATAATGAAGGTTGTCAATAGATGTGAAAAGGGTTTAATTTTGTTGTTGTTTTTTTTTTTAGTTTTAAAATTAATCTGGTTTTGTGAGCAGAAAGTACTGAGGCAATTTCCTATCATGTATGTATGGCAGTACTCCGTCCAAATCATTGCAACTCTCCAATTAATATCAGCTAAGTAGCTGGCCTGCTAAATAATACAGTGATGTCTCATGATGCAATTTCACTCATTTTGTATCCAAGTGCTGCCTGCCTATGCTCATTTATTTTCTTTTAATTCTTAAACTGAGCATGAATTTTAAAAACACACATGAGAAACTTTAATCTGCAAGGCACCAAATCATAGGCAGAAGAGGAAGAGTGAAAAATTCTCTTCCATTGGTAGATTAAAAACCATTTTGACTGCAGGTACCTGAGAGCCAAGTGAAGCTGACCGCCTGCTTCTGAGGCTGTGAAAGTTGTACCAGTCACTACTGTATTTCTTTGTGTCAGTTATTTTTATGGTGGTTATTTTTTCGCTCTAGAATACCACTTAGACATCCCAGGTAATATGAAGTTCCCAGGATTCTAAGGACTGTATAACAACTGAGAAAATATACTCCAACAAGTTTAAAGTCTAGATGGATGTTACCTCTGAACAAGATAGAAGGAACAAAATAGTGTTTTCATGGGTGATGAAGACTGACTTTTGCAGAAATACAGATGAAGCTTGGGGCAGTTGCAGCAGAAGAACTTTGAAATCTTACAGGAAAGGATGAATTCTGAAGTACAAGATTATCCTTTCCTTTCTAATCTCTATTTAACAAGCCCCTAAATTGTTTCAGGCAGGAAGAAAGCTTACGCACAATTAAGAGATTGATATTTCACATTGATTTATGCCAACGTTGCTACAATAACTTCCTTGATGGATGTTATTTTGAGTGTGATGTAGGAGGTGAGTGAAATTAAATAAAATATTAAAAATTACAAATTACAAATTCTTTCAAAACAAATATTTTTTTCCTGAAGAATTTCAGTTGGACTTACTTGCCTCGACAAATGGTTTCCCTGGGAAAAGTATTGCAAAGGATTGGTGCATTTTGAAATTAAATTTGTTATCTGTGTGAAATCCCACAAAATGTTGGGGAAGAAAGGTTCACGGGTTTTTGTTTGTGGTGGGTTTTTTAGCTCACACACCCCGCCCCTCCCTCCCCACCTCATAATTTGGTTAGTTCTCTTCAATTAAATTATTACAGGATTCTTTAAATTTTTTTATTACAAAGGATGAATATAAAGTTGAATGGAAGTTGAAAGTTACACTCCTAATATGAAAGTTAGCTAAAATATATAGAAGGTAGAATTACCTATCACAAGCTCAATTTTATTCAGCTTATTCTGTTTTTCTCCCCCCCC